>NC_143385.1:80321835-80628872 GCF_980474605.1 Leiobunum rupestre
GAAATATTTGTAAAATATTATTTTCCAGATAATAATCGAAAATATTATGTTTTAAATTATTTATCAAATAAGACCACGGCAAAATATTTGTTTAATTGCCAAATAACTATACCTAAAATATTTAGCCCTGTCAATCGACGAATAAATATGATCAGATATTTTGTTATTTAGTAATTTATTCGTTATTCGCCAAATGATTTTTTGCCCATCTCTGCCACAATGTCGTCTTCGAAATTCGCGCTACAGGGTACTCCCTTAATAAGTTCTTCCAACGCTTTTTGGAATATCGCCGGTGACGAAGAGATTCCAAAGGGTAGTCGTGTGTAACGAAACAGACCTTTGTGGGTATTTATTACCACAATGTTCTTCGAATCTTCGTCCAATTCTAATTGGTTGAATGCGTCTTTTAAATCCAATTTAGAAAACTTCTTTCCCCCAGCTAGTTTCGCGAATATATTATCCACTTTCGGTATTGGATATAATGCCGTATACAAGTTTGGGTTTACGGTAATTTTATAGTCGCCGCAAATACGGACTTCCTTACCTCCTTTCTTCAAAATGTTCACCGTAGGCGTTGCATATTCAGAATGTTGAACTGGTTCAAGGACCCCTGAGGCACGCAATCTGTCCAATTCTTGCTCGACTAATTCTCTTAGCGCGTAAGGAACCGGTCTTGCAGCGAGGAACTTTGGCGTTGCGTTTTCCTTAAGATCAAGGTGTGCCTTGAAATGCTTGAGTCGACCAAGTTCATGTTTGAAGAGGTCCGGGAATGCATTCAAAATTGTTGCTAGTCTTGTATCTTGCTGCTGGGCTGAGATGTTAGAGGTTTTGCTATCCAAAACGTTCACCGAATTCAAGATTTGTAACTTTGAATAAATCCAATTTCTACCGCAAATATTTGGGCATTCTTCTGGTGAAACTAGCAAGTCTAACTCTTCAGATTTGCCTTGGTACGTAACCAATACCTTCGTCACTTTGAGGCCTTCGACTCGGTGACCAGTGAATGATTTTAAATTCGATTCCACCGGTTGTAAATTACAATCGGGTAGGTTAAAGTTACTCCATTTACTCCATGAGATTAGAGTGTAAGCTGCGCCTGTGTCAAGCTCCAGATTAAATGGTATTCCATTAATCAGAATGTCTAATACCACTGGTTTTGGTGCAGGTGGCATTGAACGTAAATGAAACAACTTATACTCGGAACTTAGTGAGTGTACTGTTCCGCGTGGTTTAGTAGCTTGATCGGGGCTATTTTTAGCTCGTAATTGATCCGTGAAACATTTCTTCGCTAAATGACCAATTAGTTTACATTTTCCGCATTGAGTAGAAATGAAAGAGCAGTTTGAAGGAATGTGATCGGTTCTTCCACATCTAGAACATTCTTGGGTAGCACGATTCTTAGCATTTCGATTATTTTCAGTACTTGACTTCGAACATGATTTCTTAATACCTTTCTGCGATTGGTTATTAAATTGTTTCTGCCGACCCTTTGGCTTAGCTGACGTTGATACTGCGTTAACATGAACGGGGGGTCCCTTAGTACCTGATTGGACGGTCACAGATTGAGCATGTTGCGAAGCCGCTTCAATCGACTTGGCCAAAGCGATAGCCTGGTCGAAAGATATTGACGTGGTTTCTTCAAATAATCGTTCTTGAATCCGCTTGTCCCTTACTCCAATGACCAGTTGATCACGAAGCTCTCTGTCCAAAAATCTGTCAAAGTTGCACGTGGCTGTCAGTCTTCGCAAGCGCGCAATATATGTAGAAAGAGGTTCGTTGGGTTCTTGGTGAGCGGCATGGAATTTCAAACTCTCCACAATTTCCGAAGGTTTAGGACAAAAGTGGGCGTTTAAAGCATCAATTATGTCTTTATACGTCTTATTCGGGTGTGCTTGGCGCTAGCAAATCGTGTAGTAAATTAAAAATGTGTGGTCCAGCTGACGTTAAAATTATTGACTTTTGCTTATTCGCATCGACAATGTCGTTTGCAAGAAAATATTGAGTCAAGCGTGAGGAATACCTCTGGAAGGGCTCCACCGTTTCGTCGAAAGGCGTGATAGTTCCGTACGTAGGCATAATGAACTTAGTAGCGTAGTAAAGCAAACAAAAGAATGGCCTCGTAAAGTGGTAATCCTTAAGCGTTGGCTCTCGACGAGGGGAATGTTTAACCGCAACGAAAAACAGCTATAACTTACGAAAACGGCGTGAATTCGTTTCGAAATCCGTCGCCAATTGTTGTATCTTTATTTGGAATAAATACAACTCATTTTTATACTATACCAAACTATTTATTAATATTTTATCACACACTTATTACATAACAAAAGCGCTGGTACTGCCGTTACGGAACTGCCAGCTTGTATTTATGCGAGGTAGAAATCAGGTCCTCTCTCTTGAGAACTGACTACTGGCGCCGTCTATACAAATATACAACAAAAACTAAATACATTTTTATATATTATTTTAATTGGAAAATCATTTTATACAGAAAAAGATTAAAATTATGGAGAATAGAGTTTTCGCACAAGTTCGAGTAAATTACTTGACATAATAATGAACGTCAACTTCGTACACGCCGTCGTTAAAAGCGGCGAATTCAGTCAGCAGTTCAGTGCCGGACTCTAATTGCAAGGATCCGGAACTCACACCCGCGTGCTTCAACTGGCAGAGAATGGCTTGCCGAGGAACGGCGGCGAATTCCTGGTGCAGAAATTGACAATCTTCGCGAGAAATCTCGCGGAAGCAGCCGGTGTCCACGTTGAAAACCGTGACGTGGTTTCTGGTAACGTGTATAACGCGAGCACGGAACCAAATTTCGTCTTCGGGGCACCAAGCGGCACAAAAGGTGCTTGGACACAGCTGCTCCGCGTCCAAGTCCATCGACTCCAACTCGCGACTGTAATAGTTTTCGAAAGAGAGTAAAGCGCTTTGGAAGGCGTTTGTCGGAATCTGGCAGTAAAAGTAAATTTGAGAAACCACCGTCGTAACGACCACTTTCAGTTTGGCGCCGACTTCCACCGCGCTCTTCTCGACGAACGGTTTGGACATATTCGCAACGGTTTTCCACCAGACTGACGAATCGGTAAATCCGAAGATGTCCGACAAACGAACGGTGTAGAGGGCATCGTGACCCGAAGGACCGTCGACGATTTCGGAGAGGAACCGTTTGTAGAAGACGTCTTCCCGGAATTTATCGTCCAAACTCTCGATTCGCAATCCGTGCATCGAAGTGGATAGCGCCATTTTGATTCCTTGACGAGGAAGGAGCTGGAATTTGGGCGGCAAAGGTGCCACGTTCTCTCTGCGAACTAGCTGAGTCTTTCCGTAATCTACCAACTTGACTTTGACTTTTCGCTCCAAGATGTTCAACACTTCCGCTCTATACCAGAAGCCGTTGGTGGTCAGGTATACGGCGCACGGGCTGCCACAAGTAATCTCGAGTTGTGGATTTTGGTTCTTTGGTCGCTGGTAGTACTTATTCAATTCGTTCGACAATTTAAACAATTGGGCTTGGTTGTAGAGTGGTTGAGCGTAAAACTCGAAGGGATTGACTACACAAGTGACCAGTATCTTGAACGACGAGTTCTCCAACAGGCGCATTGTTCGATATTTCCGGAACGTAGTGTCGCTTTCGTTTGCTTCCTGTAAATGGCTTCTGAGGGTTGCGTTGGTTGAGGACTTCTGAACAGCCCCAGATTTCAAGAGGGAGTTGAAAAAATCCGCGTTCCTGATCTGATCAGTTTCCTGCGAATGAAACCAGTGATTAACCTCAAGCGTGCTTTTTCCACCTTATACAACAAGATTGTTTAAATATAACTCATAAATATCTCTATTCTGGAAATAAGAGCCTATTTTCATCCGCGTCGACTCCGCTTCATTTTCAGACTAGACGGATACTTCTAACGTAAGCGTATATTATTAACTTCTGTTACCACGACAGAATATTCTGAGGTCAAAGTTGAATGAGAGAAATAACTTTGTAGACGATTGACCATAAAATGTGAACAGACAAACTAGGCAAATTTTGGTGACGTTTTGGGGGTTGTAACAATTTATTGATCGGCTATTTGGAGAATGCGAAACTTTAGAGTTGAATTATAAGACGACTTAAATTTTTTGTGGCACAAATTCTTTGAATTGCGTAATGAATATTAGAAACTGATTTCTTCCGCCAGAAATTTATGGTACAGATCTACGATTGTTTAAAAAATCTTGTTTTCAAAATTGCGCTTCTCTTTTTCAAAACTCTGATAATTGAAGTGCTTAATGATAAGAAAATTAGTATTTTTTTTTTAAAGTTCACTTTTGGTGCTTTCACTTCGCGTGGTTAAAGAAAAGAAATATCTATCGGGAATTTCCAGTGAAACGTCGGCACAAATACTCACAAGGAGATTGAGTACGTGTTAAGACGATCTGAAGCTTAACTCCTAATCCCCTTCTTGCTCAAAACGAGCTCCTTCCCATAAACAATCAAATCATTCTGGTCTCTCATTTGCTCTCTAAAACTAACCTCTTCTAAGGCTTTTAAAGCGAACGCGGCTAGAAATGGTTCTCGTCTCTTTCGTGGGCCGTTGGAAAATTCGGCCCCGACGTCCGTAGATTGCCCCAATTGAGCCACTATAACCAAAAAAATATAGATACCGTCTTGGTTTCCCTAATTTTAAGGATCATTGCTTTGTAGATCGACAATTCATTTTTAAGGTCCAGATTGCCCTTTCGGCACCCTTGTTTAAGATTGGTCAACCTCTTTAAAATGGCATACGTGACTTTTAGAGGAATTATTTAACTTAAAATTTTGTATTTTAATAGCAAATTTCAATCTCACCATGCTTCTGGAGTACTAGATTCTGATTCTCCGTTGTCCGTGTGGTCTTTGGTTTGTGGCGTCGGGGAGCAGTAGGACTCCGTGGCTCGAAGACACTTTGGCTGATATTTCCACAATCCTCGGGAAAAGGTGTCGTTTCTAATTGGGATCAATAAATTAATAATTTGCGATGAGTTCGAGGATGGTAACAGAGTGTGAATAAAAATGTTCTCAGGAGTCCAATTATAACGGCAATAATAAGCACCAAGAAGACGAACATTGGAAATTATTGAGAAATTGGAACGTCCCATATGAAATGTCCAAATAATTAAGAAACTAAATTAGAGTTTTAGCCTTCTTCCTCATAATTTAAAAAGGCTTAAGTAATTTTTGGTTTCAATAACATTACCACCATTTGTCGGTTTCACACAAATTGCACTGAATAAGGCAGATCGATCTTAAAAAATAATATACGACCAAAGAACCATTCTGACCAATTGCAATAAAAATGAAAGCGCGTGTCAATAATATTGGAGTTGGCTCTACTTGTGGTTTTTGAAAATACCTTAACATTATTGAAACTGGCGAATTGTTAAGTTTCAGAATGGCTTAAGCCAAAGAAAAGTACTTATAAATTTTGAAATAAAAACAACAAGGACCTAAAAATTAACCTTTTAATTTCGAAAGCATTGTACCACTACTAAAATTTAGCAAACTTCACCTTGTGACAACACAATAAACGATTTTAAAGTAGAATTAAAGGATAAGTATTTGAAAACTAGTTTTGACTAGTAACTTACACCAAAACTGTTCTCTTCACTGACTTCTCTTTTAACGTTGGCTCCTCAAATAATATTTTAAAATAATACTTTCGTTGGAGAATTTACCGAATTTAATAAGATGGACTGCAGCGTTGCTCTGCCTGGGTCAGTCTCGTATAGTTTGGTTTTTAAAATTCTAACTCTTGGACTTTATTCAGTCGCTCTGCTAATAATGACTCACTTTTCGACTAAACCCTGATACAATTAGAAACCATATGAACTTGAGTTGTGATAAAGTCCAAAGATAAGACATATTTTTGTAATCTGGTATCACGGAGTAGCACCGGGACCCCACAAGAGGGGGGGGGGGTCTGAAAATTATCGCCCAATTGATAACGCGTTTGAGAAACGCGATTTCCAGCGTTACTTGCCTGAATTTTTAGATTTTCATGTATTGTGGAAATTTGGGAATTTCCCGATTCATTTCATTTATTATTTTTAAAAAATTACTAATTTACAAAGAATTTTTAAGATAACTCGACTTTTCAAGTGTTTACTTTTGTATGCATTCCACGGACAATATTAAAATTGTATTGAATTATTTAAATTATTTTTTTAATAAAATTGAGATTTTTAAATTATTTCTAAACGAATCAGGATTTCAATATGATTTATTGGGATAACCGTGTAATAACTTTTATTATTGATTATGAACACTTAATTTGATGATTTTAGGGCCCAGCTTTCATCAATTCATTGTAGTGTTTTAGAGCCACGGTCACTAGGATTTTAATATACTCAAATAGGAAGCAGCCAAGCCGCTGGGTTATTCCATACCAACCCTTAAGTATCAGTCGTGTTTTTTAATTGGTCTTCATACATCTTAACCATGGCTAGTAAACTCAACCTTTACAAGTACAATATTTATAATGTGTTTTAATTTTTATGGAAATATTTTGGTGAAAACATTATTAAAATCTTACATAATATATTTTTAAGCAGATTGTTTTAAGTAAAAGGTTTAATCATTATCTATAGATGCAGTGCTTTGCCTTTTCTATACATTCGCCAGAAAAGTAATAATGCCTCCGCCTTTGTGTCGTTGGAAAATTATTATCGCAGCGGTTTTCACATTCCGGAATCCATAATTTATCTTTTTTATAGAGACAGCTAGTTGAACTTGAAATTCCGCGGGGATGAACGAGACTGATTAGTGATTCTCTATATTTGATTCCACAACAACACCAAAATATAGATTATTGTCCAAAGCTGAGGCGATAAACTGCTCAGGAAAAAAATTATTTGTATTCCCGTTGGTAGAATCTAATACAAAAGTGAAAAAATCCAAAATTTCCAAAATTTATTTAAAAAATAATGTATTACAATAGCGATATATGAAACGACAAAAGCTACGACATAAATGACACAAACGAGACTAGAAATGCCTGTTAAATAAAATAGTTTTCAAATAGGTAAGATTCTGAATTAGAAATATTTTCTAACAGAGCAGGGATCGCTTCAATTTAGGAATTTCCGAGATATTTTACAAGAATTAACGGTTTTGAAAAATATATATTCTTAACATTTCACAAAATATTTGAATTTTTCGCATACTCGAAAAAGTAGAAATATAGTTAGTTAATTCGAGAAGGGCCTCTGATATGAGGGTTTTAGAAATACATGTGTCCTAGGGGGCCAATAGCATTGCCAATATCAATAAGGGAAAATGCTTGCGATTTAAGTTTTGTAATCTCTTTTTTTTAAGCTTGACGAGGTGGGTATATACATGAATCTATTTAACCCATGAATATCCAACTCTATCATTAGCCACGGTATACTCTGAGGGAACATACGAAGTCAGTGTGGGCGAGTGGTTGTAGGCACCAGTCTCTTCAGGGGCGCGGGTTCGAATACCGCCGGTGTCAGTATTCAATTTTGTAAAAGGTATGTTTTCAGAGGCGTGGGAAAACTTTTTTACAGCATTTAGACGATATTTAAGGAAATAAATACCGAAACGGCTGCAGTGTGGCCGAGTGGTCTAAGGCGCTGGTTGTAAGCACCAGCCTCTTCAGGGGTGCGGGTTCGAATCCCGCCTCTGTTATTATTCAATTTTGTAGAAGGTATGTTTTAAAGGCGTGGGAAATTTGTTTTACAGCATTTAGACGATAATTTGGGAAATATAAGCTGTAACGAAAGCAGTGTGACCAAGTGGTCTAAGGCGCTGGTTTTAGGCACCAGTCTCTTCAATCCCGCTGCGGTAATTTTTCAATATTGCAGGAGGTATTTTTTTGGGGGCATGATAAAATCTTTTAACTGCAATTAGACGATATTTTAAGAAATATGACCTTAGACCACTCGGCCACACTGCCTTCGTGTGGATAGCTATTAACTAAAATGTCGTCTAAATGCTGTAAAAACGTTTTCCCATGCCCCTAAAAACACACCTCTGGCAAAACTGGTTAATGACAGCGGCGGTATTCGAACCCGCGCCCCCGAAGAGACTGGTGCCTAAAACCAGCGCCATGGACCACTCAGCCACACTACCTTGCTTTCGAGTTAATATTTCCTAAAATATCGCCTTTATGCTGTAAAAAGATTTTCCCATGCCCCTAAAAACATACCTCCTGCAAAATTGAATAATGACAGCGGCGGGATTCAAACCCGCACCCACTAAGTGACTAGTGCCTTAAACCACGCCTTAGACCACTCGGCCACACTACCTCCGTGTGCATAATGATTAACTAAAATATCGTCTAAATGCTGTAAAAATGTTTTCCCATGCCCCTAAAAACATACCTCTGTCTAAATTTAATAATGACAGCGGCTAGATTCGAACCCGCACCCCCTAAGAAACTGGTGCCTAATTCCAGTGCCTTTTTTTTTTTTTTTTTTTTTTTATTCAACCATCAAGAAAACTATACATATTCGTCATATACAACAATGCCATACATCAAAAGTCAATAGAGAAATAAATACTTTTAGAATTGTTACTACTTAACACATAACAGATAAAATGTTAGGGTAATAATTTAAGAAAATTGTTTAAAACCTTTACAAGATCAATTTTAGAGGGATGGTCCAAGTATATTTCCAGTGCCTTAGACCACTCGGCCACACTGCCTTCCTGTGGATGAATATTAACTAAAATGTCGTCTAAATGCTGTAAAAATGTTTTCCCATGCCCCTTAAAACATACCTCGGTACATTAATTGGTTATTTTGCGTGCATACATTAGTTGGTTTTTGTGAAATACTTGGCTATTTTGGGTGCATTAATTGGCTATTTTGCGTGCATTTATTGATTATTTTGTATGAATTTATTGTTTATTTTTGAATTATGTGATGAAACGTTACACATTACACGATGAGTTTTCGTTTAATACTAGATAGATTAAAGTTTTTGGGATACAATACACTTATTGATTTTGTGTTATATTGATAAACAAATTTTTCAATTGTGCCTATCTTAACTTTCATTCTCTCTAGGACTAGATTGCATAAGACGGTAAAAGAGTTTATTGAATATCAAAAATATATGACTAAGAAATAGTTGCCACCTCTTTAGTGCCGTATTTCTTCAACAGATCTCCATTCTCTATAGTTCTGCCCAATTATCTTACAAAATGTATGTGAAGGACATACGCCACGAAATTGTATATTACAATTTAAGATATACTTATAGTTAATTTCATTAAATTAATGAATAGACATCAGAAAAGAATCTTTCAAAAATATATTTATAAATCACTTTTGAAATCTTGAAATGGAGACCTTTTCAGCGTTTGAAAGTCAAACCATCCTTCGGAATAGTATGCCATAAATAAAAAACCGCTTTATATACGAAAAAAAGCTTAATACATGCAAAATAATAGATTCGAAATAATCTCTTCGTGCACGCAAAATAAGTGCTTATTACTCGAAAAATAACCTCTTATTGTATGCCAATATCCGCTTAATACACGAAAACTAACAACATAATTTACGCCAAATAACCTATAAATACACGGAAAATATCGCTTAATACAAGGAAAATAAAAAATAAGTTCACGCAAAATAACGAAATAGTTCACGCAAAATAACGAATTAATGCACGGCAAATATCCCTAACTACGTGAAAAATAACCAATTAATGCACGCAAAATATCCAATTAGTGCACGAAAAAGAAGCGTTTGACACACGAAAAATATCAAAAATGTACTCGAAATAATATCTTAATGCATGAAATTTATCCGCTAAATACACGAAAAATACCTCCTTACTACACGCCAAATACCAGCTTAATACCGTATGATTTTATGTAATTTAAACTTAATAAGCGCATTGTATAATAGGTAAGTACGCAAAATTTAACACTTAAAAATACCTGGTGAAATTAAAGAGGGGGTAAGGAAATGGATAAAAATTTTGAGTAGTCAAAGCTACGCCCAATGGAGGGTTTTTAAAAGGAACCATTCGCCTCAATTACCAATCTACTGAAATATTTTGCAATTATATCCGGTATAGCAGGAGCACATGTAAATCAGGCATATATCTACGTAAGCACAACGTAATGCTTTTCCAACCTAGTTATTTTTCTACTATTTATATACGAAAAAACTACCTGTCTGCCAATCTAGTGTTATATTAACCAAATCTATACGTAGGAAACACGTGTAGCGTAACACATGACTGAATAAGTGTCTTATATACTAACTTAACACGTTGAAACGACGTATATATTTTACTCAACACGGAATATAAACAATGAATACTAAATATCAACATAATATACACGTGCTCGTGCTACTTGGGCGATGAGTTTAGAGAGGTGATGAGACGAGGGCAAGATCAGCGGGTGCTTCTGACAGTACGAAAGGTTCGTTTCTTCTAATCTCCCTCCGACGCGAATAAGACCGTGTTCGTCAAGGATGGGATTTAGAGTTTTTATCTTCGAGTTTTTGGAAACCTTCTTTCCTTGATTCAAGATTTTCATATCTTCAGGATATTCTTCCTCTTGCGCTATTTTAATCCAGAACTTCTCTGCTTTTTCGATTTCATCCGCTGTTATGGGCCCAGAATCCACCATTTTAGTTCTTAGGTAATGGATGAAACGGACGATATTACTGTAATCCGATTGACCTTTGTAAGCGAGCTGAAGTTCCCAATATTCAACCAAGCTTTTGGAGCGTGAATTGCAGTTTCCGTTCGCGCTTCGATTTCCCGCACATCGGGGACTTCAATTGCTGGCTTTGCGTTGATGAGAGCTTGAGTGATTGGCTCACAATATTCCAGTTTTAATTCCTTTTGAATCGCTTCTTCAACCTCTTCGCTCATTTCTTCAGTTGTGGGAGGTGGCAGTTTTGAATAGCTTAGAAATTCTGGCCCATGCCACCACATGGTGTTAGTTATCAGATCTTTGACTCTACGTCCTCGTGTGGGAAGATCCGCTGGATTCTCCTTGCCTCGTACGTGATTCCAGCTCTCCGCGTCGCTGTTGGCCAGAATTTCTCGTACTCGGTTGTGAACGAATTGTTTGTTTTGATATTCCGGACGATTGATCCAACAAAGGACGATTTGATAGTCGGTCCAAAAATGCGTGCATTTTGGGTAGATGGAAAATGAAGCTGTTAGCGTTTTGGCCAATCTGACCCCGAGAACGCCTCCCATCAGTTCTAAACGTGGCAATGTAAGTTTCTTCTTTAGCGGAGATGCTCTTGTCTTGGCCGAAACTAGCGGTGTTTTGAACTTGGCTTTGCTGACTTCATAGAGCGGGTAAGCTACTGCCGCGAAACCCCTTTCACTGGCGTCTACGAATATGTGCAGCTCGGGTTCATAAATTGACCGCTCTCCAGCTTCGACGTAATAGTGGCGGGGTGTGACTACCCTTCTGAGGTAAGAAAGTTCTTCACACCAATCATTGAATTGGACAGCGAACTGGTTAGGTAGTTTTTCGTCCCATCCTAAAGCGCATAATTCTGTGCCTTTTTTGTCGAAACGTTTCTCCCAGATCTCCTGAAATAGGAATTTGGCTCTCACGGTGAACGGTGACAAGAGACCTAGAGGATCGAATATTCGAGCCATGGCCTTGAGAACCCAGCGTTTCGTGTTTTTTTTTGGCCATTAGAAAGTGCAATAATGAGTCGAGATCAAAAATGAGTGTGACCAAGTTGGTATTCCAGGTGAGACCCAAGACTTTAGTTTGCGCTTGATTCTGGAGAGTCTTTAGATTTTCGTTTTCATCACCGTTGGAAGTCCATAGTCGCTTTAGTTCCGTGGAATTACTACGCCACTTTCTTAAATTCATACTAGCTTCTCGCGTGATAGCTTCGGTTTTGGAAGTAATATTTAACGCTTCAGTAGCGCTATCGAAACTTGTGATAAAGTCGTCGACGTACGTCCCACGGTCTATCTTTTCAACTACGTCTGGAAACTCCTGCTGGTACTTTTTCAAATGATGGCGAATTGTAGCGGCGAGATGAAACGGCGAATTTGTCAAACCGAACGGAACTCTCGCGTATCTGTAAGCCTTGAATGTGGCATTTGGATTTCGTATGTCCACCCATAGGAAATGGACCACGTCTCGATCGGCCTCGGCAATAGAAATCCGGAGGAAGGCTTTCTCTATGTCCCCAACAACCGCTACTTTTCTTTCTCGGAAGCGGATTAAAATTGCATATAGCTCCGGATTTAAATTAGGACCAGATTCGAGGCAATCGTTGAAAGATGGCTTTCCGACTGCGTGGGACGAGGCGTCGTAAACAATGCGAAGTTTCGTGGTTTCACTTTGGTTTCTGACGACTCCGCGGTGCGGAAGATAAAAAACTGGATGACCATCAATGTTTGTAACTTCTTCGATGATTCCGGTTTTAAGTTGATCTTGTATGACGTCATCGTAATTCTGTAAATGCACGGGACCGGCGCGTAATTTTCTCAATATATTTTCAGTTCTTTTAGCCGCAATCGCGTAATTGTCTCCAAGAAGCTCGCGGTTTTCCTTCCAAGGAAACGACACTTCATATCGTCCGTCGCGATACGAAATGCTTTTGTCAAACAATTCCATCATCTGAATTCTCTTCGTAGCGTCCGATTCTTTCTCGTTATCCTGGATTCCAATTGAATCTAATTCCCAAAACGCTTCAATTTGTTTTGACACGAGCAATTCTTCGTGTTCACATTCGCACGTGACTTTCATGACGGCTACTGTATTGATGCCAACGGGTATAACCCCTACGGATGTAGGCCCGTGAATAACCCAACCAAATATGGACTCCATCGCGACGAGGGTATCGGTAAAGCGTTCCGTTTTCGTTGTCATTACTCTCCAATAGAATTCTGTACGTATAAGTAAATCCAACATCGAAGCGGTACTCTGGACTCCGTTGACTTCAAACGCGTCGGCCATTGGTAATTCGCGCTCTTCCATTTTTCTCCGAATGTCCTCTCCAGGTACGGAAAACATGCCACTGAAGGGGTCTCTAAAGCTTCGATGACTATACTTTTCGTGGGTTCTGTCAAATTGCGGATTAAAACGCGTACTCTCCTTCGCTTGACCTTGATTGGAAAGTTATTTTCAAATCCATAGACGTCAATTTCCTCTTCGCCAACGATCTGTAGTCCAAGTTTTCTGGATACGTCCCGTTTAATAAACGATCTATGCGCTCCAGGATCTAACAGGCAACGAATCGGTGATATTTTTCCAGTTTCCTGACTCTCCGCCAAAACCAAAGCGGTTTGTAAAAGAATGGTGGGTTCCTTCGTTATAGATGACAACTGTACCCCGGAAATTCCGCTTCCTGTACCAGCAGTGCGCGAGGTTTGGCCCAGGACCCCGACTGTAGAGGGAGGGTACGGCGCTTTGACGGTGGTATTTTGATTCAGATTCCTTTGATCTTCGCTCTTCGCTATTTCGGTATCGCATAAGCTCACGTGATGTTTTCTGTTGCATAATCTGCACGATCTTCTATTTCTCAAATTGCTTCTGTTAGCTCGGTGATTATTTTTAAGACAAATGAAGCAGAATCCTCTTTGAGCAGCGATCTCTCTCCTTATATATATATATATATATATATATATATATATATATATATATTTCTTACATTCTGCCAGGCTATGTCGCGGGTCTTCGCAAAATGGACATGGCCTTGATGCTTGAACGTCAACGCAGAGAGAAGCGGCGGATGCTGCTTGCGGGTTCGCACGCTGGTTTCGGAAGTCGTGACGACCCTTCTCCGTCGCTTTGTTCACGGTGGTTGGCTTATTTATAGCGAAAGCGCGCTCTCGACACGAGATCTCGATGCGTAAGAATCTCAGTAGATCATCTACGTCAATTTCATCTCCATTTCGTCCTTGACGGCTGAACTCGACGGCTAAATCGCTGGGTAATAGGTCGAAGATAAAATGCCCAAGAAAGGTGCTGTATCTCTGACGATTAACTCCTATCGATTGAAAACTTCTGATTTCAATTTCGCACGGGTCGAGTAAACGTCTTAAGCTGACTACGTTGTTCGAACTTTCGATTTTCTTTAAATTTACAAATTTTTCGAGATGATCGATAATTATGAGACCTTTTTGATCAAACCTATCTCACAAAATTGTAATGGCAGAATCGTAATTCGCTTCCGTAATATCTAATCTTTGTACCGCTCTCGCCGCGTCTCCCTCGAGGTAAGAGTGTAAATATTGGAATTTATCTCTGTCGCTGAGCTCGATACTGTGGATTGCCAATTTTGGTAGGCGTACCGTCCGCTCAACTGGTGGAGCTGGTAGAGGTGGTGGTAGATGCGGTCTATTATTTTCGTTATTTGGATTTTGGAGTAGCGGCATGTTACGTAGGTCTTCGATGTCTCGCTGAGTTCTATCAATTACGTCAATATAAGGGGTTTTCCCCCGAGTTCTTCAGTTTCCCCTTCCATAAAAACTTGTTTAGATTAACGGTAATAGTTAGTGTAGGGAGCTGTTGGCTCGATCTCGTGGCATGCAGGGCTTGCCACCACCCGCCTACGCATTGTAACCCGGCCACCTGAATTAAGGGCTTCAAAAGTCGCAAGATGACTTAGGCCTAAGGTGGTGCCTTGGGTATTAGCCTAGCTGATTATTATAATTGCTGTAATAGGTAGTAGCCGCTACGACATCGGCTTCGTAATCCGGTCCATCTAGAATGTCAGCGAGCTCTTCGTCGTATCTGACCAGTTGTTTCTCTCTTGGTTTGAGTTGGGCGATAAGACTTTGGAGCTTGTCGACTTTTGGGGCTGGTAACGCCAGTTCTTCATTGAGTTCGTTGATGTATCAAGTAATAACCGCTTTTACTGTACCTCGTTTCTTCACTAAATTGTTCTTATCTCGTTGCATCGCGTTAGCGTCCGCTCCAGAGCCTTCAACAGGAGCCATCACTTTGTCCCTCACGTATCGTCTGATTGTCTTTACACGAATGAATATCCAATAAATAAATCCTTGACCACACACTTTATTTCCCGGGTTTCGGCACCAAAAATGTAGAGCTGGAAATAACCCTTGAAGATTGGGAGAGCTATTTTTGAAGATTCCAAGCGGACTGAAACACTTAGAATTAAATGGTTCGATTTCGGCGTGGGCGAGACTAAATGACTGGATAAAATCGCGGAAAGAATCGACGAGTGGACAATGGCGATTAAAATTAAACTGTTAAGGTTTATTTCTGGTTAAAAACTTTGGTTATAACGGGCGGAGACAGGCACAAAATCGCTATACGTCCTTTTCTCCTTCACAATACAAATCTAACTGACTTTTTGTTTTAAATATTTCAAAACGTAAAAACGGTTTACACGGCGCGCGATATTTTCATGCAGATCGCGTTTTATATAATATTCACGTACAATCGCGCTTAAATTCTAATATTTTATACACATAAGACTTCACAATTTTAAAGGGTTAATACATTCCAATATAAGTTTCAACAATAACAAAATAACATCGACCAGTTATTCTCGAAAAAAAAACAACCTAAATCCAAGGCTTAAACTTTAAAGCCATAATCATCCGGGAACACAAAGTCCTTAAACAAAGGACTGTCAACAGGCTGCCCCTGATACCGACACGAACGAGCATAAAATTCGTTGGAGGCCAGGCGACCTCCCGAGGCCACCAATCCGGCCGTCGATGACCCGCGAAAGGAACCAGAGGCGGTGCAACTGGAACCTTTTGAACTTTTGTAGCAGAACTAGAACAAGAAGACGACTTCTTGCTGGAATCTCCGTCACTGGACGACAACGAATGCTTGGCACTCCGACGATGATCGGACTTGGAACTGGCACCGATGACTGAAGACGCACTTCCGCCACCGAGGACCGGAAAAACTACCGGAATAGAATCGGAGGGAGGATCGACTACCACCATAGCGGCATCGCCAACGCCGACGGACGCCGCTTCAGAATCACGGGACCCCATTCTGGGCCATAGTGGACACCTGTTAGGAACCTGACATCTTTTGGGGTGAAACAAGGGGTATTTTAGGGTATACGAGCTGCTTAAAGTGAAGCAGACCATACACTCTTAAAACAGTTGGGTTAAATATTTTGGGTTGTTTTAGTTTTAACCCAAAAATGGCTAAAATTGACTAGTTTTGGGTTATGGTTTTTCTTACATTTTGTTCTGGGTCAAAAAACTGGGTCGAAATGTCTAACCCAAAATTTTGGTTATTTTTTAAACCCATTCTGGGTTGTTATTAACCAATTTTGGGTCACATGTTCTTACAACCCAAAATTGAGTTACAAAATTCGCGGGAAAATTAATTATGACGTCACTATCGTAACGATGCGTCAGTAATTCGCGCAACGCCATATTTTTCGCGCGAAAGCAGCGTTTTTTCGAGTGAGTGAATGTTGATTTCATTCTTTTTACCTTTTCAATTATACGGTGAAGATAATTAGTTTAACGACTTTATTGTGCAGCATCTTCATAATAAATATTTAGGGTAAAAGTCATCCATGAACAGGTCCATTCAAGGTTATTTCCCCAATAAGCCTAAACATGCATGCTTCAAAGTGTTAAGCTTGTTTTCCACTGGCGCGCGTCATAATGTTTTTTTCTTTACGCGCGTAAAAACGTTTGAACGTTTCAAAGCTGAGAAACGCGTCGTTGCGCGCGCCAGTGGAAAACAAGCATTAAGCTTGTTTTCCACTAGCGCGCGTCATAATGTTATTTTCTTTACGCGCGTAGAAACCTTTGAACGTTTCAAAGCTGAGAAACGCGTCCTTGCGCGCGCCAGTGGAAAACAAGCATTAGGCTTAAGTGTTGCCAGAATAACAAAAAGTAGTAATAATTGCAAAAGCAGATTGCGTTCTATAATATATGTTTAAGTAAACTATTACATATACCAAATGCGCCTAGACCGTGGAATTAGATGTATGGTCTTCTTAAAATTATTGAATATGATAATCTACCATAACCAAATTAACTTAAAAATCATAAATGAAATATATTATCCAACCATTGGGTAAAATTTAATTTTTGTAAGCTCAATAGCGAACGGGGCTGAATATCTGATGGTTTTGAAGAAAGTTGGAAGTACGCTGTAAAGTACACTATATCGAACAAAAAACACTACTTGGTAAATACAAAAATATTTCATACAATATATTTTTGCTTATGACCTCTTTGCGATAAACTGCCCAAGTGGTCAAACACAAAGAGATTTATATCCAATCTAATTACTCATAGAAGTGAAGTGAAGCACATTGTGAAAAAACTTAATTAAAAGAGACTTAAACAGTTTTAAATTCACAATATATTTATTTATAACATCCAACGTTTCGGAGGAACTCTTCCACTTTCTTCAGGAATTTCTACAAGTCTGACGATATAATGGTAAAACTTCTAACTATTAAGCGCACAAATGTTTTTCGTCCCAAAGTTTTACCATTATATCGTCAGACTTGTAAAAATCCCTGAAGAGTTAGTAATATATTTATCAATAAAAATATTGTGAATTTAAAATCGTTTAAGTCTTTTTAATTTATTTACTCATACATATCAAAATTTTTATCTATTAAACCTGATACTTTGTATATATAAATTAATTTTCAAATTTAATAGGTCTCTTAGAATATGAAGTTTAGTAAAAAAAGGTCACTTTCGAATAACCGAATTTACAGCCATTGGGTTAATTAAAATATATTACTAACTCCAAGTCATTTTACCAGTTGTACCTTTTAAGTGGGAACATTCAAAGATGTAATTTCTACTACATAGCTTAATAGAAAAATAATCTGATTGAAATATTTCAGTTGGTTAATGGCCTCTTTGCGATGAAACTGCCCGAATCATGAAACACAGTTTATGGGTAATTCCCACGCTAACACTTTTATAATTTTTTACAAATCAAATCAGTACCATTTATAAAAGTTTTAGTGTCAGAAATATCCATAAAAGTGATAGTCTGTGAAAGTTTCATAAATGTTTTGTAAATCCTGTTGATTTAACAAGGGATGAAGATCAAAAACCTCCTTTTTAAGAGCAAGATTTGACTAATTATTTTATAAATAGCCACAATGAGTCTGAAATAGGTCAAAAATAGAGGTATGATATAGAAATTATTTTTCAAAAACATTTATAAAAGTGTTATTGTGGGAAATATCCATAAAAGTACCAAAACCTCAGTTACTTTTACAAGGGAAAGTAACTAAAAATCCTCATTTTAAGAGCAGGATTTAACTAGCGATTTTACTAATAGTAAAAATCAGTTTGAAATTGGTCAGAAATATAGGTATGATAATGAAATTATTTTTCAAAAACATTTATAGAAGTGCTAGTCTGTGAAAGTTTCATAAATGTTTCGTAAAACCCGTTGATTTAACAAGGGATAAAGATCAAAAACCTCCTTTTTATAAGCAGGATTTGTCTAATTATTTTATAAATACCCACAATGAGTCTGAAATATTTCAAAAATAGAGGTATGGTACTGAATTTATTTAAAAAAAATATTATAAAACTGTTAGTGTGGACAACATCCATAAAAGTACCAAAACCTCTGTTACTTTCACAAGGGTAAGAAATCAAAAATTGGCATTTTTAAGAGCAGGATTTAACTAATAATTTATTTAATAGCCACAATGAGTCTGAGATAGGTCAGAAATAGAGGTATGGTTTCAGTCTCATTGTTGCTATTTATAAAATAATGAGTTAAATCCTGCTCTTAAATATGACGATTTTTGGTCTTCATCCCTTGTTATACAACGGGTGATACGAAACATTTATGAAACTTTCACAGACTAGCACTTCTATAAATGTTTTTGAAAAATCATTTTTTTATCATACCTATATTTCTGACCTATTTCAAACTTATTTTTACTATGTGTAAAATTATTAGTTAAATCCTGCTCTTAAAAATTAGGATTTTTGGTTACTTTCTATTGTAAAAGTAACTGAGGTTTTGGTACTTTTATGGTCATTGCCCACACTAACACTTTTATAATTGTTTTTTAAATCAATTCAGTACCATAGCTCTATTTCTGACCTATTTCAGACTCGTTGTTGCTATTTATAAAATAATTAGTTAAATCCTGCTCTTAAAAATGAGAATTTTTGGTTACTTTCCCTTGTAAAAGTAACTGAGGTTTTGGTACTTTTATGGATATTTCCCACACTAACACTTTTATAAATTATTTTGAAAAATAATTTATATATCATACCTCTATTTCTGACCTAATTCAGCCTTATTATTATAAAATAATTAGTCAAATCTTGCTCTCAAAAATTAGGATTTTTGGTTTATTTCCTTTGTAAATTAACTGTGGTTTTGGTACTTGTTGCCCATTGTGAACATCAGTTTATTTATGAGATTTAACTTTTAAGTAATTAAATTAACGAAAATTAATAAATTTGTGAGACTGAATTTTGGTGAATCTAAGATGTATTCAGCCAAAATGTGTAATAATTATATTTTTCATATAAGTCAACTTGTTAAAAATTTTCGTAATTATAGTTTCATTTTTTAAA
This sequence comes from Leiobunum rupestre, assembly GCF_980474605.1. Taxonomy (NCBI): domain Eukaryota; kingdom Metazoa; phylum Arthropoda; class Arachnida; order Opiliones; family Sclerosomatidae; genus Leiobunum; species Leiobunum rupestre. Next base: position 80,341,351 of record NC_143385.1, read on the forward strand.
TCGTAATTTTACTGAACTTTTAAATCTAGTCTTTCATTGTTATTTTTTAAGATAATATACTTTTATATAGCGAGGCTGAACTTTTTAAAATTTGTGAAGCAAAAAGCAGTTTTAAGTCAAATTCCTTTTCATATGGTTTGTATGTTTTTGAAGTTTTGTAATAAACAATTTTTAATTTGTTTTACCACAGTTTAATATTAGTATTTTTCTGACAGTTGTGGTAAAATACAGGTATCTTAAAAATTTGTAACATAATAGTTCTGTTGAGTTAAAATTTTAACTTAAAAAAACCAAAGAACAATATAATTTTTAAAATACAAAAATGTCATAATTTAACTATTTACAACAACATTCTGAAAAAAATATTCCTAAATGATTGAGTTTGGTATTTATTTATTGATTGTATTCACAAAGGGTAGATGAACGGGCTAGGTTATACCTGCTTAGGCTAGAAAGGATTCTTTTAGGTGAAACAGAGATAGTTTTGATTCTTTTACTAAGAATTTTACGAAGTTTCGGTATATATAAACTAAATGAGTGTATATTTAAGCTAAATGTCAGTAAATACAGGTCCAGTATTATGACTTTTTTATATATAGTCTGGAAACCAACTATATTTGTGTCCCTTTGTAACCCAAATATGGATTCCTTCAGAGTTTTGTTTTGTAAGGCAACCAAAATTGGGCTGTTATTGATGGGATATTAACCCAGTGATGGATAAAAATTTAAAAAAGACCTCAAATAGGACTATTATTGTAACCAATAATGGGTGGTTTGGGTCAATAAAAGCCGAAAATGGGTTACTATTGCAAGTAAAAATGGGGTGTTTCAGTTTAAAAAAGAGCCCAAATTGGGTTATTATTGCAACCAAAAATGGGGTGTTTCAGTTTAAAAAATAGCCCAAATTGGATTATTATTGCAACCAAAAATGGGGTGTTTCAGTTTACAAAATAGCCCAAATTTGGTTATTATTGCAACCAAAAATGGGGTGTTTCAGTTTAAAAAATAGCCCAAATTGGGTTATTATTGCAACCAAAAATGGGGTGTTTCAGTTTAAAAAATAGCCCAAATAGGGTTATTATTGCAACCAAAAATGGGGTGTTTCAGTTTAAAAAATAGCCCAAATTGGGTTATTATTGCAACCAAAAATGGGGTGTTTCAGTTTAAAAAATAGCCCAAATTGGGTTATTATTGCAACTAAAAATGGGGTGTTTCAGTTTAAAAAAGAGCCCAAAATGGGTTTTTATTGCAACCAAAAATGGATTGTTTCAGTTTAAAAAAAGAGCCCAAATTGGGTTATTATTGCAACCCAAAATGGGTTGTTTTAGATATTAACACAGTTTTGGGTTACGAAAAATAACCCAGTTTATGTTATTCTTGTAACCCAACTGTGAATTAAAATGTAACAACCCAACTTTGGGTTGCAAGTTCTAACCATTTCTGGGTTGAAATTTAAATAACCCAAAAAAGGGTAGGGTAAATACTGACCCAGCGTTGGGTTACAAAAATAACCAATTTTGGGTCGATTTTAACCCAACTGTTTTAAGATTGTAGTATCATTTGTCCTTTTTCGCCAAGCGGGCAGAGAAAAGCCAGATTGAGGCGCCATCTACTAACAAGAAGGCACGCTGTAAATATTTGTTCTACTAATCACGCTGCGGGGGGCATCCCGAGAGAATAAAAAGATAAGATAAGCCAGGGATATAAAGGTGGTTTCCTGGGCAGAAAAGGGAGAGTTAAAGGGACTGGAAAGGGAGGCTTGCGGGGGGGTCAAAGCGCATTCAAAAAACGTCATCAGTGACGTCAAAAACGGAACATAGCGTATACAATACATAAAAGGTATGCAAGTTTAAAAGGACTTTTAAAGCAAAAGTCTTAATTGATGTGGTATTTTTTTAAATTTAATTATGGAAAACGTTGCCCATTTATTTAAATCTATCAAATACTGTTAACATAATACAAAGTTGAGTGGAACTACTTTTATTCGAATCGGCCATGAATCGCCCTACAAGACTGTAAACCGGCTTTTCCTGTTGGATGATAAAATTCGAATTGTGCAATCCAGCGTGGTTTAATTTGTAGTGGCCATAATTTTAGATTCAGGTAATTTTAGTCAATAATAAGAGGAATGTTTTTGGAAAAAATAATGAGTTTAAACGAGAATGTAAGCTGTAAATGCCGTGGGAATTGTGTGTCAGGTACCGGAAAAGCTACTAAAAATAAAACTAATTGCAAGTTCCGTAATACCCATAAGAAATGTGGGCCTTGGTGCGCATGTGGCAAAGGCAAAACCATATGCATGAATGGTAAACCACTCGATATTGAACCACAAACCAAGAAGAAGAAAGTCAAGGAAAATTACAGTTTTGAGGTATTGGATTTCTTTAATAATCTTAATATAAAACCTGTAGTAAATCTTATTGCAAATTTATACAAACAGAGAATAGCAAAACTATCCCATAATCAGCTATCATTCATTTTGAGCGATATTCTGAATAAAAATCCGAGAATAAAACTGGAAAAACACATGCCAGAGCAGGCTAACCCGAATAAAGAAGTAGAATGCAACGACAATGACCTTCCTGGTCAATCTGGGCCTGATGCTATCATTTCACCAAATAATCAGCAAGTAGCGACTAGTCAGCCACCTCCTGACCCGCAACCAGAACCTAATCCTGGAAACGGACCAGATTGGTGTTTCTGCACAAAGTGTGGCGATATGGATTCACCAGTGGAAAAACAATGTTGTACCAATGCAAGGTATTTACATTGAGAATGGATTTTTATTATAAATATTGTTAAATTGAAATTGCCTTATTTTATATTTAGGGGTACAGGTTGTATTACGGATCATTTGGACTTCATAAGATTAATTTTAGATCGAGAAGTATTACGTCTGCAAATGAATATTCGTCGTGATGCAATCAATGTTCGGGCTTTGAATACAAATCGTTTCTATAGGCATGCTGGCTATAAGCAATACATTGCGTGGCAAATTGGCCCTATGGGTAGGCACAATCGTAGAGTTATCCCATCTTGTTCTGTGCTGAAAATAAGAAGTGTCTATCCAAATCCACCTGGAAGAAATTACAAGGGATTTGTGGCTGTTGCACCACCGAACCAAAACCAAGGTCATTGATTTAGGTAAAATTAGAAAATAAATAAAAATGGTTCTTGTGCATATGTAATATTGATTTTTATTTACATCTCACGACACTTCCAAGCTTTTATTTTTCAATAAAAATTCTTTGGTAGAAATTGGGATTCTTCATTTGTAGATAATAGTTCGCTGCATGTAAATTGATTTCTGGAAAATCTGGCTTTTTCTTCTCGTAGAATTATTAGTTCGTCTTTAGATAGGCCTGGTGTTTTCTGGCAATTTGCCTTCTTAAGAAAAATGTCATCAACTTTCCTAACAACTTCCTTAGATAAGGTCAAATCCAACAAGTCTTGAAATGGTTTCATGCATTTAACTATTTTGACTGGGACAGCGGAATATTTTGACGATAACTTTGAGCATTTTTTCTTATACCTGCAAATTAAAATTATTGTAATTTTTAAAAATTATTTAGCTAAAGAAAAGAAACCTTAGTGTTCCCGTTTTGGTAGTTGCTTGTGGTCTATATACGTTCGAATTAAAATCGATTGCTGCCAAAAGATTCCTTACAACATAGCCCTTTGACCTAGCCATAAATAAGGAAACATTTACTGGTTAAGCATAGTTATTTATAATTAAAATTTATAATTACCCAAACGGTAACTTCTTCAAAGCGTAACTCAAAATGAGAGCGTGAAATGATTCGAGTGATCCTGTATGTCTAAATATTATATATATTTATCTAATTATCTAAATATTAAAATGTAAATAAAAATTAAACAACCAACCTAAAATTTTCATAAAAATGAAAATCTTGCATAAAGGTTTTATCCAAAATAATAGACACTAGTTTGTCATATGCAGCACTCTCGTAATCTAGCCAGGATTTATTCCTATCTTCCTCAGTAAGGTCCTCATGATAACACGAACCCATACCCCAATCATGTTCATTAGTGACGTGATGTAGCATTGTAGACCAAAGCTCCTAAATTGTTTTAATTCAAAATTTTAGTTTTTTTATTTAGTATTATGTTGAATCCAGAATCACCTTCATCAGATCTGAATCCTGTTGGCAGTTTCCTGCAGACCACCAAAAGTGGTTGATAATCGAGTCTATCCAGTCACCTATTGCACTACAACCTTTTTCCTTGCTAGCCTAGAAATACATCAAACTAATTACACTGTTCATACAGTTCTACAGATGCACAATTAATACATTATACCTTGCTCAATTTTTTTCTTAAATTCTTGGCTACATGCCATATGTCGTGCGAGTGTTTAATTGCAGGAAATTCTTTCCCTATTAATGAAGAAACAGAACAAGTTAAATATATAAATTTCTTTAACGTAATATTTCATTAAAACTCACTCATGATTGACTTAATTTGGACATGTGCGTCAGTTACCACTTCAGATATCGTACAATGTTCTTGAAGTAGTTTCATTATTTTACGAAAACAAAGGGGTTCCATATTGACGCTTTTGTTGTCGGTCTCGCTCTTTTCACAAAATACTATGGCAATTATTTTATTGGTTTTTGCGTCGATAGCTGTGTAGGTACAAAATTTGGCGCAGAAGCCCGGGCTAAATAATACTACCAAAAATATTAGTTTCTAAAAAATAAAATAATAAAATAAATTATTTACCTATCATTTCTCGCGTCCAAAGCGACTATAATGGGATCTTTGCACTGGGAGAGTACCGATACCTGCATCGAATCCCAGAATTGAACCACAGTCGGATAGCAAAATTGGTCATGTAGTTTGTAAAGTGTTACATGACTAATAGCCTTTAGGTCCAATAATTTCATAAATGTTTCCAACTTAAAAAAATAAATACGTAACTAAATTAATAATTAATCAAAGTAGCAATGTTAATTAGCCCTGAAAATTAAAGGTGAATTACCTTAGTAAACGAGCTACCCGAATAGAGAACACATGAGGAAAACTTTAGATTAAAATCACTATGAACAGTACTCCAAATCCCTTGGTGCGATGCCACACTTCGGCATTTCCACGTAACATAAAATACAGCTCCTTTAAAGTAATGATTATACACTAAACTAGCACCACAGTTTTCATATGAACAGGTGTTGCCATTAGATTGCTTCACTAAAGATATAATTCTTTCCGTTTCAACCATACATAATGATGACAATTTTTTCTCTTCTTCCGGGTCAGATTCCTGGAGTGAAAAATCACGAAAATTCTTCTCTGATGCGTCCGGTCCTTGATCAGAATCCCCAAAGCACGCTCTAATAAAACAGAAATACCATTTTCGAGCCATTACAAATATCACTGTTGATAAATGGCAATCACCTACCTTAAACTGTTATCAATTTGAAATGATGGAATGTTTGGGGTGGTCGTGACAGCATCTTCGGTATTCATTGTAAGACTCGAGTATCCCACCTCACGTTGCACCATCATTTGCCAATTTGTATTTTCATTTCCAAAAATTTCACTGTAATTTAAATTGCAAATATATGACTAAAATTATAGATTTTAATTGAATTTATAAATTTAATACGAACCTTTCCTTCACTGGTGAATTTGTTTTACTATCGGTTGGTAACTCCGAAGTTTCGGATATGTTTAAAAGCTCACGAGGCCTGTATAACGTTTTAATTAGCTTTGCACGATAGTGGTTTATTTTTGGAGTACTTGTATATATCTTGGCATTTTTTGGTGGTGTGGTACTACTTTGTTCATAATCACACCCAAAAGAATGGTCAAGGTACAAAGCATTAGTTCCATCTCCAATACCATTTCTGGTCAGAATGTTTTCTGGTTCATTCTCAAAGTCTAAATTACATTGAGTACCTACGTCTCTTTGGTCAAAATGTAAAACGTTGTCTTCTGGATTGAACTGTTCATTTTCAACGTAGCATTGTTTACAGAATAAGTCATGTGTATGGAGTAAATGTTGAACGAAAAATTCATTCGCACGATATATTCTTTTAGGATATTCGATATTCTTACAGTTATTAACTATTTTCATAGAATTTTGCAAGAAAACGCTAGATTGATCACATCCTATTTCATTAGGCCTAGTTTTTGTTCGTTGATTTTTCAAAACATTCGTACTCAACCATTGTTGTTTCATATTTTCCCATCTATTCCATTCGCCAAGTAGTTTTATTTTAGTTCCATCGCTTTTTCGCTTATTACTAACTTTGATTTCATTCATATTAATATTAAGAAAAAATTAAAAAAATTATCTATTCCGAGATCACTCACAATGTTTGTCAGTATCCGGCTAGAGGCGTAGCGCTATAGCGTAAGAATAAACGACCTACTTTCAAAACAAACTCCCCAGCGCCAAACTCCAAGAGCGGGAAAACCGTAAAATAAACGAGGGTCCCAATTTTTTTGGGTATGACGTTTTTTAAAACCTCCCTTTCCAGTCCCTTTAAGACGGCAGAGAGTGAAGAAGGTTCTCACTGTGGACGGAGCAGAGAGTGAAGGTGAAGGTGAAGGTGGAGGAACGTGGGCGTCAAGAGTGGGCGCTAGTCGAAATAAAATCGCGAGAAGTACGAGGAAGAGTCGTGTCCCACTGGGGAACGGACTGTATAGTGTAGTGTGTGAATCCAAAGACAGTGTTTGAGGAAGTATTTGTGCGCGGAACGACAAGAAGTCCAGCCACAAGTCGGCGGTAATTGTATCAAATCTCTTTGTTCCGTTGAATTATTTTGTGTATATAAAGTGTTTTGAATTACCATGCTAAAGTGAATATTGGATTATAATTGCTTATGTCAGGCCCTCATTGGGTGATTATTTATGCGACGCCCTTGAATAATTAAGATTGACCCTGTAGCATCAGAGGTTTGAACTCTATAACCACATGGTAGGCACGCTCAGCCATTTTGTCCCATAGAAACCCTGAGTTTATATCATTAATTCCGTAAGTAATCTTCTGATCCGAAATCTGTGTCTTCCAGTACCAGATCCCTTAATTTATTAATATAAAGCGGTGTCTTCCAGAACCAGCCCCAGCCCCAGTCCTTCCGTTACTTTAATTGAACCCTTGGCCCCTCAGGAAAGGAAGTCTAACGCAACATTTTGAATTGTTTAATAAGTGTATTGAATTAGGTTAAGTTGAACTTTGAGTTACAATAAAACTCCATTATCATTGAATTGGTTGTATTTTCTCTATCCATTTACACTTGGTACCCTAACGGCAACTCGGGCAATCCGAACCTCAAATAAATGTGATGTACACGACGCCAAAGAAAGCCTAAAAACTCTCTTTGCATTAATTGGCGTGAGATCCTCTCTTAAAGCCTTAAACTTAAAACCCCCTCGTTCGTAATTGTACCCGGTTTCGGCCACGAAAACGGAAGCGTCGTTATACACTCGCGAACGACATGACTCTGCTTCTGACACTTGAAGCACCGGAACTCCGGACACTGACGATATACGTGATCGGTAGCGTAACACTTATTACACACCTTTATTTGGGAATCATGTTTCACAGCGTAAAACTTCTCCCGACCAACAGCATCTGCGACCCTCAAGCGATACGGCAACGAAGAAAGGCCCTCGGGTAAAGTTACCCGAACGGTACGTACTCCACAATAAAATGATAATTTTCTATGCCAAACTATCTGACCCTTAATTTCGCAGCCAAGCGACGTTAGCTTAGATAGAACAGCGTCATCCGTCACGTATTCCGGCAGATCATGAAAAGCGACAGTCACCGTCTTCGCAGAAACACTTGATATTTCGTATATCTCACCACCAATATCCAAAACGGAATCGATAACACCATCAACATCCGCTAAATTCTTCAAGGTAAGAATATAACCGCCTTCATCTCAGGCAACGAGGGAAGAAGCACAGTCCAGGCCAAAGTTCACAGTAACCGCCGTAGACACAACTTCGAAACTCGGTAGATTTCGTTTATAATCAATAAAAACGGAGCGCTTGAATGCGTCCATCCTGGTTAGAAACACCCAGGAGGGCAAACGAGATGAAAAAATTAACAACTATTGAAATAAATTAACGAATAATGACAGGTAGTAAAAATAAACACGCAAAAGCAAGCTTAGGCTTAGCGCGACGAAACACGGAGAGCAAAATCGAACGACCTGCACTCTCCGAAAGCTCAAACGCAACTCCCTCCCAGCGCCTTAGACCACTCGGCCACACTGCCTTCGTTTCGACTTAATGTTTCCTAAAATATCGTCTTAAAGGCACTATATCACGACCTATTTAAAAAAAAAACTTTCTTGAAGTTCCATTTTTTGAAATAGATGGCGCCAGGGTAGAAACGGACCTCCTGAAGTTTTGTTCGTATTTGACGGGTAATGTTTGCTATGTGGCGAAGATAGAAGAGTCCATTTTGGTTTTCCGGGTAGAACATCGAAAAAAGGATGTTCAATATGGAACCCGCAAATGGGCTTTTCTATTTCGAACCCCGGCGGGTGGCTAGTCTTTACTTGTGCCGATAGCTGTAGGCTGTATATTTCAATCCTATTTGTCAGGTCGAGAATTAATGGGCGAGATACGGAGGGGGGGGGGGGGTCGTGGCGAAAATTGAAAGGGTAGGGTCATACCATGAATTTTGACAGAGTTTTTGAAAGTTTGCTTGATTGAGTAGAACAGTGTAAGAAGCTTATAAATACTGTCCGCCGAAAAATGGCGAAAAGCGAAAAAAATAAGCAATATGAAGTGAATTTAGGACTCGAAGAGTTTTAGCGTTGGTCAACGGACAGAAACTAATTATCTTTCACAAATATGCAGTTTATAAAATATTTCTTTGATAAATGGTAAATCCAAAACTTTTATTTACGAGGCAAATCAGTTCGTTGATTTCTTAAATTTCAATTCAATCCCTACTATAACTATATTAAAGTTTAAATTTGTTCACAATATTAAACTTTAATATGTTTTCAATATTAATGTTATAGTTCGTTCACAATATTAAAGTTTTAATTTGTTCACAATATTAAAGTTTTAATTTGTTCACAATATTAAAGATTTAATTTGCTCATGATATTCAAGTTTTAATTTGTTCACAATATTTAAGTTTTAATATGTGATCAGAGTTATAAATATTACGGGTGGCCCGTAGGGAAAGAGGAAGAGGCGGCTTTCTCGCCCTTACTAATTTATTAATATAATCTTGGATTAATAATAGAAGCTAACGCTTAGCTTCTATTATTAATCCAAGATATAATAGAGTAATATCGGTGTTACGTAACTTGGCGTAACTATAAAAAAACTGCAGTCAGAAAGGTGACCATAACCGAGAGCTACAGGGCCGTCGAGTAACTTTTGCCCCGGGCCCTAAATTCCGTATTGATTTTCCGTACAGATGGTAGCAGTATTGGCCCGTGGTTCTGTCAAAATATGTATTTTTCAAAAATAATGCAATTTCAATGATTTTGCTTAGGTGGGATAGTTACCAATCAAGAATCAAGAATATTGCTAGCGGCCATTGATTATAACGAACATTCAAATAGACCGCAAGCCCGTTCGAAATCTGGCGAACTTCAATACAGAATGTTTTGGAGCAAAAAATCGAAATCATACAATATTGGAAAATTGTAAGAAGCAAAAACCTATTCTTATATTGATTCATTGACGGAGATGGTGTTTGACGCCAAAAAGAATTATATGGTTACTAAACACCTAATATTATAACACTTTTTTATATTAAAGTTAAATGCTATGTACTTTTTTTCATTTCAGGGTAATGGATGAGACCGATCGTTATATTTGTAAACATATAAGTTTACAAGAACAAATCCCGTTTTAGCCAAACATAAATCTAGATTTTAATTTGAGGCATGAAGTTGTAAAGTACAATGATTAAAATATTTTACAGGCGTGACGATTGTTTTAACAATATTATTGATTGTTTCGGCCGGGCCCCAGCTAGAACTAAAATCCCGTGAAGACTGAGTCATAAACCAAACCCTTCCCCCCTCCCAGCGCAGCCGCTAAATTGACTTAGGCAGAAAAATATTGGTTGTATAGGTGTGATATGTAGGTTGCAGGATTCACGGCACCGTTCCAGGGGAAAAAATGCATGATTTAATTAATTAACTTAATTGGAAATCGATGAAAATTGCGCGACTCGCTGCGTTTGCGCCATAGGAATAGCTGTGAGGAAATTGGAGGTCCTAGGTTGAACGGCTCGGACGTCTATAGAGAAACAGACGCAAGACAGACAGAAGACACTTAGGAATATAGTATAGATAGCAAAGATTAGGTATTTGCATTTGAAATTTACGCTAACACTAAACAACTTAAGCCAGCGTCGTAGACAGGATTGGATTTCGGAGGGGTGTGTGCCCCCCTCCCGTATGTATGGCAACATTGTTTTTTATGTCTCGAGTAGCGGCTCTGCTACAGGAATTCCTACATTTGCACGGGATTAATTCTCCATCTAATATATTGACCATATCCAAAGGCATAATTTCCATTTTATCCATGGTTATAGACTTGCCAAAAAATATCAAAACGTGGCAGTGGCGTAGTCAGGGGGGGCACATAGAAACGTATGGTCGTACGTACAAATATATATTTTTTTCAATGACGTGCCCCCCCCCGAAACCAAATCCTGGCTACGCCACTGAAACGTGGGACAGATCTGATAATATTTCTAGAAAACCCGTCACGCGACTGCTATGGGTTTTACTCAAAAATACCACGTTACCGATATGACCCTTTCGAAAAACATCGAATAAACCAAAGACTATATATACGCTTCGTTTACTAGGCAGGTGTGTTCCTAGGAAAAACCTGTTAACACCTCTGTAGCACTGTAAAAGCTGGGTTAATATTTGAACCCGCGGCGCCACTAGTAACACAGCTCAAGCTAGGGGAAAATTCTAACCAGCGTCGAGATGGAGCCACAATCGGTATGCAAGTTGAGCCATAGAACACGCCTGTCTAGTAAGCGAAGCGTATATATAGTCTTTGGTATGAACTCAAGTGGAAACATTTGGAATTTCCCAATCCCAGGCAATTCCCTGTTTACAGGCCCTCCGTAGTGAAAGGTTCGCACCCCTCACTACTTCCTGTCTTTTTTATTTCGTTGCCCCTAAGAGGGGGAAACGGAATTATAATTTCCCTCTGAAACGGGTGTTGGTGATAGGATTACCTCGATGTGTTCATAAAGGCGCGAGCTTGGTGGAGTATGCGCTTGAGGCTGTGTAATATTGTTTTTGGTTGTTATCCGTGGAAGTACGGTTATAGCTTACTTCATTTGAAACGGTAGTTTTGTTTTTATAGTTTTAGTAGATTGATTAAATAAGTCATTTACGTTGTAATATTGTTTTTGGATTTGTCTTAATTTTTTATTCGTATTTCTATAACATTTTTAATTTGTATTTTTATGAAATTCAATTTATATTTCTGATGAGCTTTCTTAGGATATTGAGGTTTCCTAGGGAATATTTTTGAATTGGTTTTTCAATGAAATATTTTATTATTGATAATTGTTGTTTTGAGGTATATTTTCTAATTTTTTTAAATTAAATTTTTATTTCTTGATTGGAGTACCATTTTATTCACTTACCAGGACCAGTTTCGGGGTCATGTAGCGAGTGTCTATAAAAGTTATTTGTATTGAACGCCTTTCTTCCAGTGGCTTCCCCTTTCGCTTTGTAAACAAGTGTAAAGTGTTAGTTTTCAATAAAATTAATTATTATTTTACCAATGTAAGCCTTATTTACTCCATTGAAAACGCAATTCTATTTTTTAAATTTTTATAAAATAAAATCAACACGGAGGATTTGCCGCTTGTAAGAACCTTGGATTTCACCTATGTTTTATATACAGTAAACGAAATGTATTTATCAATCTCGCATTTGCGGAAGCATTCTTACCAGTTCATGTATTTCTGTTCTTACTCTATAGGTGATAAGCTAGTTTTAAAAATTCCTCGAAATGAATTTAGACGAGGGAAGTGACTTTAGTTGCTCTTTGTTCGGTCCAGGGAACTAAAAAAAGGATTATCTCTCTAGGGGTCCTTCTTCGCTCGGGTCTGCGCGACCGTCGAAAACTTTCATAGCCGAATTTTCGTTTCTACCCTCCAGCAGTTCATCCCCCTTTGGATGGAACACTTCTCGATATCTCGGTTCCTGTATCTTCAAGACATGCTGTCCCCTTTTCAAAACCGGCCGATCTCCCCCCCCCCTGCCTAACCTTGAAAGTAATTTTGAAAACTCCCGCAAAAATACGAGGTCGCCACTATGCAGAACGTAAATATGGAATCACTTTTTAGAAAACAAGTGAGGTCAATACCGATTTTTTCGGTGATATAGTGCCTTTAATGCTGTAAAAAGGTTTTCCCATGCCCCTAAAAACATACCTCTGGCACTATATTTTTTAACAAATGTATTATGAGGTATACTATTTAACTACGTTTTATTGATCCATTAAACTAATTTCGTTCGACCTCTTTAGATATAAAATAAACTTGACACTTAATTAATCAATCCCCTAGACAAAAACCAAATATCAATTAAATAATCTTTATTGGTAAAATTGTCACAGGACATGACAAATACGTGTCTTACTAATGAAAGGGAATTGTAAAATCTGTCGTTGAAAATATTCTTCGAGATGGTGAATGTGTATATCTGTCATTTATAATCCATTCCTTTGTTAAGATGAGGACAATCATATGAAATAACTACTCAAATCACCTTAACCATCAGGAAGCGAACGAAAATAAATAAATCTAGAATTAAAGAAATGAAGAAAATAACCACTTAAATACTCACAATCTGATTTTGAAGGAAATTTGTTTTATAAAAGGCAAAATTGTATGTGATATTTAAATAAATAAGTTCTTAAAGCTTTCTTTAGTCAGTTTTTCTGTCAGTACTTTGATCGAAATGTGCTTTAAAAACCTCAAAATAAAATGGTGACTGCGATTTATATTTTTGAAAAGGTCTATTAGCTTTGAATTCACACCTTGAAATAAAACTGATTGTGATATTCAAAATAAAATATTAAAAGCTCTTAAAGCTATCTTCAGTAATTTTATATCTTATTAATTCTACATGATTTAAATATACATAGAATTGGAAATAAGTTTATCTAGTTGGTTGAAATTACTGTTCTACTTAAATAAAAGCTTTTTCACTCTTAAAGCTTTATTTTTTGATAAGCCTTAATAAATTTTTAACTAATTATCTAGGAACAATGAAAATATGTGTGTTTTAAACATTTAAAGGTTTTTAATAATTTATTACATATATTTATATATATACATTAAATCACCAAGAATGTATTTATTTATACCTAGGGAGAATGTCTATGTCGAGACGGTTTTTAGCCTTTCTCTCAATCCACCCGTTGGTCCCCCCAGTACGCTCCTCCGCTTAAAATAAAACGAATAGTCCCGGTATTTCATTGGCTGCTTAAAATTTACGTCACCTAACGCGATGGAAATCAAACGCCGGTGACGTTTTGTCTTTAGCCACGCGCGAGACGGGGGAAAGGCGTTCAACGTGCCCGGCGATTGTCGCAACATAATCATTCTTCCTAAATAAAATATAAATAAATACATTCTTGTTATTGCTCAAGTTTAAAAAGACTTTTTTTAGTACATAATTTAAGTATTCATATAATAAAATTGGGCGACTAGTTTCGGAATTGTTAGTGCCATTGTCAAGACTGAACCCGGATGGGTCGCGTTACATCATTTTATAGTTTTATACAAAAATATTTTTTTATATGGGGGGGGGGGGGGGGTTGTAGATGGGTTTTTCTATTTATCGTTATTGTATTTTAAATTTATGGTTTTAATTTTTTTTAAACATTGTGTAAATAGGGACCTTCATCTAGATTCATTAGATTATTCCGTTTTGATATTTCTATACCTTCACGTTTGTTTCGTTGGCCAATTTTATTTGGTGGGGCTACTCTTTTAGAATTGTCAAAATAAATTGCGTGTTTTGTTTATGTTACAGTGCTGTGCTACTCCTGATTTGTACCATTCGGATCTATTAATATATCCTTTATGTTCAGACAGACGTTTCTTAAAATTACGTTTAGTATGGCCAATGTAAGTTAAATTACAATTTTTACAGGGTATTTCATATATTCCTTGTTGATTATTTTTATTATATGAATACTTAAATTATGTAATAAAAAAGTCTTTTTAACTTACGCAACAATTCGTGTTTTTATATACTAATTTAATATTTATTATAAGAATTTAAAATCAAAGTATTCGCCTTTTCGAAATCTTTTATTCAATGAGTTTCTGGATTAGTTTAAGCCTTTCTAGTTCATGTTTTTTTTGCGGCCAAACCACTCTTATAGTTAACTTTAAAATCCTGGATTTTCCTAAAGTTTTGACTCTCTCAAATTAATAATCAGCTAGGCTAATACCCAAGGCACCACCTTAGGCCCTAGTCATCTAGCGACTTATAATGCCTTTAAACAGGTGGCCGGGTTACAATTCTTAGGAGGGTGGGGGCAAGCCCTTCATGCCACGCGAGCCAAAAGCTCCCTACACTAACTATTACCTTTAACCGCGACAAGTTTTTATGGGAAGGGTAAACTGAAGAATGCGGGGGTAAACCCCTTTAACCAGAGAGGAGAGAACTTACAAACTCAAGGCAGAAGGAGTAGTTCCGAGTTTTCACCCAGTGCCACAAGCTGGGATCGAACCCGGCTCCTCTTGCCGCGGGCCGAAAGCGCTAACCACTCCGTCACCCCACTTTGTCATCCCGAGGCCGAATTCATTAGGGCCGAGAGCTTACAGAGCATTTTTTAAATGATACGGTCGTCGGTTAGATTGGTATGACGTTAATCGTATAAGTTAAAATTTTTATTTACCATGGTTTAAAATATTAATTTAATAGTTGTTTAAAGCATGACTGATACTTCATAGTATTCTTGATTTTATTAAAAACAGTTAAAATTTACATGTTTCCGAAGCTGTAAAATTATTCAGTTTTCAAAATACCGCTTGACGAGGGGTCTCGAACCCGAAAGCTTCAGAAACATGTAAATTTTAACTGTTTTTAATAAAATCAAGAATACCATGAAGTATCAGTCATGCTTTAAACAACTATTAAATTGGTATGACGTTATTGTACAATATAGGTCCTGTATAAGTTCTCAGCTTACGTTTCACCAGTGTGACAACATCATCACTACACGACAGCAGTTTTTCCATTGAAGTCGCTGTTATGAGAGCTACGCTCAATAACGCACTTGAACCGCTACCTTATTATTTGGCTTCTGACCGACACCCAAATAAAAAAATAAGCTACCCCAAAAATGTGAGTCACCCACGTACGATGTTTCAGAAAATCGTCCAAAAGCCGTATTTTAAGAACGCCCCCCTTGAGCGCCACCAGCCAAAATAAAATAGTGGGTGAGGTCCTCCACGTCTTCTCTTAGATAAGCCTTGGACAAGTATTTGATTAATGGCAATATAAATTCTGAGGGAAGAGCAGGAAAGCGTGGCCATTGGGGGAAAATATCATTATCGCGTATTGCTATCGATAGTAGCGCGTTCGAATCTCATAATACGAACTTAAATAATTTGAAATTATAATGTATCTATAAATTGTAAATGTACAAATTATAATTAGTAAGATATAATAGCAAGAAGTGTCAATTAAATCCTGATTTTTAATAGACCTTCCTATACAAAAAGCTACGCTTGCTGAACTTTTTTTATGTAGTTTTATCGTCACGAAATACGTAGAAGTTCAGTTCAGTTTAAGCTTTAAAACCGGATGCCTCGTCGAATTTACTCATATGCCCAGGGCTTTTCGTAGTAAAACGTCATCGATACGTCACCCGTGATGCAACAGTAACATTAATACCAGAAGACTAAAGTTACTTTATAGAAAGGCGTTTTAGGTTTTTGGACTAGATTTTAGTTTCAATAATTCAAGTTGAATTGATGAGGTTAGCATTAGAGATCTGTTGTGTTGTAAACGCGGAAATGGCTTTCATTTACAGTTTGGCACTAAGCAGACGACACTATATTTGTGATACCTGTTTGAAATATAAATTTCAGACCATAAGATATTAAAATTTAGTTTGTTTATTCAATACTATACCTAATTTGAACACATATTTATAATACGGATAATTTTGGCCAAAAAATATATTGGTTTTTAAATAATTTTTGAAGTTGGAAAAAAATTTAAACGCGTCAAACCTGCTTGTTGCTTTTCGTAAATAAATAAAGATCTCCTTACTGCGCGTTACTGACATTGCTTACTAAAAGCACTGCTTCTAGTTACTAAGGTGTATGGCCGTTACACGAAGGAGAAACCATGGTGTAAGACAAATACTAATAATCAAAATTGTAGTTGAATTTACATAGTTTAGTAAAATGGATTAATTTCAGTTATTCTTTTAATTTATGTTAAAAATGTAATCGACCTAAAGAAAAGGCTTTAAGTAAAATCTCTTGCGCTGTTATTCAGACATTTTTATATTAAAATAAAAGTGGGGCAATGAAGTAGGAAAAACCGCAAAGAGTATAAAATAGTACTAAAACATTTTAAACAATCAATATTTAATTTTAAACAATGAAGATCAAAATTACACATTAAATGTAGACAGAAGTGATACGAAATACTTCTTATAATGCAAATGCGAGTTTGATAAACTGGTAATACAGGGTAGTGTGGCGGAAAAAATATAGCGAAATCAAAATTTGTAGAGCCGAAAAACGGTCAAAATATTATGAATATTTTATACCTTTAGATAATCTCCAAGCCATATAAAACCTAGGGCAGCTTGAGACAAGTCTGATGATCGTATAAAATACAATCACGAAAAAGTAAAATGTTATACAGCAGTTAAATGTTATGGTATGGAAATTAGGGAAAAATTCTTATCATTTTTAAAGAGAGCAAACTAAAATGTTTATATACTCGAAATGAAAATTATATATGATATTTGGCATGGTATTGCCGAGGACCATAAAATAAATGAACAACCGCCAAGGCAAATATTTTAATAAATGTCACTTAACCTATTTTCAATTAAAGCGAGTACAAACGTAAATAATTTGAAATCTCATCTAAGGTTGATTCAACATCTCAATCCATGAATATTAATTATTTAATTCAAGACGATAAAGTATACGCAATGCGTGCAACGAGTTGCACTGTTAAAAAAATTCGTTCAGAAGACGTTCAACTTAGAACAGTCTGTTCAAAAATGAACGATAACGTTCTAAAGGTATGTAAGAATGAACTGTGTGTTCAAGATATTTTATTTCGTTCAAATAAGAACGAATGCTCTTTCGCCCTCTGGAGGAAGGCTTGTAAACTACACAATAGAATAGATTCGTTCCAATAGCTAGGAGATCGTTCCCCTTAGAACAGGTTTTACACACAATCCTATATGGATTTCTTTGTATTGGTTTCATGTACATGTACTAACATATTAGAGTGACACTTTCAACGTATGACCAAAAGTAACAAATAAGTGTGACATCCATAAAGTAATAAATGAGTGGTTTAGAGTGCGCTTTGTTATAGGTAGTTTTTTCCTATATTAGTATGTTGTTTTAAGTTAGTGTACTGGTTCATTAAACTATTACTCGTAGTAATTTATTTACAGGGTGAGTTAGAACATGTTGTAATGAAGTTGTTTTTGTAGTTGTATGTACAGTGTGTTTGGAAATTTACCGAAGATTCAATTTCATTGTTTGAGCGTAGCTCCTTCACTAGCGACTCAAATGGCGTTAGGTCTGTAACGCTGTTTCTCAGAATCTACCCCACCTATTGCAAAGAAACTTCACACAAATAACGATATAAATAACCTCCGTGTCCTAACGAAGTGGAAAACGAAAAAGGGTTGTGAAAGGTCCAAATTTATAGGACACGCCCCTTTTTTTAAGTACAATTTTATTTGATGGGCAAGGTAGACGATATTCGTTCGGAAATGTAATTGCCCAAGTTCCAGAATTAAAATTTACAGAAAATATTTCTTAATATACTGCAATTTGGTTTGACGTTCTCAGCAAAGTAATAAATACTAAAATCATTAGTCACCAGTTCTCGGCCTTTCGGCTGAGAATAGAATCGTTTGCGCTTTGTAAAGATTATATTAATTAACGCATATCACTTTCGTGGTAGATATTTTAAGCTTAATAAGTTGGTTGTAGTTGAGGTTGGAACTAAATTCAAATAATCTAGTTTTAGGCCTGGTTTTCGTTTTCGGTGGGCAATGGGTTAGGCTAGGTTACTTTTTTTAATTTAGCACGATGAACCGCCGGCAGGAGACATGATCTATAATTTTAAAAGCAATAACTTTATGTACTCTTTGTATTGGATTACGATAAAGCATTCCAAGTCGAACGAGAAAATGATCCACGGCGAACGACAAAGCGTTCTACCGCGAACGACAAAGCGTTCCGCGGCGAAGGAGAAAATGATCCACGACGAACGACAAAGCGTTCCACCACGAACGACAAAACGTTCTAATTTCAATAAAGAAGGTTTGTTCAATATAGAACATCTAAGTTCGATATTGAACGAATATTTTTTTTTTCATATTTGAACAAAATGGCGTTCTGTTACAGGGACAACCTTCTGAACGGCGATTTGTTCAAATTAGAACAATTTATTTTAACAGTGTGGCGACCCGTCGGTGGCTTGGCGCTAAATCAGGTGCCTACCGTCCAATAGAACCTGGTTTGATTCCCGTCCGGCACAAATGTGTTCTTTCCCACCCAAGATTAAGTTAATTTTTCGCTACATTCAATCGGTTCGTATTCCTGAATTTCTCTTCTCAGCAATACAATTTGTGCCGGGAGTAGTGTAGTACTCCTGTTATCCCATTAAGCGTCTGGGAGGCAGAATTTGTCTTTGGCCGTGTGAAAACGACTACCAATACACATATTTCACCCTCATTATTCAGATGGACGAGTTGATTGAATTATCCCACACGTCATAATCGCAACGAAAAAAAAACTTTGTTGGTTCAACGATTCAACACGCACCTGCCATGTAATTGACCCGGGTTCGAATCCACAACTGGTGTTATTGCTCTTGACAATAAGACTTATACCCAAACACTTGGTGGAAGCCCTGCCCTAAGAAGGTTACGACGTTTCTCAGTGCTCCGTCAAAAAACAGCAACTATCACACGAGCAACACAAACACACATCAACACAAACACACATCAACACAACTTTTATTTTAATCATTTTAAAATGGATTTATTTAAAAAAATATATGTATTTAAATATTCCATAATTATTTCTTTATTAATACGATAGATGTACAGTTCCACATTAAGCATTCCAAACAAAGTTATAAAAATATATTTATTCTTCAATTTATTCAAAGCGAATACAAACCGAGAATTTCATCGATTGGTACGAAAATTTAGTCATGTGACGGGAAATAATTTATATAAAATACGCGAAAAATTAGAAGAGGGAATAACTAAATTTTCATTAAAGATTTTGCAACCTTTTCACGTGTTTAATCGTTCCAATAGCTGGTTCTCATTAGGCCAAAACTATTCGCTCGCCTTGGGACGAAAAGAATACACTTCTTACCCCAAACTAACAACTGCTTCCGCATAATAAAAGCCAAACTGAAGTGGCGGTTTTCCCCACAGGCGCACGAGGCGCGCGCCCTAGGGCCCCCGATTTTTAGGGGCCCCACTTTAGCCGAAAAACCAAAATCCGGAGAAGCCTTAAATCCAAAGCTGATGCTTAAAATAAATTAATTCCATTTATTCGAAAATTTCGAAAATTCTCCTGGTCGTTTTCCCTACCACATTAATAATATTAGAACGTTTTCCATTTACCAGTGAATCTCAACAAAAAAATCCTGCTATACTTTTTCATCTAAGCCACGCTTTACACGAGCCGAGAATTCCTCGACGACACCGGACTCTTTTCGTCCTATGGGAAAGCGCGTTTCAAAGGGAGGCGTGTTTTTATATTCTCTTTCACCCTATGTTTCAGCATTGTGAAGCCTACGCTCTCCTTACGTCTAAGTATACAAGTCATACTGATATTGGAAGCCCTGAAATGTGAGGGCACCAGAATAATAAAGGAAATTATTTTCGATGTTTATATAGAGTACCTCGCGGAGTTTGACCCATTTATTAATAACCATTTGAAGAAAAACAGTAAACACGGGAAAGGATCTATTAGTTACTTATGAAACACTATTTGCGATGAATTCATAAATATAATGGGAGATAAATTACGAAATCAATTTATCGAAGAAGTGAAAACGGCCACATATTTCTCATTAATAATTGACTCTACACCCGATATTAGTCACGTGGATCAGCTTTGTTTTGTCGTTAGATATGTATTACCCGATGGTCAAATTAAGGAAAGATTTCTTTCCTTCATTCACATCATGCCCTTAATTTGGAACAAGTTATAATAGAAACCCTAAATAAATGGGGTATAGATATTACAAAATGTAGAGGACAGAGCTACGACAATGCGTCCAACATGTCCGGAAACTACACTGGATTACAATCTCGGATTAAACAACACAGTCCTGCTGCCGAGTATATTCCCTGTTCTAGTCACAGTTTAAATCTTGTGAGTAATACTGCAGCCGCATCCTCAACTACGGCGATTTCATATTTCGATTTCATTCAAAATATATACGTTTGGTTTTCTGCATCTACGCACAGATGGAATATTTTGCAAAACCATCTTAACAAAAACTCTTGCACTGTGAAAAAGGTCTCAGGTACAATGTTTTCCGCTCGTGCAGATGCGGTTTTTGCAATGTACAAAAGTTATAAACAAATTAAAGAAGCTCTGATTGAAATTGGTGATAACCTTCAACTAAAAGCATCATCTAGAGCTGAAGCTAAAGCTTTAGCTAATAAAATGGAATTGTACGAGATCGCACTAATGACAGTTATGTGGAACATTTACTTCAACGCTTGAATGCTACTAGTAAATTCCTCCAAAATCCAGAAATATAAAAATTGTAATTACCAAGATGAGCAGAAACGCAAGTCGTTTTTTGATGAAAATGTAGAAAATGAAATTAATTTGACTGGTCGTGAAAAGTTTATTGTTAATACTGTAAACGTTATATGTGATACTTTAAGCAAGGAACTCGAAAATAGAAATATGGCATACACTGAAATTAACAAAAGGTTTGGGCTTTTTTTTAATTTGAGATTTCTGAAAAAGAAATAAATCTAATGATATCAGAACTGATTTCTATGTATAAAGATGATATCGATATTGACAAGACTGAAATGAACTGCTTCAGTTTTTGATTTATTCTAAGGCAGAAGGTCTCCAATCGCCATCACAAATGTTTGAAAATATACAACGGGGTTTAAAATCTACATTTCCGACTGTTGAAACGCTTTTACGAATTTATCTAACTATTCCAGTCAGTAATGCGTCTGGAGAACGTTCTTTTTCTGCGCTAAAGACAATTAAAACATGCTTACGAAATTCTACTGGTCAAGAACGACTGGCCAATTTAGCAATACTACATATCGAATCAGTTGAAACGGAAAAGTGTGACTTTAACGATGTTATTAATGCATTTGTGAAATCGAAATGTAGAAAAAAAGTCAATGTGAAATTTTCGAAAATAAATTTTACATTGATATTTAGCTCTTTATTTGTAATCATTTTAATCTTTTAGTCAATAATACTTGATTAGCTTAAATCAAGGGCGTATTTACTTTTCCTCATGCCAAAACAACTTAACTGACCTAACACTGTAACACGGTTATTAAGTTTCACTCACAAGGAGACGACCCGAGGTGTTACACACCGATTTTGTTCAAACTCGGGGGATTGGTAGACCTTCATGTAACTTGAAAAATCCTAAAGGGAATTTATTCAATGGACATTGGTTTTGCCATGGCAACGAAAATTTTTTTTGACAACATAAAATTGAAATTTTCCCATTGAAAATAACATTGCATTTGGACCTATTCCAAGGGTCCCCCCTGTGAAAAAATTTGAAAATTATTTAAAATACCAAAATTATTAAAAAAATTGTTAAAAACCGATATGGCTTAAATAGGAAAAATTTTCATTTTGTGTTGTCAAAAACATTTTTCGTTGCCATGGCAAAACCGTTGCACATTGAATAAATTCCCTTTAGGATTTTTCAAGTTACATGAAGGTCTCCTTCTCAGTGAGTTACTGAGTAAGTATAATCCAAAGAAATGCTTAATTTAAATAACGTCGTCAGTCCAGTTTCAGTCGTGAAGGTAATAGCATCAGAAAAAATATTTTAGCGACATGTTAAAGTAACGTTTGTTCGCGCCATTATTCGGGCACTTGTAACCTTTGTAATAGGTAAGTAAATTGATGTTCTATTTTCGCATCTCAATTATAAATCATGATTAAATTCCGAAATATTTGTTCTTAAACATATTTATATTGTACCATGATTGTTCTTTACTACTTTTAACATATGCTATGTACTAACTACTAACAAGGAGACCACCCGAGGTGTAACGCATCGATTTTGTTCGAACTCGGGGGTTTGGTAGACGCTAAAAGTCTACGAACCAGGCGTAACGCCTGGCGCCTCTAGCGGATTTTCATGCCGTACTTCGAACAATAGGCCTGTGCTAGAGGTATCGTATTTACCTCTCCAGAAGTACTTTCTTTCTCCATGGGTAGACCTTCATGTATCTTGAAAAACCCTAAAGGGAAATGTCGCCATAGACAACCGTTTTGCCATGGCAACCAAAAATGTTTTTGACAGCACAAAATGGAAATTTTCCCATTGAAAATAACATGGGAATCTGATCAATTTTAAGGGTACCTACCCCCTGTAAAAAAAAATTAAAATGCTAAAAATAGAAAATATAAAAATAATGAAAAAGTTCGAATTTGATTAAAATTTTTACAGGGGGTACCCTTAAAATTGGTCAGATTCCCATGTTATATTCAGTAGGAAAATTACCATTTTGTGTTGTTAAAAACAATTTTGGTTGCCATGGCAAAACGGTTGCCTATGGAGACATTTTCCTTCAGGGTTTTTCAAGTTACATGAAGGTCTAGCAAACATCCGAGTTTGTTACACCTCGGGTAGTCTCCTTGTAAGTTTCTATACTCTTCTTATAACAATAGCAGGATTTTTCAATCTTGGACTAATCCATTGGAAATGTTTAAATGAGCTAAGCAGCTTTATTTTTCGTAATAAATATTTTAAACAAAATTAAATTTATATAAATAAATAATTTTTTACATACAACACTAGTTTCAATATGAAATAAAATTTTCCAGCTATACTAAGCACCTTTGTCTAAGCTACGCTATACGATTTCTGAAAATTCCCAAAGACCCCCCCCGAAATGAAATCCTGGATACGGCCGCCCCTTGGCTTAAATGTCCTTGTGAAAAAAGGGGCCCCAAAATCAACCTGTGCCTAGTGCCACAATTTACCTAAACGCGCCGCTGCCAAACTGTACTTTGAAGTTGCTCGCTATTTCCTAAAAATTATTCTAAAACTAGCGAATAGTTTTCGCCTATTATCTTAACCTTTCACATACTTTATTCTCCACCAATATACCACTATTCCACTTTTCGTTGCTACGGAACGACTTTTGAAATTTTTAATGATTAGGCTTAGCTTTTCTTTTCGGTTTAGTTAGTCGCATTCCAGATTCCTTGTACTGGGTACGATGTCACTAAGAGGGGTATCACAAACCCATTTGGGGAGGGTCAAGGTTTTATTCTTTTTAAGCACTTCATTCTTCCATTAATATTATATGATCCCACAATTGATAAACTTGGCAGAACACGCAGATTGTTAAATGGCCTCCCCTTCCAAAGTTTTTGACTGTTTACCGCGGTGGTATGCAGAATTTTATTTCGGGTGTGGTTGAAACTGTGCAAATCCCCCCTCCCCCATAAATGCGCTTTTTTTCTTGTGCATAAATAAAATAAAACTAATAAATTTTGAAATATTGTTTTATTAAAAAATATAAAACACCGTCAAAGTATTCTATACGTTTCGGACGAGACACGTTTTCCAGGTAAAAAACTACGTTTCAAACGCGTATTTTCAAAACGTAGAAAATACTTGAAATTTAGCTGTTAAGTTGATTTGTAGGGACTACAGCGCTTTCCTAAACAGCATTTGTTTAATCAGAATTTTCCAAAACCGCGTTTTTCAAATCAGCGTTTTGTCAAAATAACGCTTTTTCATAACAGCATTTCTTTATACAGCGTTTCCCAAAACAACACATTGTTCAAACGGCGCTTTGTCATAGCGGCGGTTCTCAAAACCGTATTTTGTCGAAACAGCGTTTCCCAAAACGGCGCTGCTTTCTATAGCACTAATAATATATGCCTATTGTAATACATATTTTTCTGGAATTTCGGCAAATTTCAGTACTTAATGGTGTCTGCCGATAGTTAGTATTGCAAACTTACCTAACCTAGCCTAACCCCTGAAGTTCATATGTATGTTATACATTTTAAATCGTCAATTCATAAAAAGTTTAAGAAACCGCTGTCTTGACCAAACCCGCTGTTCAAAATCGCTAATTTGAGAAACGCTATATTCAGAAACGCTGTTTATGGAAAAAGCTGTTTTGACAAACCGCTCTACTGAGAAACGCTATTTCAACAACCGCTGTTTTAACAAAGCGCCGTTGCAATAAAATGCTGTTTTGAAAAACGCGCTTTTGAAAACGCTATTTTAACAAATGCTATTTTAGTCAAGCGCTCTATTCCCTACATTCCGTTAAAATTATCGATTGGTTTCATATTATTTCATTTCAACCGTATAATAGTTTTAGTTTCTCGGAAAAGCATATTTAACTTTTCCCTTTTGCATTTACGTAAACATTGTGATTGAAATTAGTCGAAATACGTGAACGAATAGAATATAAGGTAGATAACTAATTTTTTGACAATTTACGTGTCGTAGCGCAAATTTCATCAAAAATGTATTTATTTTTAATTTGGGAGACTAGGGCTATGTTGACACAGTCAGCGGGTTTCTAATTTCCACTCGGCACGAGAAGGAGGAAAGATAAACGTCACCGAAGCGGCGTACGCTTCGATCGCGGCATTTCTAGCCAACCAACGAGATACCTTTACATCGTGAGGTGTAGCAGGCTTATTAAACCACTTTTATACCCTAACATGGCGGCACAGTTTCACGCGCAAAATGAATTTGAAGATCTACCAGTTGATTGTTTTCGGGGCGAAGGAGAGGGATTGCGAGTAACGCTAATTCGCGTTTCAACAAAGTCAATATCCTGAAGTATGCAGGGTGTTTCAAAAAGGGTGGTATGAGCGAAGACCTACGGGTTCTACAGATTATTTTAAGACGAAAATGTTCTATGACATTTTTTCGATTTGGGCCGCCGTTTAGAAGTTACGAAACACTTGATGTATGGATGACCCCTAATTTTAACGCTAGTTTTAATAAAACAATCAACGTAAATAAATAGTTTCATTCATGGCTCTCTGCACTCGCCCAAAATAATATTTCGCTGTGAGTAGCGCGCAAACGTAAAGTTTTGAAAATGAATGAAAAATTAACACGTGGGCTCGCGATGCTCAAAACAGTTTTCGAAGCACGTGAATTTTTCATTCTTCTTCAAAACTTTACGTTTGCGCGCTACTCACAGCGAAATATTATTTTGGGCGATCAAATCAAATCTAGTTTATTGAGTTGCATTTGGAATTGACATTTTATTTGGACTAAGTCAACTTGTGACTTGTAAGCTCTTTTTGTTGTGGTATAATATAAACAACATTTAAATAATATTTCAAAATCTCCAGTGAAACAATAA
Source organism: Leiobunum rupestre (assembly GCF_980474605.1). Lineage (NCBI taxonomy): Eukaryota > Metazoa > Arthropoda > Arachnida > Opiliones > Sclerosomatidae > Leiobunum > Leiobunum rupestre. The sequence continues at coordinate 80,367,181 of NC_143385.1, forward strand.
AAACAATAAGGAACCAAATTTACAATAATGCGAATCCGTTTGATACTTTAGATATTATTTGGATTATTTATACAAACATATTGAAATTAACTATGCAAATTCATGTTAATACTGAAGTAAAGGCTCAGAATATTCAACATGGTATTGGCTAATATTTAAATAAGGTAATTATACTAGTTTTTCAAGTAAATGTTTTCAGGTTTCGTTTTAAAATGTATTATTTCTCATTTATCTAATTCCGAGATCATTTTTTAAATTGCATTGTACCTTATGACTCCTAAATAGACTACGTTTTCAGCTACATTATAAGGTAATGCCAAAGGCACCACCTTAGGCCCAAGTCATCTAGCGACTTTTAAAGCCATTAACTCAGGTGGTCGAGTTAAAATGCGCAGAAGGGTGGTGGCAACCCCTTCATGCTACGCGAACCAACAGCTCCCTAAACAGTAACACTTACTATTACCTCAACAAGATTTTATGTAAAGGGGAAACTCCTTTAACTAGTGGAGATATATTTTCTAAAGTTAACGCAAAAGGCGTTGCTCTGAGTTTATACCCAGTTCCACAAGCTGGCATCGAACCTGGCTCCTCTTGCTGCTAGGATAATTTATAAATATAAATGTCAATACAGATTAAGAGTCGATTTATAAGATCATCTCATTCTTTACCAAAATTACCATCAGTTTATAGTTTGCCTTATATATTAAGTGCCAAAGTAACGTTTTCGACTCGAGTAGCTTCTCCTATTCCTGAGGGCCAATCTGTCCAATTGCATTCTGTGACTATGAAACTAACTGATAATATACCAGACCTAACACCCTTCTCGAAACTATTTCATACCCTTTTGTCATAAAGTGTTCAATGTAAAACCAGATGTTTGATTTTGAAATTCAATTGTGCATTGTTTTATTACGTCTAACTCACTGTTGTAACTACTTTACAAAATTTTAAAACGGGAAACCAATTGGTACAAAAGAAAATTCTATGAAGGATTGTATATTCGTAAACTAGGTAATTTAAATTTAGATAAAGGATGTCAAGAAGTAACTAATTGGGGTAATATTGTGATTTAAAATTTTATTTTATTTTATATTTATATTTTAATAATTCACACTGACTTACATATACTTTGGATTTATCGGTTACATTGATTCTATTACACACGTAAATTGTTAAAATCAGTAAAACTTTTGTTTATTTTTTAACACGCTGACCTTCTGCTCGCGTGATATTAGAACTTGAATATGGCGCGTGGTAAAATTTTAAATCAAATTAAAACTAACGAACGACTGAAGAAGAGCCTCGGCTCGAAACGTCTTGTATAAAATAAGTTTTATCTTCTAATACCATGCCGTTTTCTCTGAATTAAACATAATTTCTACTAATATTCACCATGGTAAATAATAAGTTTAATATATACGATTATATACATGATCAGAGACATGTATCATCATTTTATCGGACTCGTCATGTTGGCAATACTTTGGCAAGAGTATCGAATCAACTAACCTTCTTGAGTAAATGTAAGTCATGGAATTTGATACCTAATGGATTACGAATTAGATCATCCTATACACCCACGTCGGGTGGGAATGTAAGAATTCAACGCGACACTTATACTCTGGAGAGTAGCATCCTTCATGATAGTATTCTAGCCCTAAGACGAAAGAAAGCGGACCTTCAAAAAGAATTTAAATTTCTCTCTAACCGCCTCTCCAACACCCTTGATACTCAGATTTTATCAATTTTACTTGACGTTATCTCACGTTCTAACTCTAAAGAGTTCCAAGAAGCTAAATCTAAACATATCCGAAAATTCAACGAACTGTGCCTCAGACACGCTACAAGTAATCCGAAATCGAGACATCACATTGATCATCCATCTAACCCTTCTATAATCACCAACCTTTCTAATCGACAATTGACAACCGGCGAAACTTCGCTACTAGAAAAGGGTCTTAACTTCAAACCAACACAAACCAATCCCAATATCAATGATATCTATGCTACAACTGAAAATTTCTTACGCACTTCAAAACAATCCGATCAAGATAAACAGGAAATAAGGAGTCTAATCAAAAATTCGTTCAAACACGAGAAACAAGTGAAAAACTTAACTCCATCAAATCTAAACAAAATTGAAAGAACAGCTCTCAAATTCTTTAAAGAAAATAAGGACATTATTGTTTTAGAAGCGGATAAGGGTAAAAAAGTAGTTGTTATGGATAGACTTGATTATGTTCACAAGATGGCTGAGTCTTTAGATAAGATCAATTACTTAAAGCTAAAAAATGACTGTACTCAGGACATTGATAGGAAACTTAGGATTATTATAAATCAAGCGGTGAAATCAAAAGAAATTACGGAAAAGGAGAGATTTAGATTCTATAATGACAATGTTCAGACCCCTCATATTTATGGAAAACCCAAAATTCATAAGCCGAATAACCCACTACGAACTATAGTAGCTTCATATGGAAACCCAACGTACAACACGGGAAAAATTTTATGTAATATAATTTCCCCTTTAATTGGAAACAATATTTCTTGTTTAAAAAACTCTGAAGATTGTATTAAAAAACTAAAATCCCATTGCCCTGTCTTATCCCAGAATGACGTCTTAGGGAGTTTTGATATAACCGATATGTATGGTAGTATCCCTATAAATGAAGCCCTTAAATTATTGGAATCTAAATTGAGAAATGACCCTAATTTATTACAAAGATCTCTTCTTAAAATCAATACAATTCTTAAGCTTTCGGAATTATGTTTAAATAGTACTTATTTTGACTTTAATTCCCAAATTTATAAACAAAAAGACGGCCTAGCAATGGGGAATCCATTATCACCGGTTATAGCAAATCTCTTCGTGGAAAATCTAGAGGATACCATTTTTGGGTCGGACATGGACAAAAATCATTTGGCTTGCTGGCTTCGTTTTATGGATGATATATTTTTTGTATGGAAGGGAGACTTGGATTCATTAACGACTTTTCACAATGATTTAAATAATTTACATAACTCTATTCACTTCACTCTTGAACTAGAAGTTAACCACGAAATTCCTTTTTTAGACCTATTTATTAAAAATGTTAATGGTAAACTAACCTTTTCATTATTCCAAAAGCCTACTCATTCAAAAACCTTTTTAAACTTTAATTCAAACCACCCCAACCATGTAAAAACATCAGTCGTAAAAGGTTTAAAACACCATATTGAATCCATATCTGATAACCCAATTGCGGATAAATTAAAAATTAAAAATCAGTTAATTGAATCAGATTATCCAAAAACACTTATAGAAACCATATTTGACAGAAACTTAATCAGCATGCCTTCTGATATGAAAAGTAAACCTAAAGAGGAGGTTTTAGTTTTACCCTATATACCTAAAACCACAGAGAAACTTAAACGTATTTTGAAAAATTATAAAATAAACTTAGTATCAAAAACCACTAATATACTAAAAAATCAAATTTCTCATTTAAAACCTAAAATAGAAGATTCCGCCATTCGAGGCGTTATTTATGAAATCCCTTGCTCATGTGGAAAAACGTATATTGGTGAAACAAAACGTTCCATTTTAGACAGGATACGTGAACATAAATCCTGCGTGGCTAAGGGCGATATGAATAACGGAATTTCAAAACATATTTGGTCTACGTTAAACCACTCTATTAAATGGGATGATTACAAAATTTTAAAACGGGAAACCAATTGGTACAAAAGAAAATTCTATGAAGGATTGTATATTCGTAAACTAGGTAATTTAAATTTAGATAAAGGATGTCAAGAAGTAACTAATTGGGGTAATATTGTGATTTAAAATTTTATTTTATTTTATATTTATATTTTAATAATTCACACTGACTTACATATACTTTGGATTTATCGGTTACATTGATTCTATTACACACGTAAATTGTTAAAATCAGTAAAACTTTTGTTTATTTTTTAACACGCTGACCTTCTGCTCGCGTGATATTAGAACTTGAATATGGCGCGTGGTAAAATTTTAAATCAAATTAAAACTAACGAACGACTGAAGAAGAGCCTCGGCTCGAAACGTCTTGTATAAAATAAGTTTTATCTTCTAATACCATGCCGTTTTCTCTGAATTAAACATAATTTCTACTTAATTTATATTATTATGAATAAATTAAACTCGGTTGTTTCGTCTGAATTATTTTAATTATAACTAAAATTTAATACCGGGCGGGATTGAACCGGGATTACATTTTAAGTAAATAACTCTGAATTGCGGAGATATCTTAAAGGGTCGTCCACTATAGGGACAATTCTTCCGAGGAGAGGTAAATTTTGGCTTGCCAACTTGTTCAGAATTAATTACGAATTTACCACCAACGGTAAAGTATTTTTTTTATTTTCGATACCTTATTCACAATATTCAGTATATTCTCATTGAAATAGTAAGTTGGAAATGTACATTATTCCATAGAAATTTTAATGTCACTCTTTGCACGTTATTTGAAATAGAGATTGATTTAGACTCGACAGAACTTCAAACTGGACCCAGTTGAGGAAACGTTTACACGGAAGTCTAAGCCACATTAGCGTAAATCTTTAGTCACTTTCAGGTGTAGTAACATTCTGAAATAGAAACGGAAAATTTGGAGTACCTTTTAGTATTTTTAGAATTTCATTTGCCAGTTGACCCGCGCTTGTTAAATTTATCAAAATAAATGATTCCTTAATCGGGCAATGAAACAGTTCTAATCAAGTGATCTTACCTCACGTTATAAAGCAAAAGACAAAGCAAAAAAATCCAACTGCTTTCATGAATTTAATCATTACACATTAGATTACACCATTAAACCACAAGCAATTTCCAAAATGAAGTCGCAGAAGTTCAATTTTGACCTTGATGTTGACCTTGACGATGACCTGAAAGATAACTTTTGACCTATAACCTTAAAGCTTGAGAAGTTGGGACCCGATAACGTGATTTCCGGCGGATTGTGCCATTTTAAAAAAATTTAAAATTTAAAATTTTGGCCAAACAATTTAGTAAAATCGATAATATTGGTAAAATCGATAAAATTGGAAAAAAATCGATAAAATTGGATGAAATCGATAATATTTGATAAATCGTGGGGACAAAGTATTTTCTATTTTTCTTGGTAATATGTCCTCTCGGTCGCGATGCTAGACGGCCCACCGTGATTAACAAGAATGGGGTTTGGGTGGCGTCCCTAGCACGAAAGCTAAGCGAACGTGCGCCGCCGTCGGGAGACAACCCGAGGTGTTACTCCTCGATTGTTTTCAAACTCGGGGGTTAAGTAGACCTTCATGTACCTTGAAAGCTACTAAAGGAAAAAAAATCAATGGACACTCATTTTGCCATGGCAACCAAAAATGTTTTTCACAACTCAAATTTAAACTTTCCCTACGTAAAATAGCATGGAAAAATCACCGTTTGTGTTACGAAAAGGCCTTCGGAACTGGAGCCGATAGGGTTTAAGTCGGAGCCGGAGCCGGAGCCATGCGGAGCACTACATTAAGCCATTGTCGACATAGATAAACAGAAAAGGTTATAGCGGCTCGCTCCGAATGGCGAATTTTTTTATTTGAACAATATTTATCCAAAAGTATAAAACAGTTAAATTACCTTAGTTACACAACACATTCAACATAAAATATCCATTGTTTATATGAATAAAAAATAGACATTGTTTATAAATATATAAAAATACTCGTTTCCAACTTCACTATTTCAAAGGATACGTTAAGGAAAAAATGTTTGGTCATGAACAAAAGTGATAAGAATAAAAAATCTTGCATATATTGTACTAATAAGATAAGCGAATTCCAGTTTTATCCAAATAAATAATATTTTAAAATAAAAATTATCTTTATCTATTTAACGAAATGTCAATATTTTGTTTAGTTCGTCTTACGAATAATTGCAATTTATTCATTTCTACAACTCTATCCTTAAAGAAATTCTCTAAAAAACTATAAATATTTTAGGATAATGGGTATGCGATTCCGAGCACTAACCAGCAGGAATCCATACCTCTACTTGGAATGCTTAACTCGGCAGATTTTTGTCTCGATGTGGCTAGGGGTTTTTTTGACGTTACTATGATAAATTAACAAACAACTACGAAAGAGGGGAGCGCGCCAAGGGTGAGTCCGAGCTCAATTGGAGACCGAGCTCAGGTATTTTAAATAAATATAGTGAGCCTCAGACGATACTGATAAGTTTTCACGTTAAATTCGAGCCCGAGCTGAGGTATTGTGGATTGCATATTGTAACTAGTGAGTCCGAGCTTGAGGCCGAGCTTGAGCCCCTGTTAAAATACAAATTAACATTACTTGGAGCTCAAGCCCGAGCCCGTCTTAAAAATTATCGTACAAAGAGCTCAACCTTAAGCTCGACATAATACTTGAACCTGAGCTCGAGACTGATTTGGTAGTTTTCATATCTTAGGTGACCCCGAGCCCGAGACCGATTTGAATACGGTTTTCGTATCTGAGGATGAGCTCGACCTCCTTCGAATTCGCGATATTGTTTAGCCCTAAGCCCACGTTCAAAATTTTTTTTAGAATAAAAAGCGTTAGAAGCTAGCGCCGTCTGGATTCCCGGGCTCAGGGCTGCCGGACCGCCTCCGACTGTCTTCCAAGTGTGCCAGTGATGCCGGAATGGAGTTCAAAACACTAATTGGGCTTTTTGATAAATAAATTGTGCGATGAAACATCGAGCTCGAGATTGAGCCTTTGGTAGTTTTAAAATATAGTGAGACAGAGTTCGAGGTGACAATTTTATTTTTAAGTAACTATATTGTAATTTGTAAATATAGTGAGCGCACGCTCGAGACTACCCATATATTTATAACAACAGTGAGTCCGAGCTCGAGACGGTGAGTAGGTTTTAAATCAACTGAGCTTGAGACCTCACATTGTCAGGGAAATTTTGATTGCGAGCTCAAGCCCGAGACCCAGCCAATAAATGGTGAGACCAAGGTGGGCCCGAGACCAACCGTAAACTCATATACGAATTCAGTGAGACGAGCTCGAGCCCAGCTCTTGGCGTTGGCCTCTGCTCATATGGCAGTTTAAGTAAAAGTGGTTTTATATTTTTTATTTCTTTGAAACTTTTTGAAGCCCCCCCCCCGAGACGACGAAGCCATAGGGTGCCTATTGGATAATCCGCCACTGTAATAAACGGTAAAATAAAAATGGCGGTGAGATTTTTAACCGTCACTGCCCCTGGACACTAGCTAGGGAGGGAACACCGGATTGGTTGGTTTTTGTTCATGCGCAGAGACCAATTTTTGACTGTCGTTGAGTAACAAGTAACTAAACCATGATTCGTCGTTGAGCCATATAAGCAAGTCCATTTAAAACAAGTCATTGGGTCGCCGATCGTCGCATTTACAAAGATAAACTATGATGACGTTTCAGTGCCGTTTTTTTAATCGACTTCCGACCCCTCACCACCCTTGAAAGTCCCTTCAACTTCTATTTTAGTCCGTCGGCTGTTAGAAATACATGACCAGGGGCGGATATCAGTAAAAATAAAAAAAAATATATATACGAATTAACGATTTAAAATAAGTTGAATGATTTACTGTAATAAACATTTAAACTACTAAATTGATACCTAAGTGACCTAATCCTAACGGCGCCGAAACCGCCAAAGCGCCATCTGAACTCCAGGAGAAGAAGTACTTAACACTATTTGAACGAAACTTAACACTAGTCGAACGATCAAGCTCAAAATTGCGCAGCCGCACTACGAAACGATTGTCTTATGTCGACTGTACTATATCTCAAGGTCATGGAAATGGGGGTTAAACGGTTTTTACTGTCAAGCATTGTTTCCCTCCACTTTAGTTACAAACCTATTCTAGCACAGTGATATCAGAGAGCGTCGCGTTGAAATTATTGCGGCGGAAACACAAAATAGTCAAATACTCGTCGAATAGTCGAGTACCCGAACATGACGGGAAAAATAATAACCCGACGAATTCAACATGGTGGCTTATTCGAGTACCCTAGTATATAAATTTTCGTTACTCGATAATCGACGAGTATTGCATTTTTCTTAATCGAGTTACCAGTTGAGATGCCCGACTTAAAAAAATGTCGGGTACTCGATAGTGATTAAGAACTCGCACAGCCCTAACAGCCCTATTTTCTGCGCATTCAAAGCGAAAGGGGGCGATGTAAACAAACCGTGACGCCATGGTTTTAAAAAGGATAAAGCCGTGTTCACACTATCGTTTGAAACCGGTTTTCATGGCGAGATTCACTCAATTTCATTGGTCAAAACTGGCATTCAAACTGATAACTTAGTTTTAAATTTAAGCTCTAGTGTGACGTGGCTTTACAAATGTAACTTCGTGGCAACATCTCTCCATTTAAGTCTAACGAAATTTTGATCGACTTATTCCTTAAAATGGATTCCCCTAACCAAGTTTCCTACTTGGACCTCGGCTACGCCATTTTGTTGGTTTACATCGACTCACCTTGTTCAGAACAATCAAATTTTGGGACCAATAAGGCAACTCAATTCAGTTACTCATCCTGGTAGTAGGTTGTTCATGGTTGGATGAGCCTCGGTACAAAATTTCTTGCTCTAGTGTTACTTTTCTCTCATTCTGGGATTTCAGAGTAGGCTAAGAAGAGAAACCCTATGACTAGACCACAGCATCGCCAATCCAACGCCGTCACTTCCTTTGGCGCCAAACCGTCGCGTGCGAGTCATTTCTATTTCAGTTTCGCAATGTAACTTTTTATTTTCTTCTAAAACATTTAAGAATATTTTTCTAAATTTTCAATTTGGCGCGCCACGCCGCCGCCGTACCCATATCAAATCTTAGATGTATAGATCCAATACTCGGACAATCGACAAATAAATAGCTTTTTGTCGGTGCTCTGACTCTAACGGCGTGGAATGGTTCTATCCCCAAGAACAATATAATAGTTTCGACCCATTGTGATGGAAAGTGCTAAACTTCGGTGGTTTTTCAAGTAACACTAGCTGACCAAAACCTTTAATATCGAACGGTCATTAAATTGCAAAATTAAAATACGACAAACTTGGTTAAAACTAAATTTTATTCGAAATCACGAATAAGACGTACATGATAATTGCATGCTTTATAAGCTAACACCATTGACATCGGAGATCAACTGTGAAGGAGCTGATTTGCAACCAGAGTACCGTCTGGAACAAGACTGTAAGGACTTCCCTCGTCCGAAGGTAAAGGCGGTCACCAACGATTTCAGGTTGTCGGGCACTTCCTCGCCGACAGCTCTAATTGGAAAAGACAAATGCTGTTAGTAATTCAAAGAACACGCCAATTACAATAGAGTTGTCTGCTTACTTGACGAAATCGGTGACCAACGGTGAGAAACGGGTGAAGCGTTGGGGATTGACTGCTGATTCACACAAAACTCTAAAGAGACAGTTTTCTCCCACTTGTCCTCCAACTTTGGTGATGGCCTTGGCAGCGGCGTCGATAATGGCTGAAGTCTTCTCGGCGCCTTGCTTCCTTGAGGACATACCAGTCGACCAACTCTGAGAGAAAGATGAAAAAGCTCCGAACAGCGAGTTGGCGTACGAGTAATGGTTAGCGCCGCTGTTATGCGCGTTGAACCAAGGAGTGTTCATATTGTTGCCGTAAGATGAACCGCCGCTTCCAGAGTTGAACCCTCCTCCCGGTACGAACCCGCCACCACCGAAACCAGGTTGCTAAAACAGAAAGACACATTTTTGTACCTACTACCTACAAAGGACAAAATTGTACGGAAAAACTTTGAGTAGTAGTTGTACTTGAGGAACGAATCCCTGACCAGGATACTGAGGCCGATTTAACCCGTTATTCCAGTTTTGTTGTCCAGCGCCGTCGTACCATCTGGAACTCGGTTCATTTTCTCCTTGACTGTGAACGAGGGTGACCAAGAAAGCTAACGTCCAAACTCCGGAAAAGACCATCGTTGTTATTAATATATAACTAAGTAAAATATTTACTTGATTGAGACAATGAGATCGTTGTGGTCGAAACTAGGTTAGAGACTCCTTTTATATGGCCAAAATATTTTTTTTAGGTTCTTCGATCTGTGCATAAAAATAAAATAGGTTTTCAAAAAAAGTTATTTGTAAATTCTTTTCCTATATAGGCCTAGCAATTTTTTATTCGGTTCAACACGAGCCCTTTGATCTGTGCTTGTAACGAAAAGAGGTTTCCATGGTGTCTTACAAAAAATCGTTTTGAAAATATTTTCCTCGAGTTTTTTTTGGCTAGCCATGTGGTGGGAAATTGGGAATTTTGCACAAGTTAATTTATATCAAAGACACTGATTTGTGATATTTCAACAACTTTTTTAATATTTGTTAAAAGAGGTAGTATTTTATTATTGGTAAATTACCTTATGATATAATTTAAAATTGGAGTTATGCTTTTCAATATGTGTAATTAAAGGCCAGAGCTTAAGCGTATATGTGTTATATAAAACGTAGTACAGTTTTTATCTGAAGGTCAATAGGAATATTAACCAATGTCATGCTTTAGCGTCATCTCTTATTATTTCTTATCACTTTGCATTTGTTTTAAATTTGATATTGTTTGGGCTTCAACTGACGCCTCCATGGTTCACAGATCCAAAGCTAAATCCACACGGGTACATTAACGTCCGAAATTTATTGTTGGATAGTTTTCATGGCTTACTAACTGTTTTACAATGTATCTCCCGTTTCTATACTGGACATGCGTCAGATTTAAAGCCCGGTGTACCCGGTAAGATTTAAACCACACCACCGGAGGTCTGTCATCATTATGCCCTACGCCAGCGTCCACAGACCCGGACAGGCGGCAAAACCAGCATGGGTAGCAGAACCCCACTACTGATGGTCGCGCCCTTGACGCAAGCCACTCAACCCAGCCCGTTTCTATACTTGGAGAAAAATATCATTCTCTTTGTAATCGCAAGAAAAAATTTGGGAAATTCCAGTCTGTATTAGTAATCACTTTCCAAAAAACGCCGTTGCTTATGTTTACTGACGTCTTGATTTGTAGAGTACAAAGAACTATAACAAATCAGTGGTAGAAGTGTCCCTGCGTCGCTGTTAATTGGTATTTTCCTCGTAGTGTGTCCTTTTACGTCTTCTCTGCTTGCACACGGACAGTGTTGTCTTGGTTTTCTCTATTTTCTTGTTTTACTGCCTTTTCCCGTTGGTCTGGCGCACGGGAAAACGACTGTGCACACGGTCAAAATTTGATGGATTTAACCGCCGAGTGCGCTGTCCATCGCTACATTTTACGTAAAACGAAGGGGTTTCAAAGCATCACCGTTGCTGAAATGAAAGTTACTAATTAAATTGCGATCTTTTTATTCTTCAAATGTCATGAAACACGTACAAAATTTATTTAACGCAGAAAGAAAGACACCGACCGATGTTCACTAGTTGCCGCCAGGATCCGACACCCGATAGAATGAAGCAAGATGAGACCATCCCGCTCGAAGGCTCCGAGAGTTTCGGTGGCAACCACAGTGAAATTAACCGATTTTCAAGACCCACGTATTTGGAATTCTTCCTAAATTCGGCCTGGGTTGCTTCCCAGAGGGGGCTGAAGAGGAAGACGCCAAGTAGTATGGGGCGAGAGGGTCGGTGCGTGTAAAGTCCCAAACCAGGGATTTCCCACAGGACCACGGGACCAAGAACTAGAGCTATTAAAAACCAATTATTTCTACGATAATAAATCTATTGGTTGGACATTTATCTAACTTTCCATGTACTTACGAGCCTCCTAGCTATAAAAAAACGGAGTAACAAGAAACATTGTGAAAGAGGGCTACGGAATTGGGTAACATTTTATTTCCTTTTGAGCGTTAACGCGCTGTTAGGCTTATTTTGAATCACTCAAAATAAGAGTAATCGTTGCTACTTACTTGATCTATCACTTGAGCATTCCACACTCATATATTCTTTAATTAATAAACCTAATTATTTATTAGCTTAAAGCATAATTCTTATAACAATTTAGTTCATAAAATCGTTTATTTTCAGTATACATTTTTATTTTTCCTCTAAAAAAATCATGACAGCTAATTTATTAATTCATCGTCACTATCCAAAGAATCACGGTCTTCAGTTTCTCGAAAGAATTCTTCCTCTTCATCTACCATATTAGTAAAATTGGAATTTTTGCAAACTGCTGTACATTTAAGTTCATTTAAAATACAAGAAAACTCAATTGTGTACCAATTACGCGCGCATTTGCAAGCCATTAGAGTGAGTATTATCTCTGGAGCCGGTGGGCCAGACATCCAGAGGACATACAGTACGTCCCCTTCTAAGGTGGGGTGGCTGAGTGGTTAGCACTTTAGCCTCGCAGCAAGAGGAGCCGGGTTCGATCCCAGCTAGTGGCACTGGGTGAAAATCCGGAACCACTCCTTCTGCGTTGAGTTTGTAAGTTCTCTCCCCACTGGTTAAAGGGGTTTTCCACCGAGATCTTCGGTTTCCCCTTCCCATAAAAACTTGCTGAGGTTAACGGTAATAGTTAGTGTAGGGAGCTGTTGGCTCGCGTGGCATGAAGGGCTTGCCACCACCCTCCTACGCATTGTAACCCGGCCACCTGTTACTTGATCACGCACAAGCAGCATTGCTTATGTGGTCGAAGGTGGTGCCTTGGGTATTAACTCTATTTAAAAAAAAAAAAAATTACAACCGTTACCATGTTGGGTTAGGAACATCTACAAACGCTTCTAGACTTCTTTTCTAAATTGCAGCTTGAAAATTCGCTATCAGCATGTGCTGCTTTTGCGTATCGGCTCAGGGTGGAAGCTGCCCTGATTGAACATTTCCTTTCCTGGCACGAAAAATGCCTGAGCGTGTGGACATGCAGTAACGATAGGGCCTTGTGTTTCTACAGTACATTGGCCATGTAAGTTTTTGAATTTCGTTAAACGTCTCTTTGTCCAAATCCCAATTTGTACCTGGATCATGGACCGCTTTTCTCTAGTCCTCATTTTTGGAAGTAATTTTCAGTGCTTTCATTTCCCCCTGAGCCGCTATCGCGCTAACCGTATCACACCCGGTCCAAGCGTGCAAGCCTATTCACGCGCTGCTGATTTCAGTTCCTATCGCGCTGACTTATTTCGAATATTCATACAATGGATTTTGGTCCTCTCATTAGAAATACGCGAGTGTTTATTTCACATCTGAATGCCAGAAATAAAATCAAGACGTATGTATCGGACACGCGAATGAAATTGCGATAATAATCTCCGGCGTGTTTCGCGTGTTTTACTCAAAGACGGTCGGCCTCTTCTCAGAAGCGTAAATAGCGCCCCCGCAGACCCAGCGGCGCGGGGGGGGGGGGCGAGAGCTAGAGGGCCCCCAAACGTTTCTGAATAAAATCGGTGCTATTTAAAAGGACTCCGAGTCGTTTTTTGCTGGGGGGGGCGGAGTTCCTAGTTACGCCACTGCCTCTTATTGATAGATGCGTAGTTCTTCAATATTTCGAACGCTGTCTTTGGTCAATTCTTGGCATTTTCCGTTAAAGGCAATGTACAATACTTGTTGCCTAGTTTCAACGCTGTTTTTACCTCTCCGATGGGACTTTGTACCCTAGGAGGGGTTATACAAACACCGTGTCAGGCTATCTGTCTGTCTGTCTGTGGGTCTGTGGGTCTGTCTGTCAGGCCTGCGAACGCGTTCGCATTTTCGGGGCAAAGGGTAATCACTGCGTACCCAGTTTCTTAGAATCAGGGAAAAGGTATGTGCCACAACGTCAACAGGAAGTCTACGAGTCGTCCACTACCATCTTCATCAAGGGCGAGTGTTGAAATAAAATGAGCGTTAAAGATGCGGCAAGTATTTGGTAAGCGAGAAAAATACAAATACCCTCTGTAGATATTTCTTTCATTAAAATTTGCTTCGTATTATTTACTGATAAACTTGTTCTGTAAATAGGGTTAAATTCAATTGTGCATTGTTTTAGTAAGTCTAACTCGCTGTTGTAACTACTTAATTTATAATATTCTAAATAAATTAAACTCGGTTGTTTCGTCTCAACTATTTAAATTAAAATTAAACCGGGCAGGGATTGAACCGAGATTACGTTTTTAGTAAATAACTCTGAATTGCGGAGATATCTTTAAGGGTCGTCTCGAGAAATTAATACCACTAGGATCCATTCTTCCGAGGAGAGGTATATTTTGGTTTGCCAACTTGTTTTTTCTTGGTCTTGCCACTTATCTACTAAAAAATTAATAAGCTTGTTCTTGCTTTCAGTACGTGATAAGAGCTTACGCCAATTTTTGATTCTATGGAGTGGTCGAATTTGACTAAAAGCTATTCCTTATTGAGATGCCCTTTGAGTTCTTTCCATGCATTTTATCGAAATCTTTCTAAATACGTCGAAGACTACGTCTATTCGGTCACTGTCTCGGACTTTTAAAATGTGAAAAAGAATTTGATCTGAAAGTTCCTCAAACGTATGGTTTTCTCCGTGAAGTTTCTGAATTAGTCACAACGCGTCTATGATAGTACTTAGTCTATGAAACGGGTGCTACAATACTTGGTTGTCAAGATGTGTCGCCAAGACTGCTTTGTTAGTTTTCTTTATACTTTTGACTGAAAACGTCCTGCATGACTAGTTTGCGACTCTCCGATATCAGAACCATATAAGCCAATAGCTTTTAATGTGATTTCTCGGTGTTTCACTTTCATTATTGTTTTTTTCGTACTTGCGAATGTCTTCAATTTTAACTTTTTGATTGGATCGTAAAAGCCTATTCCTTTTGACAAACGCGCCTCTTGGAATTCCTTATAAGCCGCTTCGCCTTTGGCCCTAGCAGGCAACAGATCAATCGCTAGATCCGAAGGAGTTTGAGCACCGGTGGAAAAGCTTTTAATTTCAGTCGGGTCTTCCGCAAACGGATTTATCCAGTTGTTCTCCAATATATCGATAATTGAAGAAATATCCGCTTCATCTCTTTTGATCCGTGGCTGTTGTAAATTTGGATGAGAGAAACGCCCACACTTGGAAATAATTTGTTCTCGAATATGCCTGAATGCGGCTGCTCGGTCATATGATAGTATCTAGATACTGTTCCAGGTTGGTCTGGTCCCAAGCGATTTTACCAAAGGGCTAGGTTTCCTAAGATGAACGGAAAATCCGCCGTTTGCAAAATGTTCATGTGCTTTCCAGTTACGTCATAGATGCATAATATTTAGGAAGATATTTCGAATTATGAACTTTATCCGTGGAGAAGACCCAAGGAATGGCGTCTCGAATTGCTGACAAGTGGAGATACCAATCTCCTTCCCTATCACCTCGAAGTAATCGAAGAAGAACCTCCACCATATCCAAGTAAATCATCCAAAATTTTTAGGGGGCACCTCGATCGTTCCGCAAAATATCAATGTAGTCGTTAAATTTACGAATAGTTATTTTGAAAGACTTATCAGAAGCTGCAGCCAAATACATTTCGTGACTGGTGCTCTGGTGAACGTCTGCTAGAACGGCTAAACTTTTTCTAAGCATTTGAGTTGTTTGGTCGTGTTGATTTTGAATCAGACTACAAAACATTTCCAGGCTATTCTCATAAGTGCTTCAAAATTAGTTTGTGGAAGCGAACTGCAGGATTGTATTGTTTTCCTTCAAGTACTTTATTAATAGAGCCTTCCGCTATAACTCCAGAAGCCTGTCATCACCGAACATCTTCGCAATATAGACATAAAGTTGCAAATGGTATGAAAGTGACCCATCATTAAGTAAATGTCGCTACATGTTTTTTGATTTCCCTATAGAATTTCGGTGACTTTGGCGTATAAAGCATGGTCGAAGATCACAGTGAAGCTATTTAAATTAAGCAAAGTTTTAATGTCCAGGTAATTGCGCAAAATTTCCTGGACAGTCGCCATTTCAGTTGCTGGTGCGTTTATCGTCGGTTAGTAGTTAGTTAGTTTTTTTGGACAAGATATTGAATCCGGTCCATGAGCTAATTTTGATTAAGTGTATCTTTATTTTGGACAATAATCCATAAACACTCTCCATGTGAGTTGTGATATCCTTGGTTTGGATTGGTAATAAAATATGCTTTGAAGTAATCACCTGGCCCATTGTAATCACCTTGCTTATTGTTACGGCGTAAACTATATCTTGCGCGATTGACCATGAAAGTCGTTTTACTCATTCAGAGAGGATCACGTTTGTACCGCAGAGCAAATCGTTTAAAAATGCGATTAAATTTTGGTGCATTGACAAGTAGTACGAATTGAGTTCCTAAGGCTGGGGTGGCCAATGTTGCTCCAGTAGAGAATCTTTTATTTCGGTGCGCAAATACAAAGCTGTCTCTTGAACATTATATTTTGAAATTTCGGAATTTATAAGCGAGTTGTCCTTTTCTATAGCTTCACGAAATGATCCAAAAGGTTTTCCAAAGAAAGAATATCTTGCCCAACAAATATCTTTCGATAAACTTTAAAATAATGTAAGAAATTTCCAAACTCCGTTTCAATGTTTCTTGTCAAATTGAATTTGGTCGTATCCGTAACTTAATAATTTAGTACTCGATACTTTTACATTAATGATATCATTCTGGCCGTAAAATATTAATAATAATTGAGTGAGAGATATATTTTCCGATTTCTGGTAACCATCACCCTTTGTCAATTACGCGGTCTTCTCTGCGAATTTACTTTTCCTCGTGTATTGTTTATAGCAGGATTTCTGATAATGCGGTTCCGCAGCTACAATATCTCTGGATGTAATGGCTATAATTCGTTCATCACATCTTTCAATGGCAATTTCGCGTACAGTTTTATCTGATCTCAGCTCTACAGATTGCACTAGTGGTTCCCGAGTGTTTTGATTTTTAAATATTTGTTGGTTTTTTGACAAAATATACAATTTTTCCCAAAACTGTAGCGCTGAGGGAACTTGCCTTGATGAACGTCTTAGATTTGAATCCTCCGAAAATATTTTACCTAGCGAACACGAAGCTTTTGGTTTTTAACTCTCCGAGGGGACTTTGTACCCTAGAAGGGGTTATACAACCACCGTGTCTGTCGGTCTGTGGGTCTGTCTGTCAGGCCTGCGAACGCGTTGGCATTTTCGGGGCAAAGGGTAATCACTGCGTACCCAGTTTCTTAGAATCAGGGAAAAGGTTTTTCCAAAAGCGCCCTCTTTTTGTCATTGGGTGTAGTTTAATTTTTTAATCGGCCAGGATTCGAACCCGAGCCCTCTTGCGCGGCAGGTGAGCGTTCTACCGCAGAACCACGGATACAGTTACGTTTCACTGAAAATTAAAAACTCTTCCGAGGAGAGGTTTATTTTGGCTTGCCAACTTTTTACCTCCCCGAGGAGGGGTTATACAATCACCGTGTCTGTCTGTCTGTCTGTGTGTCTGTCCTGCGAACAGTTTCCGTGCAAAGGTTAATCATTGCATACGCAGTTTCTCGAAATCTCTGCGTTCGCAATTGCTAGGAATTAGGGAACGAAGTCGAACGGTTGGCAAAACAACCGTTCGATGGTGAGCGTTAACAAATTAGTTTGCGGTTGGGTTTGGTTTGTATAGTGTTTTTTTATTAAAGCTAACCGGCGCGAAAGCTTAAGCTCAGTCTGATTGGCTATTTCGTTATTGTAATGTTTATGTGTAGGTTGCGATGTTGAGTTTGTGTTATGACGGTTGTGGGTGTTTAGTTTGTTGTGTGTGTTGAGACTGTTGCGTTTGTGGTGTTCGTAAGGGCGTTTTCTCTTCAACTACTTTTTATTGATTTTTGGGACGGACCGAGGGCTGAGTGTTATGCAACTTCTCAATGTCCAACGGCAGGATTTCCACCTATTTGTTCACGGTATTCGTTTTAGTATCAATTTACGATTTATTGACACCGTCCGGGAATCGAACCCGGGTCTGCTGCGTGCAACAGATTTACTCTAACAACTCAGCCACCAACGCTTGTTAAGCTAGTGTGTTTTTCTAAAAAACAGCTTTGGCGAATGTCCTTTACGAAGCTATAACGTTAGGTACTATAATTTATTTTACATCATT
The DNA here is from genome assembly GCF_980474605.1 of Leiobunum rupestre. Lineage (NCBI taxonomy): Eukaryota > Metazoa > Arthropoda > Arachnida > Opiliones > Sclerosomatidae > Leiobunum > Leiobunum rupestre. The sequence continues at coordinate 80,385,214 of NC_143385.1, forward strand.
TTAAATATTTATAAATTATATTAATCTTATATTAAATTAAATATTTATAAATTATATTAATCTTATATTAAATTAAATATTTATAAATTATATTAATCTTATATTAAATTAAATATTTATAAATTATATTAATCTTATATTAAATTAAATATTTAAAAATGATATTAATCTTATATTAAATTAAATATTTATAAATTATATTAATCTTATATTTAATTAAATATTTTTAAATTATATTAATCTTATATTTAATTAAATATTTATAAATTATATTAATCTTATGTTAAATTAAATATTTATAAATTATATTAATCTTATATTTAATTAAATATTTATAAATTATATTAATCTTATATTTAATTAAATATTTATAAATTATATTAATCTTATATTTAATTAAATATTTATAAATTATATTAATCTTATATTTAATTAAATATTTATAAATTATATTAATCTTATATTTAATTAAATGTTTGTTTTATTTATAAAGAGCGCTAACTATTCCGTCTATGGTCATTTATTGATATACGAGCTGTCGTTTAGTCAAGGGGCTTTCTGTGCTTTGTGAATGGTAAGTTTTTCGCTTCTTGTTAATTAATTTTTTATTGGTGTGGATATTTTGACATCGACGATTCCTAATGCAGTCATTGATTTCCTGGGTGTGCGAGTCATTATATGATATTGTAAATTGGACGGTATTGGTCTTTTTCATGCGGCATAAGTCATGACGTCAACAGGAAGTCTACGAGTCGTCCACTACCAGATGTCGAATATAGCTATTCTACGGTATCTTCATCAAGGGCGAGTGTTGAAATAAAATGACGTTAAAGATGCGGCAAGTATGTCGTAAGCGAGAAAAATACAAATACCCTCTGTTGATATTTCTTTCATTAAAATTTGCTTCGTATTATATTTTAATGATAAACCTGTTCTGTAAATTGGGTTAAATTCAATTGTGCATTGTTTTAGTACGTCAAACTCGCTGTTGTAACTACTTAATTTATATTATTCTGAGTAAATTAAACACAGTTGTTTCGTCTCAATTATTTTAATTAAAATTAAAATTTTATACCGGGTGGGATTGAACCGGGATTACGTTTTTAGTAAATAACTCTGAATTGCGGAGATATCTTTAAAAGTCATCTCGATAAATTAATACCACTAGGCTCAATTCTTCCGAGGAGAGTTATTTTGGCTGGCCAACTTGTTGTTTTATTGTCAGATTGGTTTTGGAAGTAATACTCGCTCTGCATCTTCTATGATAGAGTATGTAAGCGATTTGAGCAGTTGAGTATTATGACAAAGTAAGAATTGGCTCAAGCTCTCTATTTTTTGCAGCGCCGATATTTCATCTTGTAGTGTAATTAAAGTATCACTTTAAGTTGCACTTTGTTTACTAATTATGCACATCGGATGCACCATGTCTAATTTTTCGCTATGTTTTGGCATGCTAAAAATATGGTTTGGGAAACTAATAACGTACACTCACCCTTGAATAGTCTCGTAGAGTAGAATAATTTGATTAGTACATTGTTGTCAAAAAAAGTGGAAAACTGCTTTTAAACCTCTTTAAATGAAAAATGAAATTATCTTTAAGCCAACAAACCCGTGATAATAAATAGAGCTAATTATTAAAATATTTCCTCTAAACGAATATCGGAAAATCAGCGGAGGTTTCCGAAGTAAAAACCCATTAACAGTATAGGAAGATGCATATTTCTAACGTTCGTGTATATTTTTTAAACTACTACATTTTACCCACAACGTCCACCAAAATGTTTTCACCTAGTCCTAGTGGTGAAAAAATAATAGTGGAAATTGTGAAAATGTTTTCAGAAATTGATGAGTTTTCAGAAAACCGAGTCCCCCGGCATGAATAACGAATCATAATAATTTCAATATACTTACAACTAGTTTTTCAAAAGATTTAACTTTAAAAAACACCCTGTATTTTGTAATATTAATATAAAGCACATTTATTATATTTCATTCGTAAACTATTTTTTATAGATAATGTAATTTTAATAATTAATAGAATACTGTTAACAACTTTGAGATTATGTAATTGGATAGACAAGTGTGACATTTGGTTTGGGGTGCGGAGATCAAACAAATAGTATTTGTATGAAAAATTTCCTATATATTTATTTTGACGTTTTGCGATATTAGAATATTAATAAATAGTCGAATGTTATTAGCAATTAATTAATAACGCACTAACACAATATCTGTTGACTAGAAATGGTGTTTTTTTACGTTTAAAAATATGTTCACACAGAGTCAAAGACGTATGATCCAAAACAATTGTCAGAAACAACGGATTTAAGGTTTAGAAATAATTAAAAAAGTTGAAAACTTTTTCCTTTAAAGTGTTAATTTTCAAAGGATACCTTGACCAGTTTTGGAAGTTGTCTGGATTTCATTTTGGAAACAACGTGATAGTTGACAATTTCGAGCAGAAGCACGACCAAAGCGAAGCTCTGCATAAAGAGAACGACGAACAGCGCTGGCAGGACGTGCTGGAAGGTTAAACCCTGCGTTTCCTGGTTTTCGGTGTGCGTGTTTTCGCCGGTGGTGCAAAGTCTCGAGTACTCCGCGTTGTGGTCCTGTATCCATCGTGTGAAGATATTCCCTTCCACGATCCACCTCACTCTAAGGAAACAGATTTTCGTTAATTCCAAATGGTGGTCGAAACTATGGTCAAGCAATTCAAAGAGTTAATTTTTCCAAAATTATAGCGCATGGACACTGGGGAAAATGTATCATGAACTAGTTCAAAGAAAGTGAGTAAATGGCACAGCCGTACAACAACAAAGGCATTAGCTTCAATGTCACGGTGCACTTACTTAAGCAGGTTCTGCCACGAAGTTTTCCACATGCCACTTTTTTGGCTTTTAAAGTGCAAATATAACTAAGGCTTAACTTTTAATTTTTGTCTAATTTCTGTTAAAAATAATATAAGTAACTGAAATTGGTTTTAGAGGAAATCACATAATTTAACCTTTTTCATTATCAACATTTAAAATATGTTTAAAGTTCAACACATCTAAAAATTATTATTACTTAATATTTTATCGAAAGTCTGCACTAGGGATTTATTTTCAGGATACCCAAAATACGTTTTGCTGCTAAGATGGCTCTCATTGAGATACTGCTTTCAGGATTAACTATCCTCAAAGAAAGCGGTCAGCTTAGATTTTCCACCATTTTTGATAATAATGGGTCGCTATGTAAAACATAAAGAGATAATGTCAGGCTGAAGAATTTAAACACTGACCAATAATTTCCAGAGTACATTTTTTTGTGCTACATTTCATTCTTATAAGTGAAAAATACCGTTTAACCCAATTTTTCCACTTAATACCAATGGTTTCCACTGAAAAGCAATAGTTTCCATTGAATACCAATGGTTTCCACTGAATACCCATGGTTTACATTGAATGCCAATGGCATCTATACTGCATACCAATAGTTTCTACTTAATAACCATAGTTTTTAAAACGGATTTCATTCGTTTTCAAACGAAATTGTTTCGTATCCGGTGAACAAGAGTTCATGATTTAAGATACAAGCTATATGAGTGATTATGTTACATATTGTGACGTTCAATTAGGTTGAGGAAGATAATAAGTTTATTTATAACGAAAAGGAACACGACTGAGTAACAATTAAGATTAGTAATAAAAGATAAACGCGACGTTCAGGTCTTGTAGCGGGGACGGAAGATTCTTGGTCGAAAATAATACTTCGGCTAAGCGGTGATTTTGGCGGTTGAACCTTCACCTTCCTTGTCCTAGATTAAAACTCCTTTTTTCAAAACCTCTTCCAACCCAACGGGGTCTCGATCGAGAAACGGTTTGAAAGAATTTTTGGATTGCCCCCAAAATTCGTCTGTTGCTGACGTCACCCAGATGAGATCCCATTGATTTTCAATATGATCTCATCTCAGTGACGTCACGATGTTCGTTAGCAACGAAGTTACAGACCTTAGCCCTTAGCAACCACAGAGTATCGAGGCAACCTTTCATAGCCTAAAATTTACTAACCTTGCTTCTAACCGTCGTTTTTCCACCTCGCTCGCGCGTTCCTTTACTAATCTCTTCCCCACGCTCTCCGGAATCTTGGGAAATGTTGTTCTCTAAATGCGTCACAATATGATAATACCGACCTCTTGAGCAAGCCGGTAGTCGTACCGTAACCTAGTAAGCTGCTTGACCTACCCAAAGCACCACCTTAGGCCGAAGTCATCTAAAAACTAAATCAGGTGGCAGGGTGAAGCGGCGTTGGAGGGTGGTGGCAAGCGAGCTAACAGCCTTTTACACTAAATATTACTATTAACTTTAAGAAGTTTTTATGGAAACCGAAGAATTTCGGGAAAACACTTTAACCAGTCAAACGCCGAGCAGTTTATTTTTAAAATAATCTGACCTTTTATTAAATTCTTTGAACAAATGCTCCGGAAATGTGGTGGCCGCGTAGAAAAGGAAGATATTGGAGTAAACGGGTTCCTCGACGAAGTAGAAGCGCCTGTTTCCGCGCATCGATGGGCAGAAGTGTTGGATGAACGACTTGATCATTTCTTGTATGGTCAACAGCGCCCCCTTCCCCGCCTTGATCTCGTCGTAACACTCCCTGCTGTGGAAGTATTCTATGGGCTGAAAACCTTTTTTCCGCTGATCCATGACGTTCTTCCAAATTTGTCGGTACACTTGGGATTCAGATTTCTTCATATTCAAAATAAACACTGCTTAATATTCGCTCATAAAGAATGCTTTTGACTTATTGACCCATATTTTGAACGGGAGTGTTTTTGTTATATCAGATGTCCATCAAGACATATGTATTCAACTGCCGTTTCGACGTAGACGAACTCACGCAGACACGCTACGTCATGTAAATTGTAGCATTCGAAGCGTCATCTGGTGCAGATCGTGTAAAGCTAAGATTGAACTAGCTATCGTGGAAAGGAAAACCTAAGGGCGCACGGTAGAAAAGCGTATGCTATCTATTGCAAATTGAATTAAATATATGCAATGAAACAAGCCACCCTTATTAAAAAGGTGAATCAAATATTATATCGAAAATTGGACCAATCCAAATTGGACTTTGATGGACATTTGGATCCAGAAACCTAGTATATTTGATACTAATACCGTTGTTCTTTCCCATAACAAAATGTATCTTTGTTTAAAAAATAAATAATTGGGCATAATTTAAACTTTATACCGCTTTGATCCATATTATTCTATCCAATTCGAATTGTATCTATCTTGATTACAAGTAGATCCAAATTCAGACATTGGATATAATCATTTTCGTAAGGGCAGAACGTTTTGAACTCTCTAAACATTCTATCGGTGACCTTTAAATTTTAGGCATTTACGTTTACCACCACCTTATTTACGTATTTTAAATAATCTAACGATGACATCACGCATCGTCAAACGCGGGTTTGAGAGACGCCTTTCAAAGGTTGAATACTCCTGTCTTGATAAACTCCTGGTTATCCGAATCATGTAAAAGAGGGGGCCAAAAAGTGCTGAATGGAACATTCGCTACTTCGAACAGATCTTCTAAGAATCCGCCAGCCCGAGAGTATACGGTGATGTCGGGCCTCTCAGCTAATTCTTTGATGGTGCGCATCGTGTCATCGGGACCTCTGACCATCAGAGCGGTCTTGAATTGGCACGAGAAAGCGTTCATCATGACGAGCACCGCCAGCAGCCAAAGTCCCAAAACGAAGCGACTTTTCTGTCGCGTGGGCATTCTCGGTGTTCCTGATCCGGTAAATTATTATCCTTATTTAAATTAAAATTTCAATAGAGATCAAAGTTAAATCGTTTTGATACCTTCAAGAAAAAAAGTTGCCAAAAGTAGCCAAAAATTCATTTCGATTAACGACAGCTTCTTTGTGGTTGCGACTCCGTCGAAATAGTCGTTAGCGATGTCGAAAACCGAAAGAGAAATCGTAAGAGCGAATAATAATACCAGCAATGTGTACCATATCTAAAAGAAATAATATAACTTTAAATTTACTAGAATAGATCAAGGAGCTCTTTCACTTATAAGTTTAATTTTTTTCTCTTTTGTTTTTAATTGTATCCGAAACTGATAATACTACCCAAAAAGAATGATAACGGAGTTCAAAAACAAAACTTTCCAATACTTTCTAGTTAAACTCTATTTAACATTTACAATCAAAGCCATTTTTCAATGCATTAACGATAATGAAGATATGAACCGTTGCTCCATAACCCCCTCACGCTCGAAGAATAAGCTCATTCCTCCCAGCTGACACTGAAGCGCACGACCGAGTCGCAATTCCTTCCCCCTCTCATGCCGGGGGGAATTCAACCATCTTCTCACCCGTGTTATTATCTCTTATTAGAAATAATAAAAAAAAATTGTTTCGCGTCAAAATGTGGGAGGCAAAATTTGGAATAACCCGTGAACGGCCACACAAGCACCATGGCGTTTGTTTGAAGGCGCTATTTACTTTGCAACTAGGCACAGCAAAAATACCCAATTTCTTCCTTTAACTAGATCGCCCTACAGAAGTTCGAATATTGTGATTAATGACGAGAGTAATTTCAAATTATAACCATATGGTAAAAGGAATAGTTACACAATCAATGTATATTGAATAGATCAATGAACGAAGGTTTTTGCACTCATACCTAACTATATTAGCTCTGTCAAAACCTTCACCCGTTCATTCGCAAAAGGGGGAAAGCACCATAGCAGAAGTTCGTGGGATGACTGTAGAAATAGTGGAGTAATTTCTGATGGAAAATTTATGACAAAGTGAGGGGTAATGGCTTCCATGTTTTGGCGCGAAAATGCCTGTAAATCAATTAGTCCGGCAGTATTTCAAACAATTTTTGTGATTTTAAAGTAAACAGAGTTAATGTTATTTAAAAATGTCTAGTTTAGTTCGAATGCAGAGGGTTAATTCATGAATAAACGTTTTAGGCACTAGAGGGGATTGCGCTCTGAACGTCATGATTGCCTACTTTTCAAATATGAAATATCGTCATTTTGAATGTAGAAATACCCATTTCCAGGGTCGAAATCACCATTTACTAAAGATCGCCTATTTCGCAGCTGCATATGAAATGAAATTTAACGAATATAAATTCTAAATGTGGAAAGTCTCAAAGAGCATAAATGCATTATTTTTTCATTTAGTTCCGGTTTTCTCTAACTCTGACAGTCGCAATATATACTTTAAGGTCAAATGCCATGATGATGTTGTAGAAGTCGGCGCCTTTTGGGTCACCGGCTGTGGCGAAGAATTGAAAGGTGTACAGCAAATAGTGGTTTCCCAGTCGGACTCCTGGTATTTGTTCGGGAATCAGCACTTCCGGTCCGAACACCATCTCGGTTTGCTACAGAAGGCAAGATGGGCTCAAACAATTAAATAGAAACAACAATTAATATTTAGTTAGCCTATTTTCAATAAGATTTCTGTGTAGCTAAAAATACCTTAACTTAAAGTATAACTAGCTTTAATACACGTAATAATCGTAACACACGTAACTTGCGTAGCAAAAAGTCCTGAACTACTTAAAAATCCCAACTAAACATCCCCTTCTACGAAGTCCCTTTCTTTCACACTAACTCCCCTTCTACGAATTTCACACTAACCCGTTAAAAAAGTTTCATAGAGGAGATAAGGGAAGCAAAGGGTCGGTGCGGGAGATAGGGAGAGCCACAATCGCCATCCCTGCCCCCTCCCTCCCTCCCCCACTCCCACCCGCATGACATACAAATAAATAAATAAAAGGAAAAACTTTAAGACTTATACTTATAGATATACATATTCCCCGTTGAGCCAAATCAATATAATATGTAAATTATAGGTGTCTCCGTCAACATAAGGCTGATATACACATATTAAATGTTTGAATTCGTTGGGTTTAGTCATACCAAGAAGGTATGTATTGATAATTGAGGATAATAACTATGTTGAGATGATTTATATGATTGGTCCCAAACCCCCTTGTGTTAGAAGAGTAAGCTCCCCCCCCCCCCCCCTATAAAAAGATCGGCTCAACATATTCCTCTAAGTATACATAAAAATAGTGTTGGTCACACATTCAAAAATGCATTTCTCCCAAAATAATTCTGATTTTGAAGTGCGAGAGGTGGATGGCACATACATTTCGATCGATCATCCCTCTGAAGGAGGTCCACGAGCCATCTGCAACCTTTACTGAGACCGAATTGCCATCTGGAGGCATCAACAATTCGTGCCTGTTCAAATAGCTTAATTATCGAAGTGTAAATGTCTTAAACAAATAAAAAATTAAATATTAGAATTCATCTTAAAATTAAGGGTGAGTTATTAGAATTCCTAAAAATTATTTTCAATAACCTCAAAATCAAAATTCAATAAAATCTAAAATCCTTCAAAACAGTTACATTGAAATTGTCGAAATCCATTCGCATTTTTAGGCTGTCTGCTTGAGAGTTTTGTAATTCAAGATATAAGTTTGGTTGGGGGCCACAAAACCTTTAAAATTGTACATACAAATACAAACATCCGTTTCGGCCTGACATGTGCCCTACGTACCTCCACTGGCTGCGCATCTGGTACGGGATAAACTTTGTCTAAAATTATAACGACGGAATAATATATGCAGTATATTATTACGTGAAATCTCAATACTCGTAGTAGCACTTGACGAAAGGCTGTACTAAGAGTTTAAAAAAGATTTTGGGTACTTACTGAGCGCTACCGTGATAATATAGTGAATTATGGTCCTTGACAATTATTACAATAATAATAATAATAATAATAATCAGCTAGGCTAATACCCAATTTACCGTTTTCGGTAGTTTGGCTTTGTGTGGTAGATATTTTGTTAAAAATTAAGTCCGGTAACTTTAAAAAAATATTTTTGGATAGGTTAGGATTCAGCGGAACTATCCCTTCGGTTATATCAGTAAATATTAATGTAAAGTATGGTTTTCGGGGTAAATTAAGGGACCCCAAAGTTCGTGGATATATATTTGTTGTGATCCCGCCGTTGCAGGTTGCTGTGAATAGCTCAAACAAACAGAGGCGTATCTAGGGTATGGCAGCCATGGCGCGTGCCATGGGCGCAACTCGACGGGGGGCGCCAAATTATGTTTTAAATTTTTTTGGCGGTCTGCTTTGGTGTTGTGTTATAGGTTTTTTTTAATGTCTATATTTCCGTTATATATCTCTAAGTTGAAATTAGATACAGGTTACTTCCTGGAAAAATGCCTGGGGTGAAGGAAGGTTTTGTGAACTTGCTTTGCTAAGTTATCGAGAGAGAACAAACGAAAAAAAAACAGACTTAAACGATATTATTGACAAATTTTCGTGAATCAAAGCAAGGAAGGTAACACTATAAAGTTGGTTTCGAATTACACAATATTTCTTGTACAATAAAAGATTATAGTTATTAAAAAATAACTAAAGTTTCACCATAAGTGGATCATTCTCTCTAAGTAGACAAAACGCTATGCTACCTATGATTAGAATCTTTGTCGGGGTCGGTCTGGCAGCCCTTTACAACCGCCCTATACTGTGTATCACCTCAACAACACTCTGAATTAATACTGCCGAATCTAACGTTTCATACATCTCTCATGGTACGTCTCACGTCTGAAACGTGTCTCGAGTGCCCGAGAGAGAGAAATTTTGGCGGTTGGCTCTTCAAATTTCTCCCCCCAAAAAACCTGTACCATATTTGTTCAAGGTCAGTTTCAGATGCAAGTGTTGAGTTTTGTTCAATAAACGCCCCTTTAGTTGCCGTCTTGACCACTCGGTGGCGCCTCCGCCGAAATATTTTCAAAAATGTTATCTCTGGAGTTTGCTCTCTATACAAGCTCTGACGTCACGAAAACCAGACTAAGATACCCGACCGAGACCCGGAATTTGTATACTTAGAGAGAATGATCCACTTATGGTTTCACTTATATTCCATTTCCTATAATTCTGACCACCTAGGAAGGGGCGCAATTTCTATGGTTTGCTATAGGTCAAATTTTCCAAGCTACGCCACTGCAAACAAACTTAACACATTAGAAGGATTGTGTCTATTCTTGCCGTCGTAAGTTGGTTCACATCTATGATGTTTCATTAAATTCATTATATGTATTTTAATTTAACGCGTTTAAACTTTGAGCTAAATGTAAAGTTAAACATGATTTCGTCAATAATCTATTTCCGATAATGGACAGCGTTCTTAGATGGCGCCACATGCTCCATGAGGTAACGTGATTAACTTCTACTAAAGATATGTATTTCTTGGCGACAGTCGAAAAACGGTCTCCGCTCATGCTCAATTATCAACCAATTCGGTGTTAACTCCACCTGAAACTTCGATCCGAAAATGCGTTACATTTGATACAATTTAAACGTGCGAGATTTGACCTTATTTCGTATCACCATTCGTTTAGCTCCCAGAAACCAAATAAATCATCTTCCATTAAGTTTTAACTTCGGGGCAAAAATAAAAATTCGTCGGTTATTTCGAGATGAAAATTTATCGATCGCCATTTAAAGTATTGGTGTTTAAAATATAACGAATAGTTGTTGCGAGGGTAACAAGGAGTGCCCAGGCCTAAATTCACACGAGTAATTCTTTTTCCGTCAATTTGTCTGTGACTCCGGTTATTTTATTCACATGTAACTCTTTCCCAAAATAATTAATTATAATTGCTTTTGAATTAATTTTCACATAAAATAAATTTTATTTTTTCAGTTTGTATTTTAAGAATTTGATTATAATTATATTATATTTCTGGTTTGAATGAACTCAAAGAAAAGGACGTTTTCTGCAACAAATTCCAGCAAATTAATTTCTTGACAATAATATTTCTAAATCTAGTGGTTCTTAACTTTTGATCAAAAATATGTTTATTATAATTTAAAAAATTAAATTTAACTCGGTTGTAAAATGTCCATAAATTTAAGCACAAAAGCTAGAGCTATAAACCGACAGCTCTTGCTCCCGTACTTAGGAGTTGGTAAATTCAGACAATCGCCCTAATTAACTAACAAATGTAAGTCGAACACCACTGTCGACAACGACATTTATTGAGCCATAGAGGTACTCTACAAAAGCCTCCACTTGCTTTTACCAAAAATATTTCATCCAAACAGAATGGTTTGCGTCTTGATTTCAGTTGGTTCCTAATTTTAACATTAAACCAATTACATTCGTAATGGCTGAATAAGAAAATTTCAATTTTTAAATCCATAAAAATGCATTCATGTTTGCTAAGACTATTTGCCTATATTGAAATATTTCTCGTTAGTTTCTTAATTTCTACAACCCAAACTGTTCAATTGCAGTTATCGCCGATTGTAAAAGTTGAGTAAAACCAAGTACCACCGGTATGACAATGAAGACTTCCAGATACGGTATAAAAGAAAGCTGACGATTTGCAGATAGATAACAAATCCTTTAATTTGACCTCCAATTGGATACCAAAGAAAATAGTTAGTCTCTTAAATGTAACAGATAAAAATAGGTTGGAGGCATTAGCTGTTCCGCAGCAGGCTCGTATCTCTAGCTGGAAACGGACTAATCTTTCCGGGTTATGATGGATAAATATTTATTTTCACTATAATAATATAGCATTTCATTCAATATCAATTATTTCTTACGTAAAATTGAGACTTTCTGCAATATTCTTGACCATTTTCGGAATTGGACCAGTAAACTCTGGTGTATCTGCCGTTGGAGCGTATACGTAGGGACTAATCTACCAAAATTGGAAAGAACAGAAACGTGAAACTCTTAATGGTAACTGGGTCAAGAATCCGAAGAAATATTTAATTTTCTAGCTTAATTTTAGTTCATAAAATAAACCACGAAGCGACTTGGGACATCCAGAATTTAAAAATGTTCAATGAAAATATTTTTCTTTTATTATAATTTTTGTAAATTATCAACTATTTGGAAGTAGAAATGATTTTTTTGATGAAAATTTTGTTGAATTTTCGATATCAAAATGGCACCCCACACCCTGGTTAAATATTTAGTTGTTCAAGGTCCAAAGCGGTATTTCGAGTGTTTTAATCGAATTTCTGGCCAGTACGTTGGACAGTAACGCTACGAAGGCACTATAAGAAATTCGAACGCTGTTGCGAACCTTTGGTTAACCAAAATCTTAGTGCGCTATTAACTTAATTATAATAAATAGTTAATAAATTAAAAGTACAAAATACTTACCGGAAAAACTGCCGCTCGGATGTGCATCGTTGCCTTTTGGCCGAGAACAACTTTATCTTTTCCTCCGAACAACTTTGCGCGATTATTGAGAAAGTTAAATTTATAGCAAACTAAGAATTTTATTTTATTTGTTGACATTTTCAGTGCAGCTTTGAATATGACGATGATTAATTTAAAAATAAAACAATTTATACTTCGGTGAATCAATTAAATGACCATGTTTCATTGAAAAGAAAAACAATTCGCTCATAAGTGCTCTTGTATTTCCTCCCAGAGATCGTTAATAAATAAATGACCAATTGAGTTATCGATTAAGAGCGCGTATATTTTATTAGGACAAGTTTTTGTTAAACAAATAAAGTAGAAGCAAATACAGGAATTATATATTTATATTAAGGTGCAGCGTAAGGTTATAAAACTAAACTTTTACTGAGAGCCATTTCTTGAATGACCCTGCATTTTTAGTGAAATAATTATACTTAGGGTGGATGAATTGAACCCGAGGGCTCCAAATTCTAATCTACCTTGGGCGCGGAAGGAAGAAACGAAATGTGCTTCACTGGGGAACCAATGAGAAATTTGGTTGATTTAATTTTAAAGTTGGAAGTGAGCTTATAAGGACGATTGGAAGCAATGGCGAAGTTCGTCTAAACAAAGTCATTGGCCAAACTATGTTATAAAGTCAAGTGTAAAGAGTCAACCCTAAACCTAGATCTTGTTTCAAATTTCGAATTGTTATCGATAGAGACGCTTATTTCTTTGAATATTTTCGTCAATTCTACCTACTATATATATATATAATACATCATTTTTGAAAGCCATTATCGCAGCGAGGATATCCACTCGAGGGACTAAATACTTCTGTAATCAATTAGGTAATCACTTTAGAACAGTCAAAGCTGTAAGTTTCTACACCGATTACGGGGAATGATCAGCCCCTCGTATACATTAACGCGTAAAGCTGATATAGATTCAGTAAATCTAAAGCTGTAGCTTCCACCATACAAAATCACCTACCGCCGCTACCATCTCTCTGTAAAGGGGGGGAGGTTCAAGAATTTTGAAAGTTTCAGGCTGTCAAGGCCATATAATTCGTCCCGTGGTCGACAAAACGTTCCGTTTGAAATGGGGGTTTACAAACTTTCGAATGACCTTGACGGCCCTGCAAATCGAGTACGGCCGACTATATCAGCTAATACGAAGTAGGACGCAAACGGACAGTACCTCTTTAAGGCTGCTTTTCCCGTCCGGTTAGAAATACAGTGTCCATGCTTGAACTTTTCAATGAAAACTCGATATCGATGAACCTATTAGTGGAATGCGATCCAACCAAACCTCTTTCAATTTTAAAAAGTGCACTCAATTTTTGCGGTAACGAAGCGGATGGCGAAATGGATAATAAGAAATTCGAGGAGCATCATGGAATTATCAGACGTGTTTCAACAATTAGTTTGAAAGAAACTGTCATGAAAATAGCCAATAAAAGAAGAGACGATCTGGGAAAAACTCTTAAACCACCGCATATCATTGAAATGGATTTAATAGATGATCAATATCAACACAGTGGCTTCCATAAATTTCAGATTCTGGCCAGAGAAAAGCAAGAACATTACATTCTGCAATTTATTTGATATAAATAGTATTTAAATTTTCAATATTTCTCAATAATTGTTTAATAAAAAAGCTGGTTTAAACCAGTCTGGCCGGTTCTTGCCAACCCTGTATATAATCCTACAAAATAATACGGCTCTACTAAATATTCCAAGCTGATCGACACTAATATCGACCAGTGACATCATCACTATATTAACGCCATTTAGTGGGGAACGGAGGAACTAAGTAGCACTGGTCAAAGCTAGTGTATTTTATGATTAATCGTCGTTATGTGGAGATGCTATCGCCATCTACCTACGATATTATAAAATAGACTGAAAAAACAGCCAGAAAGTATGGGGCGCCAAACTGGAAAAAACTAAATGAACTAAATATACACTTTTATGGGGCGCCAAACTGGAAAAAACTAAATGAACTAAATATACACTTTTATAACCAAAACTCGCGTATTAAGAACGAGATTTGTCATTTATTCAGAATGAGACTCGCGTATCCAGAACGAGATTTTTCATATACCCAGAACGAGATTTTTCATATACCCAGAACGAGATTTTTCATATACCCAGAACGAGATTTTTCATATACCCAGAACGAGATTTTTCATATACCCAGAACGAGATTTTTCATATTCCCAGAACGAGATTTTTCATATACCCAGAACGAGATTTTTCATATTCCCAGAACGAGATTTTTCATATACCCAGAACGAGATTTTTCATATTCCCAGAACGAGATTTTTCATATACCCAGAACGAGATTTTTCATATACCCAGAACGAGATTTTTCATATTCCCAGAACGAGATTTTTCATATACCCAGAACGAGATTTTTCATATTCCCAGAACGAGATTTTTCATATACCCAGAACGAGATTTTTCATATTCCCAGAACGAGATTTTTCATATTCCCAGAACGAGATTTTTCATATTCCCAGAACGAGATTTTTCTATACCCAGAACGAGATTTTTCATATACCCAGAACGAGATTTTTCATATTCCCAGAACGAGATTTTTCATATTCCCAGAACGAGATTTTTCATATTCCCAGAACGAGATTTTTCATATACCCAGAACGAGATTTTTCATTTATTCAGAACGAGATTTACCTTTAGTTTTTCGGCTTATGCGATCGTGAGTTTCCCTTCAACGAAAAAGCTCGTAATGATGGCTTAGGCGGCATCTTTCCGTACGTTACCTTTAGTTTTTCGGCTTACGCGATCGTGAGTTTCCCTTCAACGACGAAGCTCGTAATGATGGCTTAGGCGGCATCTTTCCGTACGTTACCTTTAGTTTTTCGGCTTACGCGATCGTGAGTTTCCCTTCAACGACGAAGCTCGTAATGATGGCTTAGGCGGCATCTTTCCGTACGTTACCTTTAGTTTTTCGGCTTACGCGATCGTGAGTTTCCCTTCAACGACGAAGCTCGTAAAGTTGGCTTAGGCGGCATCTTTCCGTTGACGGACTCGGCGTTGATTCTTTCGGTACGTTACCTTTAGTTTTTCGGCTTATGCGATCGTGAGTTTCCCTTCAACGACGAAGCTCGTAAAGTTGGCTTAGGCGGCATCTTTCCGTTGACGGACCCGGCGTTGATTCTTTCGGTACGTTATTTACTCGTCTTCGGTTTGGGGGCCGGATTGCGGGTTTCTTCCTATATTCTTTTACTTCACAAGCTGACGGGGGCGTAGGTACTTCGGGTTTCGGTCTGAAATGTCCGGCTAGGCTAGGGAATCGGTCTCGGTCATCTGGTTTTCTTCCCTCGGAACGTCTAGATTTTGGGTGATCAACAGGTGATTCGAGGGTGTTGAGGGCATTACGCTTCCCGGATTCATTACTTCTCGGCTTATACTCTTCCGGTCGGAATGTCCTGGATGTAGGTCATCTAGGCAGTTGGTGAGAGTTGTTTCGGTCATGAGGGCTGCATTGAGGGTTAATTAATATCTAAGCGCGACTTCATCGCGCATTATTTTATATTTATCTCGACATGGTCTTTCTCTCGAGCTCTGTCCAATTCTTCTCAGTTCTCTACCGTTCTGCCCAGAATCAGAATTCTCTCTTTTTGGGGCTCTGTCTCTTGGTTTTGTTCCAGGGATTCCAGGGCGGAGTTGAAAATAAAAAGCGATTGGTGACCTCCCATTTTATTTGGGTCATTGGTGCACCCAAGACTCGTGTCCTGTCATGGGATGTATGACGTTGTCCGACCAGCGAAAGGTCCCTTGGGGTTGGTTCCGCTTGATTGCGGGGGTCTCAGTGTTTGTGGGGGAGAAGATGCCAGGAAATCATGAGGTTATATTTATTTTGTTGTCAAGCGAAAATGTCCAGGCACACTTTTGACCTATGACCTGGCCTTGGAAAATGTGCGCTTTTTGTTAGATCCGGGTTACCTGATAGTGGGCTAAAGGCCCACTAACATGACAAAGGTTCCATGGGAACGCTGTGAGTTGAGGGAATATTACTGGTTTGGTTCGGCACGCTTCTGAGAAAATTTGGGTTGGGTCGGGTCGGAGAGAGCTTTTCACGGTAATAAAAATGAGGAAAAAGACACCAATTATCTCCATATGTCGAGGGCTCTTAATTTTAACATTGCCGAAGGCAGGGATTTAGTTTATAATTTATATTAAGTACCCTGTTTAATTTATTCTCTTAATTTTATATTTTATAATGGGGGTTCATTGAGTTCTATCAGATTTATAAACTATATTTAATTATTAAAATTATTTAAGTTTTTAATTTATCATTAATTTTAATTTATATTTAAAACTGTGATTAGTTTTTATTAAATAGAGCTAAAAATTCTAATATATTTGATGTAGGGGGCTTAAAGAATACTTAACAAAAACTATAGATGGCCGAGAGTGGAGGGAATAATGTAATAGCAAAAGTAAATAAACACCAAAAATAAAAAAATAAGGATACGGGGGAAAATGAACCTAAAGGGTTACACTGAAGAGTATAAAGATAAACCATTCGGGAAACGTAATAAACTCTAACAACCAAAAATAAAACCATTGCATTTTTCAATAAATCTATATTTTAAAGAACCTTTTGGAGTTCTATTTACAACTCTTGGCTTCAATAAAAAGCCCGGGACTGCAAGTGGAAACCCTAGGTTCCAAGAATAACCTATTTCTGTTCACGTCGAAACCCCAAGGTTCCGTGATAACCCTATATGTTCCAACGCGAACCCCCATAAGGTTCCATAAAAAAAAATTGGTTTTATAAAGAACCCTAAAGTTCCAGGAAAACCCCGATGGTTCCGAGAGTAGCCCAGAGGTTCTAAGTAGAACCATTTCTGTCAAGAAATACCCTAACGGTTCTACAAAGAACCAATTATCTCAAGAAATACCCCCCAACGGTTCTACAAAGAACCCTTGGGTTTTAAAAGACACCGTTTAAGAACCCTTTTTTCTAAGAGTGTAGTATAAATAAATGGTCTAGAGAGCGAGAAGGAAACTCTAATAGCAAAAGTAAAAAAACATAGAAAAATAAGAAAAATGTAAGTATGCGGGGGAAGATGAACCTGAAGGGTTACAACATTTACGTTTTTGAATATTGTAACCAGTTAATTCTTTTTACCGTACGTTCCTCCAACGATGCATGTTTTTTAATCGATGGCTTCTACAAAACACGGGCTGTACTTCCTTTGTCCCTTGATAATTTCCATAGGAAAGATATCGGGAAATGATGAAAGCGATAGTAAAGTGAAACTGGTGATGACACCAATTGGATAATTTCCCGACAGTTATTTTCGTCCGTCATCAAATATCACTAGAAATGTCTTGAATATTTTGAGTTTCATAAGCATCGGCTTGGTGGGCTTCTCGGCTAATCCGGCCCATTTGTATTATCCCGCGACTATCTCGCGTATAAATCGAAAAAAGACAGCATTGGAATACTTTCGAAGGTTGAACTAATTGTTCACTCGTGTATAGCCACTGTATGCCACCATTGGGTTATTGTCACTTCCTAAAATAGAAATTTAATATATAACATTTATAATTATGCCCTAATAAAATGAAACACAAAAAAAGAAAAAATTAACAAAGTTTAATTATTCGTTAATAAATTTTAAATGAAAATAGGTAGAACACCTCCTCCAAAGACTATTTTGAGGAAACCGTCAATGCGAGAGTAAGCGTAGCGAAGAAGATATAATCAAGGGTGACAGGCTGAAGCAATCTTAGGCCTTTCTGTGTGGAACCATCCGAGGTGACGCGATGTCCAGTCAGCGATCTTCCGAGATGAAAAGAGGGGTCAGAAGGTCAGGTGCATTCCCAATTGAACCCCTTTTTCGGGATTTAAAGTTGCGCGTCTCTCATTAGAGAGAGGTAATATACCCCGACGCGGTCGAGTAGGTATAAGGTATGTAGGGAATAGAGCGCTTGACTAAAATAGCATTTGTTAAAATAGCGTTTTCAAAAGCGTGTTTTTCAAAACAGCATTTTGTTGCAACGGCGCTTTGTTAAAACAGCGGTTGTTGCAGTGGCGGCCTAAGGGGGGTGGGGGGGCGGTCCGCCCCGGGTACCAGGGCAGCAGGGGGTGCCACCGGAGAAGCTCGAGGACGGGGGTGCAAATCAGAACGATTCAACTTGAAGAAGACGGACCCGTGAAAACCTCTGCACGGTCCTGGGGGGTGTCACAAAACACTGCCGCCGCCCCGGGGACCCAGCCTTCTTAAGTCGCCACTGGGTTGTTGAAATAGCGTTTCTCAATACCACGGTTTGTCGAAAGAGCGTTTCTCAATACCGCGGTTTGTCGAAAGAGCGTTTTGTTTAGTCAGCGTTTTTTGGTTAATCGTTTCTCAGTAGAGCGGTTGTCAAAACAGCTTTTTCCATAAACAGCGTTTCTGAATATGGCGTTTCTCAAATTAGCGATTTTGAAACAGCGGTTTTGGTCAAGACAGCGGTTTCTTAAAAATTTATATGAATTGACGATGGAATATGTATAACATACATATGAACTTCAGGGGTTATGTTAGGTTAGGTTAGGTTAGGTAAGTTTGCAATACTAACTATCGACAGAAACCATTAGGTAATGAAATTTGCCGAAATTCCAGAAAAATATGTATTACAATAGGCCTATATTATTAGTGCTATAGAAAGCAGCGCCGTTTTGGGAAACTCTGTTTCTGCAAAATACGGTTTTGAGAACCGCCGCTATGACAAAGCGCCGTTTGAACAATTTGTTGTTTTGGGAAACGCTGTATAAAGAAACGCTGTATAAAGAAACGCTGTTATGACAAAACGCTGTTTTGGAAAATGCTGATTAAACCAAATGCTGTTTAGGAAAGCGCTGTAGTCCCTACAAACCAAGGTAGAATACCGATGGATTTGGCACGAACAATCAGCTCGGGGTGCGCCTAAAAAGCTGACTTCTTATTTCAGCAGCCAATACGAATTGATACGCGTGGCTAAAATACCCCTAGAAAACAGTGTACCGTAGCCCATGAGTAAAATATTAGGATATTAGACCAGTTAAGCTCGAGATATTGTGAAGGATCGATGCAATTATCTTATTGCGCACTGGCCATAGTAGATTTTAAACCGTTAATTACTTCAAATTGTTTAACTAAAAATACCTGTTTACGGGAGATGTAAGAAAATAGAGTTAACGCGTTTAAGTAATTTATTTAGAAAATAAGGTACCATTCCTTACAATTTGATAAAAAAAAAATTAAAATATAGTTGTCAGACAAAAACATTAGTAAAATATTATTTCATATTATTTTATTACCCTAAATATTCCAGTGTTTCAAACCTTAATATTCACTTTACGCAATAGTTTAGTCCCGTTTCATTTCTTTGTTTTTTTCTTTTCTTCCGATTTAGTGTAAATAATAATGGACCGTGTCTTTATTATTCTTGCGAACATTTGGTACCCCTGAAAGGTGTGGAGCGCTGGGACGAGGTAAAGTATACATATAGACCTCGCTCTTAAAAATGATATTCTAAAAGTAACTACTTGGACATTTAAAATCAATTTCGATATGTGACAATTGTAAATAGGTTTTCTTCTAATTGATTTGGAATCATTTAGTTACCAACAGCCTTTTGTTAATTATACCTGGATCTAATCGTAGTTTGTGATTGCGTGAGACCTTTTAAAAAAAATTCTTTTTTTCTGACAAGTTTTTTTTATTATAGTAAATGGCGAGGAAAATTTGACTAGCTCTTGTAAATTATTTGGGAGAGGCTATAGATTTAAATCGGGCTTAATTACTTTTTACGTGTTTGAACTGTCGCGTGAGCCGGTTTTTATAGCTGTCTCACTGGCCGAAAGTTTGTTTCGCAAAGCGCATTTTTGTCCGGACCTGGTTGAGTGTTGTGGGCCGCCGTAGTGCCTAGCGGAACGGCGGGGTACAAATACATAAAACCACTGCCTGCTCGCTCCTTCTAAACAATACAACAGAGGAAATAAAATTTAAAACACACTTTGAAATACACTTAAAGGAATAAATCCTGGATATATAGAACAAAAAATATTAATAAACAAGTATTTGCGCTCAAATATTCTTCATTTATTTTTAATGGTTTTTAATCCAACTAAACTCTGGGGTAAGTAATTTGTTTCTTAACAACTTATTATTTCAATAACAGCACTATCCGTATTTCCCATAATGGCCAAACAGTGTTGATACTTTTTGATGTTTAATATCCCATAGATAATGAGTTCGGAAACACTCTGAGAATGAAACTTTAAACGTGGTTTTGCTATTAGTTCCTTTATTAGATATGATAGATTACAAACTTTAAAACAATGTAAAAGTGGTTTTACTTTTCTTAACCAGTTCCACTTATGAAATACGAGACAAGATTTCTAAAGAAGTATAAATATTTTACTATGTTTAGTTTGGTTAAAATTTGAAAAATTTTAGTACCATGTGCTAATTTTGTTCTTTTCTCAGAGACTAATACAAAACCAGAAAAAAAATTGACAGTTAGTTCAACGTTGTGCTGAAAGAGCTAGTTGTGCATAGAGGTCGGCGTTTGAATAAGAAATTATTCGATTGTTTATATTTATCCATAACCGAGAATCATTCAGAAATATTCGAAGAATATGATTAATTTTACATGTTAAATCGCTGTTTAATCGTATAATTTACTCGTATAAAACAAATAATACTAAATTCAATGATTAATTGAAATTTTTGCGGTTAATTTATTTGTTCCGCCGACCTCTAGTTGTGCACAAACCAAAAATAAATATTTTATCCAATCGAATAGCACTACCATAGTCTCTTACATCAGTTAAATATATTAACTTTAAAGTTAAAAAATGAAGTAACTTTCCTAGCCAATAATTGTAAAAGCTCGAATGTTAGTAAACACAAATAACAAGAGAAACACGCGATAAAAAACCCGCGTAGATTTTCGAAACTTATAAAGCTTGACGGAATCGGTTGAAAACATTTTAGCCTTTGTATTTTGTTATCCATCGTAAATCTCTCGCTGAATCTAGGCGTTATTCCAAAATCAAGCAATCGCCGAATCCTTAATTAAAATTTGAGTGGAAATAATTACGGTTTAATGAAATAAAAAATACCCACCAAAGATTTAGTTCGGCAGATAAGGGAAAGTTCTTTCGGTGAACGAGACAGAAAAGTACGTGAAACATCGGCTCTGCTATTTGGTACAGTTCCCGAGAAAGGTCCTTTTCAGCTTCGTTAAAATAAAACCGTAGTTTTGTAACTAGTGTCGCCACTTTGCGCGATTTCATAAGTAGTTCTAAATCCTGTTTCGTTGCGTAAATGGTGGGCACTCGATGTAGAAGATCCGTGAAATTCTAAGAAAATACTTTATTATCTAGATTTCAGACTGAGAAATGAGACCCAGTGCAAAAAAAATTATATAAATTTATAAGACCTTTCTTTCTCAGGTAACAAATATTTAATTGGGGAGCCAAAACAAATCGTATTGAGCTGGCAATATCCTCGCTTTTTTCTCGCAAAATTCTAGGACAGCCTCCAGGTGTCAGCCAAAGCCAACTTCAAATTTCAAGAAGAAAACTGTTAGTCCCTAACTAGACTTTTTAGGAATTACGAATTTAAAACGAAGTAAGTGATATATTAACTCGCTAAAAAATTTTAAATTTTAATAATGACTTTAATATTTACTTTCTTAAGCGCCGACGAAAAACATTGGAGGAATACGAACTGTTTACCATGGAAATAAAAACACTTTTCGTTTTAACAAAATATTTTTCATTCGTGAAGCGTCGATTTTTACCTTTGTACTTTTAGTCCGATTTAATGAAATACAATTTTTTACAGTGATATAAGCTTGACCATTAAGTTATTTTCAGAAATTTACGCATGCTCATTACGGCCAATAACGAGAATCAGAATTTGGAATGAAGACTACAAAAAGACTCTAGAACTTCTTTTGGAAATTGATATAACGCGGAGAAGAGATACCGTGTCATCCAGTCGTAATTGGAGTTCTAAAGACGGGGGACCTGGCCTTTTAGGAGATATTAAAGATATTCCAATGTAGAAGAGACGGGGAGACCTAAACTTCAACTTTGCAGACCGATGATTAAACTTAGTATTGAAACTGAAGGTTTATAAGCTGGTAACCAGACCTTCCAGATAAGACTTGAGATCGGAGAACATCCCGCGTGATCAGTGGCGTAGCTAAGACCCGCGAGCCCCCCCCCCCCCCCCGCAAAACAATATTCGGAATTTTATCCGGTATCTAGTATATACTTTGATATGAAATTAGGGGGCCCTAAAGCTCCGGGGCCCCCCGCACTGCGGGGTCTGCGGGAGCTTTATCTACGCCCCTGCGCGTGATTGAAGACTTGGTGACCTACATATTTCCCGTTCGAAATCTGCCCTTATCTCGCCAAACGGAATTTGATAAAACGAACCCTTTCTAACTAGTATTGTAACTGGTTATAAATGTTTAAAACTATTATATCCCTTTTACTTAAATACGCTTCTTCCCTGTATTAAATATTATTAAAATTACACTTTGAAATCAAATTCAAACTGGTGTTATTTGAAATACGCCCTTTTAACAAAGGTTATTCGATAATATCGTCGATGTATTCTAAATTTACTTATAACAATTTACGATGACACACATTTATTCGGCATTAAAATGTAAGTTTCTTACTAACTGTAATCTACCAACTGTGAACCAGATGCGGCATAAACGCAAAACAATTTACGATACAGCCGAACACGCGATTACAACAAAATGTTATATATCTCGTGGAGTCGTGGTCAGAGCTTACGTTGTGACGTTGCCTTTAGTTGTGGTTTTCTTTGGGAATGGGGTATTCACCATTTCACTAGTTACGATGTTACTAGGTACGATTCCAGATGGCCCAACTATGTAATATAAATTTGTGGCCAATACTCGTTAGTTTATTATTCTGTTGGTTCTCTTAAAGGCCTAGGTTTTCTTCTGGTTACGAAGCAGGGGTATACAAATACACTAATTTATGTCCCCCTTACCCCCATACCTGGCTCTCAAGGTCATGTGATCGGGGCGCTGGGTCACTGGAACCTCATGGGTGTTCCACACTCTCCATTCTGTGACCTACTAAGGAGGGTAGTTTGCAGTGGAAGAGGAAGCCACTCTAGTCCTCAGCTGTGCGAGGGTGGGTCTCGGGCAGCCCATGGTGTCGCCTTTTGTTGGGCCATGATGAGGGCGTTTGTTTGCTATATGTGAGGCAGTCAAGATGGCTGTCTCACTGTCCGAACGTTGTTTCGCAAAGCGCACTTTGTCCTGGGCTGGTTGTTTTAGGTGACCGCTGTAGTGCTTAAGGCGGAGCAGCGGGGTACAAATACATATACTTATGTCCCCCTTTAAATTTGGCCGACATGTTCAGCGGTTGGCCTACCACCAGAGTATTTGTACTCCACTAACGACGTAAGTTAACTTAAAGGGGGACAGGCAGAAAAAAACCAAGGCCTTTAAGGTCCATTTTGAAGTTATGTCTTGCGAATTATATAGGTACTTTGGTTCCGTGAAACGCGTTTTTAACAGGAAGATAAAGGTTTTGATGTAATCGCTTCCGGTTGCATCGTAAATTTTAAGGTTATCACGTTTGCGACTCATCTGGCACACAATTGGCAGGTGACATTACGTTATAAACTTTTCAAAAATTATAAAAAATAACAATTACTTTGCGTCGAAACATTATTGTAAAATAAATTCCTTGCATCGTTAAGGATATAAAAAAATATCAGAGCAAAAATTATTCAGATGGCGCTGTCCTTGGATAATAGCATTATCTAATAGATAAATATCAATTGCCTTTTCTAATTTGATTAAATAAGATTTTTTAACTTTTTCTAATAGATGAGTTGTTATTATATTTTTTAATTTGTTAGATGTAGTTCGTTTACACTTTGCGTATTTATCAAATAAGTATTGGTTGTATCATAAGCCTATCATAAAGTCTTGGCCAAATTTTTGATGAGCACCTACCCGTTATAAAGAGTTAGGTGATAAAAAGCGGCACCTCCTAGTGGCTATGCTTCCAACTGGGATTTCCCCAAATGAATTTCGCGCGATGCATGATGAATTCGCGGAAGGCTTGCGCGAACGTTTAAATTTTAGGAGGCTTTTTAAAAGCGTCAAACGGTGGCTTAAGTTTTTTGTGAAAACGAAGCTGTGTCGGCAATATCTAACGAAACTAGTCCTTTTTTTGCAAGAACAATATGAAAATGAAATACATCTTCAAAAAACGAGATAAGATAATGTGGGTGGCCATGAAAATACACGAAAAATATTTTATCCTTATATCTTGGGTGAAGTTAAAGAAATTAAAAGTTGTGTTAAATTAAATAAAAAAAAACAGAACCATCTGAACAAAAATTTGAATTGATCGAAACTATTGAAAGCGTTGTTAGGGAGAGCGCAGCAATTTGCGAAAAAAAAATTCCAATTGTGAAAGATTATGGTTTTAAGCCGAAGATTAGGAAAAAAACCAGCAGCTATCAGTCATTTCATCAAAACGAAATTTAAATTGGGATACCTTTTTTACGTTTTTACCCTTCAACGTTGAATTTCAATAATGATTTAAATGCGGGTAATATTGATGAAAATGAAAAAGTATTTAATTTCATATCACGGGTGGTCTATTATTATGGTTTGATGATATGTAAAGGTGAAGTAGAATTGGAGAGAGAAGAAATTCCAACACTAAAAGCTGAGCCACCAGTTTCTGACGCAAGTGATAATGAATTAGAACCACTGGTGACTGAAACTGTAAGAGATGGATCATTTAATAGCTCAATTAAATGTTTAAATCTAGGGAATGAATCGAGGAATCCGAGTTAAATTTTGAAATCCCGTGCGTGAACAGACAAAGGAAAAGGGATTGTCTAATTTGCTGAATTTCTGTACGTCTGGACCGATGAATTTTGAAGGATTCCTCCTACATAGAAGATACTATCTTATAAACCGTCTGGACAAAATTGACGAATTAGCTGAAGTGCTGAATTTCTGGACCGGAAAATTTTACTTTATTTTCAAATAGTTTCTTTAAGTTTGAAGCTGTCTGGACCAAATTGACTATTTTGCTGAAGTGCTGAATTTATGGACCGGAAAATTTTACTTTATTTTCGAATAGTTTCTTTAAGATTGAAACCGTCTCGACAAAATTGACTAATTTTCTGAAGTGCTGAATCTTTTTACTTTGTTTTTGAACAGTTTCTGTAATTTTCAAACCATCTGGGCAAAATTGACTAATTTGCTGAAGTGCTGAATTTCTGTACCGAAAAAGTTTACTTTATTTTCGAACAGCTTCTTTAATTTTCAAACCGTCTGGACAAAACTGACTAATTTGCTAATTTCTATGTAGGAGGAATCCTTCAAAATTCAGCGGTCCAGACGTCCAGAAATTCGGCAAATTAGACAATCCCAAATGAAAATATTCGAATTAGGAAAAGCATTATAGACTTGTAAATAGCGGCAGTCCACGCGTCAAAAACCCCTGAAAAAAATCACGGTACTCCTAAAAAAATGCCTTTAGAAGGGGGTAAAGAGTCCACGGGACTCCCTCAAATTATATCGTTAGCTGTGTAACAAGAGGAAAAATTTCGATAATTAAATAAAAAGGAGAATTATTTTTCTCTTTGAGATATCTGTATAGTGTATACTGACCGCCACTATTTCAGCTCTCCGAATATTAGCCGGACTCCCCACGGAGCTAGAGCTCCCCTGGGGCCCTGTCCCCTATCTGTGAGTCCTATAGAAATTGACAACGACCAATGAAAAATTTGGAAAACTTGGGCCTACCACGGAAAAACCTCTTTTAACTTAAACAGGTGTGGCCCGTGCCATTGAATACCAAAATTTAGTTTTATTAAAATTAATAAAGGTAGAAAAAAATTAAGTCCGATGGGTTTTAAATGAAGACTTTAATAGTTAAATTAGTTGTATAAATATTTACGAGCATTTTAATTTACGCGATCACGTGCGAATATATATAAAAATATGTAAACTTTGATGTTGAGAATATATAACAAAATAATGCTGCCGTTCGATTTCTGACAGTCTCGTTTATAACTACAATAAAAATTTTATAGGCTTAGCCTGGTTAAGTGACATTTATTTTCGAATATAAAATGGAGTAATAAAGAGAGATTAAAGAACATATAAATTTAAACAAGGGGGGCGAAAAAAGGCGGAAGAGTCCTGGACTCGTCGAAAAAATGGATCGGTGGAGTGGTCCGGGTCCAGTGGACTCTCTTAAAAATATACACTATTTACAAGTCTAAGCTTACAAAGTGACGAAAAAAAGATCTACCTGCAGAATTAAGGGGTGGGCGGTAAAAATGTACATATATGTAAAATGTACAAATCAAAATTAACTCCTTCGTTTGGTAGAAAAGCAGCTACGTTATTATTAAATTCTGATATTAATTATTAATATTGATGGTTCTATCGCAATTGTGTTAAATTGAAATGAAGGAAAAAATTACTTATCACATTTTATTTAAAACATCCGAAAACATAACAGCTTTGTAACAAGTTATCACAGCTTTGTAACACGGGTTAGTAATTAAGGTAACATTGTAATAGGAATTTACTATTTCATATTAACTTATTCTAATCCACTCATTCTAATCACGCCCAATTATTATCTCTCCAATAACCAATATAATCATTCTGATTCTCGTTCTAATTTCTAATCGCGATTTAATCATACTAATCACGATTTTATTGTTTTAATCAGAATTTAATCATTTTAATCAGAATTTAATCATTTTAATCAAATTTAATCATTTTAATCATATTTAATCATTTTAATCAAATTTAATAATATTTAAACATTTTAATAAAATTTAATCATTTTAATCAAATTTAATCATTTAATCATGAATAAATCAGATTTAAACATTCTAAACATGACTAAACGTGATTTAAACATTCTAATCATGATTAAACGTGATTTAAACATTCTAATCATGATTAAACGTGATTTAATCAACATAATCGTGATAAAATTGAATTTTACCAAAATAATCACGACTAAATCGGATTTAATCTTTCAAGGGGTGCGTCGTTAATCAAGGAAGTGACCTGGCCCTCGCTTTAACCCAACTCAAAAATTTGAGAAACCTAGGGATCCTCGACTTTCCAGGTCAGAATTGGGGTTCATCTACGATCCCTATAATTTTAGCCTTTAACGCCTGTGATAAAAAACTTTTCGGTGGAATTGCTTAGTCTTGATCATCAGAAATAGGTATTTTACTTTGAGAAGATTTTTTAATCCTCTTATTAACCAGTAAAAAAAACATAAAATGTTCTTAAAAACTAGTTTACCTTAAAAAAAGTGGTGGTTGGGTTAAAACATACCTTTATTTCATTATGTTCAAGAATTTGGAAACATAAAGTACACTCTGATTCAAAACTCGTGTAACACTGAATTTATTGTGACGCCATCAATTTAGGTTTAATTACTGTATTAAGAATTTCTTTCCATATTTCCTCAGTTCATTTCTTATCCATAATTAATACTGACTTTGTGGATCATTGAAAGTCTTAGAAGTTTTGGCGTAAGGCTTACCTCTCATATTACTGCTTACACCTTTGTCTGTTACCAAAGTTTGTGGCCGCACAACCCGGTTGCATTGCGCGGTTGCATTTTTCTGGTTTGTTTGAACAAGAAGATCATTTACAATCACACCAGACATTTAAAAACCGGAAAACTAAAAACAAAATCATGCGCACGGCTCATCACGTTTGAAACCAGGCGGACTCTCTGGCTTTAATAATAACACCGGTTTCCGGTATATTCTTAGACAAAGATGGAGCTTCTATGGTAACGTGGAACATTTAATTTCTTCCCTCCAGGACCACGTTGTTAGCATCGGCTCCAAAGGAAGACCTTTGCTTATGGGGACCTTTTGATTGGCTTATGGTTGTATGGTCGGAAGTAGCAAAACGTTGGCTTACTTTTAGTACTGCAAAGCCCGAGGATCCTTTCAGCGCAATAACGGTGTATTTTCCTGTTCCGACGACATTTCTTAGTTGATCAATTTCGCTGATTAAAGGCTCCTCGAAGAAGATGCTGCTCGATGCGGTCAATAGCGAACAATACAGCGAGTTGAGATTCCAGAACAAGAATATCAACGAAATGAGCAATATTGACCTTGACGGACTGAAGAATCGTTCATCTTTTATCTGGGAGAGGAAGGAAAGTATTCAGCGTTTTCTCGCTTTAAATTCCCTGTTTTCTAATTAGCTTAGTTTAAACGATAACATTTTTTTATTTAATGAGAAAGATTATAGCTCCGCCTGAGCTAAAAATGACGCTGCATGACACACACAACTTTTATTTATTTTACCCGCCGTTATTAAATACTAGTCGAGAAGCCCGCCTTACAGGCGGGCCCTAAGCTAGTTGTGTGTTTCGAGGCACTCCATCCCAGTACGCCCCCCAAACCCTTTTTCCCATGCGAGAGTTTCCGTGGCACCCTTTACACCATAGTCGAACCGCCGCAGTACAGTAAGGCAACCTCCCACTTTTACCCATGCGATAATTACATGGCACCCTTTACCACATAGTCGACCTCACCCAGTAAGGCCCTTCCTCCCCTTTTTCCCCAGGTGATAAAAACCGGGGTACTCCCCATTTTTACCATGTAATAATTACCGTTCCTCCCCTTTTTTCCCATGCTATAATTACCGTGGTAACCACCTCCCCTTTTTCCGATTTGAAAATTACCGTGGTACCCTTTTCCCCATAGTAGAACCACCCCAGTAAGGCTCTTCTACCCCCTTTTTATCATTTGATAATTACCGTGGTACCCTTTTCCCCATAGTAGAACCACCCCAGTAAGGCCCTTCCTCCCCCTTTTCCCCATGTGATAATTACCGTGGTACCCCGTCTCCGCTTGTCCCATGTGATAATTACCGGGGTAGCTTCTCCACCTTTTCTCCATTTGATAATTACCGTGGTACCCTTTTCCCCATAGTAAAACCACCCCAGTATGGCCCTTCCACCCCCTTTCCCCCATTTGATAATAGCCGTGGTACCCCCTCTCCGCTTTTCCCATGTGATAATTTCCGTAGTACTCCCCTCCCCCTTTCTAATGCGATAATTTCCGTGGTACCTTTTCCCCGCAGTCGTACCAAACCCCCCTGTACCCTTTTAAACCCTCTGTATCCAACGGCTGATGCATAAAAGCCATGATACTTTCAAATCAGAAAGACCCCGAAACCGCCCCCTTCTTCCCACCTCCTACCTCCCCGTTTCCGAACCTCACGGGCCTCCCAGTCAAAGCTGAAACTAACCCTTACGATCATCCCCCCCCCCTCCGAATTTCGCTGCGGAAAGATAGAAAATTTAGGGTGTATTGCGTGTTGGGACAAACACGGCCGAACTCATAGGGGCGACAGATTTTGAGCATTTTTTTAAACTGACATTTGCGTCACTTTTGAAAATTTGTAATAAAGAATTTAGAAACCAAATCGGAAATCGAAGCCGACTCGATGCGAAAACGCGAATCGCAGCGTACGTAAACAAGTTGGCAAGCCAAAATATACCTCTCCTCGGAAGAATTGTCCCTAGTGGTATTAATTTCTCGAGATAACCCTTAAAGATATATCTCCGCAATTTAGAGTTATTTGTTAAAAATATTAACCCATTTCTATCCCGCCCGGTATAAAATTTTTATTATAATTAAAATAATTGAGACGAAACGACCAATTTTAATTTATTCAGAATATCATAAGTTAAGTAGTTACAACAGTAAGTTAGACGTACTATAACAATGCACAATTGAATTAAACCCTTTTACAGAACAAGTTTATCAGTTAAATATAATACGAAGCAAATTTTAATGAAATATCTACAGAGGCTTTTTGGAATTACTCGCTTACGAAATACTTGCCGCATCTTTAACGCTCATTTTATTTCAACACTCGCCCTTGATGAAGATACCGTAGATATCTGGTAGTGGACGACTCGTTCACTTCCTGTTGACGTTGTGACGCATACCACATGAAAAAGACCAATGCCGTCCAATTTCCAATATCATATAATGACTCGCACACCCAAGAAATCATTGACTGCGTTAGAAATCGTAGATATCCAAATATCCACACCAAATGTATTTACAAGAAGCAAAAACCTTACCATCAACAAAGCACAGAGAGCCACTTGACTAACCGCCAGCTCTTAAAGCAATTAACGTTAAATTATCTCCTTTGAATTAACAGAACTATATATAGGTCGTTAAGAAAGTGGACCACCCACAGGGTCTACCCTTTAACCCTCTAATCTCGGCTGACTGCGCTAAAACAAGATTTAACCTTTAAAAAATACCAGATTAGGCCTTCATAAATTCATTAATAAAAAAAGACTTTATTACCTATTATGCTTACGATGCCTGTCTTAATTTCAGTGAATCTAAGCAGCTATCGGTGGTTCTGTGGTAGAGCGCTCGACTGCCAAGCCGAATGGTCTGGGTTCGAAACCTGGGTGGCGCATTTGTTTTTAATCAATAGAGAAACGCTAAATTAGAATTTCTTCGATGCAATAATTTCAATTTCAATTCTATTTCAATTAAACCAAAATTTCGTACTCTATTAAATACGCTTCCGATAAAGCTGAAGGTCTAATTTTCAATAAGGCGTAACAAGTGTCGGTGGTTCTGTGGTAGAACGTCCGCCTGTCAATCAGGAGGTCTCGGGTTCAAATCCCGCCCGATGCGATCGCAAATTGATACTAAGACGAATACCGTGTACAACTGGTGGAAACCCTGCCATTGGACGTTGAGAGGTAGCATTACACTCAGCACTCGGTCCGTCCCAAAGTCATTAAGAAGAAGTTGGAGAGAAAACGCCCATATAAACACAACAGACTCAACATGCACAACCATCAGAACACAAACGCAACAAATTCAACACTCACAACCTACGCATAAACATTACAAAAACGTAATACACCAAACCGTCACGACGGTGAGCGAAAAAACACCATCCAAACCAAACCGCAAATGCATCCGTTAACGCTCACCGTCACACGGTGGTTTTGCCAACCCTTTGAGAAACTGCGTACGCAGTGATTACACTTTGCACCGAAAATGCGAACGCGTTCGCAGTCCTGACAGACAGACAGACCCACCCACAGACCCACCCACAGACCCACAGACAGACACGGTCGTTGTATAACCCCTCCTAGGGGACTTTGTGCCGTACAGGCTTTATTTTTGTATTTTTCCGTTAAAAATACACGCCAAACCAACACGAACCGATCCAACCGCACCCAGCCAAAACGATACGTTTTTCGCTCCAGGACGAATAATACGAACACGACCAACAAGAAGATGACCGCCTCGAACGGTATTTTGATTGATTCCTCGGTTTATCCATATTCAAACAAAGAGCTGATTGACGCCGTTAAGGCGGCGACGAACCCAAACCAGATCTACGCTTTTGCTAGAATCCAAGGTACATTTCAAATATTTTTCAACAACTCGACGTGGGCTACGGATCTGAAGACCAACGGTCTGCCCATGCCTGATAACACAATCGTTCAATGCCACGCCTACGGAACCCCTCCAACGCGTGTGGTGGTTTCTGATGTTCCACCCCTCTTTGAAAACTCAGACTTGCGTGATATTATGTCGGACTTTGGCTCCGTTGTCGGCCCAATCAAGACACTCAGAGCTTCGTATGTAGATCCAGAGCTCCCTGCTTTGCAAAGCTTCCGTCGCCAAGTTATGATGAAGTTTCCGACCTCTAAGGCTCGTGAGATGCTCCACGAGAGACTTTTCGTTGATCTTGATGACGTCCCGTATACTTTCTTTGTTTCCACTGACATCCGGTGTCACAATTGTCACGAGACTGGCCACACCCGTGATCATTGTCCAAAAACTTACGCTGAAAAAGATCTAGCCGGTGAAAACAGTTCTACCACACCGAAAGTGGTTGAAAACGCTGCCGAAATTGAAATGGATGTCACCATGGCATCTCAAAATGAAGATGTTCTTCCCGTCTTGGACATGACTCCAATTGTGCCTCGTGTAGATGATGAAGATTTGGACGTCTTCAAGACTCCAATTAATTCACCGACCCGTAAACATCCTCCGGGTTTCACCGTCCTCAATAAGAACAAGAGGCATTCGCCAGCAATAGAGGCTTCCTCTGGCCCGCCAATGAAATTTTCCATTATTGAACCTACTTCTCCTAAAGCGAGATCACAAAAATCTGCTTCTTCCTACTCCAGCGTCACTTCAGAGAGTGACCTGACAGACTTCCTTGATTCTGACTGTGACCCGAAATCTTCAACGTCCATTCCGCTCAGCGACTCGTCACTAGTCAGCCTTTTTGACTCGATGTATCGATCCAAGATCCCCATCCTTATCCATGTTCGTCAGTTCACAAACTCACCAGTTGCTCTTATCAAGCAGCTACAAAGCATTCGAAAGAACGAAGCCACGTACCGAAAGAGTCCACTTTCTAGATTGTCTAAACAGGCCATCTACCAGTGGGAGCGAAAAATCATGAAGGAAATTGTAGCGGAATCGTCTATTTAATTTTTATGGGTATTTTACATTTTTGTTTATTTTTCCTTCGTATTTTACGGAACTTTATTTATTTTTCTATGTACTGGTTAATTTTAATTTTAATTTTAATGCTTTCTATTTATTCTTTAAATGTCAGGGGCATTGGTACCCCCGAGACCAATACCCGCGCTCGTTTATTTATTCAAAATTCTAACCCTGATATTGTTTGTTTTCAAGAAACTAATGTTAAAACGGATTTTGGGGCGTCATACCTTTGGAAACACTGGTCGTATTCTTTCGAACACGCTTTTGCTTCTAAAATGGGTTCCGGTGTTTCCATCGGTATGAAGCCCCAATTCCTCCCTTTCGTTCGTGAAGTCAAAATTCATCTTAGTTATTTGGTTTATATTCGTTTCGAATTCACCCCTCAAAATTTCACTCACGTTTTCTCTGTTTATATTCCGTCTAATGACGATCAAGTTGCGTTAAACGTCCTTGATCATTTAAATTTGCTAATTGAAAATTTACCTGTTGGTGAATCAGTTATTTTAAATGGTGACTTTAATTGCACCCTCGATGAAGCTCTCGACCGCCGCGGCTGTATTGACCGTCGCGTAAACGTCTCGCAGACCCTCCGTTCCCTCGTAAACGGCCAGGATTTGCAAGATGCTTTTAGAATTTTCCAACCAAATACTCGTTCCTATACTTGGACTTCCGTCCCTCAGCGTGGTCGCGTCTTTCGGGCACGCTTGGACCGTTTTTACGTTGACAGTGCCACCCCTGTCAGAGCGTGTGTTCACGAAGTGTGTCCTTTTTCGGACCACTGCCCAGTTATCTTACGTATCGCCAATCCGCTTTCGAAAGTTCGGTCTAAACCGGCCTATTGGAAGTTGGATGTTAAAGCCCTTGAAGACCCTGATTTTGTCAAAGACGTTAAAACTTTTATCCGCGATTCAGTAAATGAACAGGCTTCAAACACCACTAATCGCTCTTGGTGCCAGTGGTGGTTTGACGATTTTAAACCGAACGTCCGCGCGCTTTGCCGCGAATTCTGCAATTTTAAATCTAATTTAGAATCATGCTAAAGAGGCGCTCTTAAAGTGTCGAATGTCTCACGTTGCCAATGTTGACAAGCCCTCGGCAGAATTCTTCCGCTGGACTTCACGAGTGTCTTCCTCCGTGAAGCCTATGGATAGCGTTTACGACCCCAACGGTGATTTAGTCTCCGATCCTCCCCGTCTTCGCGAAACTGTCATTAACTTTTATTCCGAACTCTATTCTAATCCAAATTCTATTCCCGCTCCCTCTTCCGCGTTACCTCCTTTACTTCAAAATTTACCTAAACTTTCTCCGGATTCCGTTGAATCCCTCAAATATCCGTACTCGTTTGCTGAAATTTCTCAAGCCCTCAAATCTTTGTCCCGAGGTCGTTCCCCTGGTCTAGACGGCCTCCCTGCTGAATTTTATTTAACCTTTTGGGACGAAATAGGTCAAGCTTTATTCCAAGTTTACCGTGAACTCCTTCGTAATTTGAAAAATTCGCCGTACTCCAATGCTTTCTCGAAGTCTGTGATGTGTCTTTTGCCAAAGAAAGGAGACCCTCGCGATATTCGTAATTGGCGTCCTCTTTCTTTGACAAACGTCGACTACAAAATTTTCGCTAAAATCCTTGCCCTTCGCCTTAATAAAGTTCTCACTGATATTATCTCCCCCTCTCAATCTTATTCGGTTCCTTCTCGCACCATTTTCGATAATTTAAACGTTATTCGAGATCTCATTGATCTCGCTGACGCTAAAGATGAACCCCTCGCTTTCGTGAATATAGACTTCGAGAAAGCATTCGACTCCATCCTCCATGATTATCTTTTCAAAACTCTTGTCGCTTTCGGTTTCCCTTCCGAATTTTCTGGCCCTCTTGCTATGCTTTACTGCAATTCGTCGTTTCACATCAAAATTAATAACTCGCTTACCCCATCTGTTAAATTTAACCGTGGCATCCGCCAAGGCTGCCCACTATCTGGCGCTCTTTTCTCGATCGCTATTGAACCTCTCATTCGCTTTCTTGATCTTAAACTCGCTCGCCCTAACGAACTGGTTCCTCACAGGAGGCTAACTAACGTCACGTACGCCGATGATTTAACCGCTCTTCTCCGTGAGGACGCGGAATTTCCCATCCTAAGAACGTGTCTCGATACATTTTGCGCCTTTTCCGGAGCGCGCGTCAACAATTTAAAAACCGTTGGCCTTTGGTGTGGAACGTGGCGTGGCCGCGTTGACTGCCCACTAGGTTTTTGTTGGTCGTCTGACGGTCACAAGTTCCTGGGAATCCATCTCGGAAACAGTCAGAATGTAGTCTCTAAAAATTTGAGTGACCTTGAAGGGAGCTTCCTTCGCGTTCTCGCGCGTTGGCGTCCAATAAAACCCCATTGCTCGTTATATGGTCGTGTCAACATCGCCAATCAGTTGGCTGCCAGTGTATTATGGCATAAACTGAAAATTTTGAACCCTCCGACTGATTTTGTTGATAGGTGCCAAAAAGCCCTCGAAGCGTTCGTTTGGGACAAGGTTCATTGGGTGAAAAACGAATACTGTCTTCTCCCTAAGCAAGTTGGTGGCCTAGGACTGGTTTCAATTGCCGAAAAAATTCGTAGCTTTCGCCTGGCGAATGTTGCGAGCCTTCTAGAAACGGACCCCTCCCAACCTAATCATGTAACCGCTTCAGCTTTCATTCACGGATTATCTCATTCCCTTACTACTCATTTTCTCACTAATAAGCCTCACCTTACCAATTCGACTTTTTATAACTCTTTATCCGAAACTTTCTCCAATCTTGATTTTAAACTTTCTCTTGAAAATTCGAGCGTGGATGTTTTGTCAAACATCCCTCTCTTTGATAACCCCGCCATCACTGACTCTGATAAGAACCCCTTTTTAGGTTTCCTCTTTAACCGGTTTATCCGTGATGGAGTTTCCTCTGTCATGGATCTTCTTGACTCTGACTCTCTATGGTGGCGTCGGATCCCAAATTTAGTTTCATCACCCGAATCCGTCTCCCGCTTAACTGTTAAATCTTTTAAGGCTCTACAAAAAGGCGTACTCGACGCTTTCCCCGACATTTTTGATAATTTCGGAGTTCGAGATAACTTCATTTTTGGGGAATCTCTTTCTCCCACTATCGTTCTAAATTTACCTGGTTCTTGCCGCACGTCCCTCTTTCTTTCTGGTATTGGTATCTCTCGACTCGCATACTCCCACCTCATTCGTACAACTAATTTTCCAAATCCAATTTTCCCTTCAGACCTGTCCATTCCAATCCCACCAAAATTCTGGAGAATAAACACTATCAGTCCTCTTTCGGCTCGTCATGAAAACGCAACCCAGTGGCGTTTACTTCATGATGCCCTTCCCGTTCCAACACGACTGCACCATTACGACCCAGACACTTATCCAACGCGCGACTGTCCCTTCTGCCCATCTGTAGGGAACGTCGTGCATATGTACTACTCTTGCCCGATAGTCACGACCATCCTGATCGACGTTCAAATACTTATCTCAAAATTGTTAGGCCATACCCACAGTTCCCACCATTATTGGTTTTTAGTTCCTAATTTTCACTCCCATCGCGCTTGCAACCTGGCCTACGTTCTACTTAAAGATACGCTGTATCGTAACGGTCTGCGAGACGGGTACGCCAACAACTTTTCCCGTCCTCTGCCTGAGTTTATAAAGTTTATATTTAATCGTTTTCGTGGTAGATTCATCTCCCGAATTAAATTAGCCTACTCTTTTGCCCAGAAAAATGATAAAATGAAAGAATTTAATTCTACTTGGCGTGTCAATTTGAATGAACTTAAAAAATTTATGTAATTCGGTTATTATTCGGAAAAAAAAATGTTACTCTTGCATATATTTATTCGTTTACTTTTAATTTGTTATTGTAACCTAAAATTTCAAATATCTGTCTTATCATAGATTAATTTCACATGAAAATGTTGTAACTCCTAAGCTTTTAACCTAAGAAATGATTTGATGTTTACATTTTGAAGAATTTGTAAAAGTTATCACTCATGTAAGGACATAGTTGTATTTATTCATCACTATTTTGTAAAACTAACTATGTTTTGGCTATAATAAAGCCTTTTTATACTCTCTCTCTCTCTCTCTCTCTCTCTCTCTCTCTCTCTCTCTCTCTCTCTCGCTCTAACATAACATCTTTTGGGCTTGTTTAACTGTTAAATCTATCCAAATTCATTTTGATATTTTCACGACCTCGCAAAAAAGTGTAACCCTTTTCACGCTTACATGGAAATTTCGAAACTTCAAACCAGCCGCTGAACACTGGTAATCACCTGTAAAGAAAAGGGTTTCAAAAAGAAGAACATCGTGTCTTGTACCTCATATCCGGGGAACGAAACGAAAAAGGATGCGTTGTCGTAAATAATTGGAGTGCTGTAGTCAACAGCGGACCACCTCTGAATGTTTGTCGCGAAAAGGTCCAAACCTATGTCGACTTCCTTGAAATCAACAAAATAAGTTATTTTATTTTTTGCAAAGACATAAATAGGCACTTCACAAAAATTATCTTTAAAGCGTGTCGTGTTAATTATTCCACTTTCAAACAACAAGTTTACAATTGTTAGTTTCGTAACTTGGACGCGACCGCCGACAAGTTTCTTTAAATAACCCTTTGAACGGGAGCGTTTCTCGCCTTATCCAATTTGAAAACATACGTATTCCATCAAAACACAAAATAATGAAGTATAATTAAAAAAAACGATAACAAACCAATTGCTATGTTCTGACAAAAGAAAAATTCTAAATTATTTGCAATCATGTCTCTCAATGGTGAGGGTCCGAAATTATCGTTAATACCCTTCCATTCCTCGACCAAAGCTTACATTTCTCAAGACTCGTAATTACGTAACCCCAACCTCAAAACGCAAAAAGGGACATTATATGTTTCTATTTGCTTGATCAGATTTAGAAATAAAATGTAGAAGATTTAATTTAAGCTCTTTTTTTTAAGATGCGGAACTAGTTAACATACATTTGTAAGTGAAGCCTGAAAAACCCCAGCGTTATTGGATCTAATAAAGTAAAATCACTCCTGCTGTCATGGTAACCGATTCGCGCGAGCACGCATCATTCAAATACAATTAATGAAGTTATTGGATTACATTAAATGAATAATGGGGCATTCGTACTCCAATGGTTTCCTAACTCCGTAACGTCGGCCCGTTGGAAATATAAAATTTTAAATCCAAATGACCCTTGAACCCGAAGACATTCGGTCCTACCACTATTCCTGAAACACGCTGTATTTATTGAAATAAAAAATCTCTTTTGGCATATGGTTTAAAAAGCGTACGAAACATTCGTGAACTGATAAATCAAGCAATATCTTTGAAATGTGCCAGATGTTACTGAGAAGTATGTATTAAACTCTAGGAAGGGTTCTTTGGGTCCTAATTAGTCAGAAATGTCTTTTGAACATCGATCATACAGTGCTTCATTTCGGTCATATGGGACCCCAAAAAGGACCGTCCAAAACGAAACAATTACCTCAAATGTACCGAGCGATATTCTGCCTTAAACGAAATTGTTTGTATAATAATCATTAAATTAAAAGTTTGAAACGTTCAAGTTATTAACAAGTACCAAAACTTGATTAGTGAATGTTAGAAGTAAGTTTTGTTAAATAATGAATTTAGTAAATCCTACCTGAAATGTCTCGGAACCGTTCGAAAACAAGTTGTAAATTGATTTTGGCAAACATTCTTATCGTTTAATTATTTGATTTAAAGATACCATAATATTTAAAAATAATTACAGGAATTGTTCGAAAAGACCACCGCCGAATCGAATATCAGCATAGGCTGGTCGAGCGAATGCTAAACGAACTCTGTCGGAAATTCCAGGTGTGTTTCGAATTATCTCAGGTTCTTAACATCCCGTACTTTTGTTTTCTACACTCAGTCTTTTAGCCCCAGAGTATAAATTCGCGTGGGTGAGCTCTTACATCAGGACTTTAATCGGCTGGAACTCCGTCGTGCATAAACCACATTCATAGTCTGATTTAAAGCGACACGTCTTCGAGAAACTCTGGTAAATTATCCAACTAAATGGTCACCGACAAGCCAGACCAGACGTTTGGACTAAATTGTTCTTGGTGAGACCTAACACTAGTCGCGTGTTGGTTTCTTTGTGTCCACTCGTGGTTGTTTTGAGAGAAATTTGCCTCATCGTATGTTAACAGAATAATCGGGAACTGGAAATCATTATCTACTCTGTGCACCAACCACTCACAAAAGTCATTCATCGAGGAAGGTCAGCTTCGTTCAAGACTTGAGCCTTTTGAAAGTGGTATGGGTGAATCACTGAATCTGATTTCCAGACGAAGGAGTTATGTTCTCTCAATTTCCGAACAATTCGTCTTTTATTTACCTCAGGATCTTCTTCGATAATGGTCAGTACCCACAAAAGGTCTTTTTTTACCTACGCAATTTGTTTTTCACTGGGAATTTTAACAGTCCACTAATCAGCTTTTGCTTCTTGCCGATGACTTGATCATTTTGCCAATAAATACAAATGCTTATTTAAAACAATTCAGTTTAAGGAAGAATATCTTTGGGTAAATTTGAGGTACTTTGGTTTATTTGCACGGTTCCTTTGGGGCGCATATCACTGAAACGAATCACTGTAGGATCCATGTTCATTAGACACAAAGAACACGCCCTAGAGTTTACTACATACTTACCGATAATACCTTGTATACGAAACTTCCGCTAATAACATTAATATTTTTATTATTTGCTTTCTTTTATTTAACTACAAAATCCAAAGATAAAATAAACTGTCTTACGTTTCTGTGTACCATCCCAATAACTCCGGTCCAAGTGCCGTTGTTCAGTTTCCGACCAAACTCTTTTTTCTGGCGCCATGAATGTTTCGTAGCTAAAAAGATAACAATTCCTTACACTTCAGAGTTCGCCCAAAACAGTATCAAACGAACTGAAGTTGCCCAAAAATTATATTTTCATTTCCGCAATCCCGTTAAGATATAAATTTCCCAACTTCTTTTAAATTGCTTAGTAATCAGGAATTCGTTTGCGCTACTAGGAATTATTAGAGAGCGCGGTATTATCTCTAGATGATTGTT
Organism: Leiobunum rupestre; assembly: GCF_980474605.1. Lineage (NCBI taxonomy): Eukaryota > Metazoa > Arthropoda > Arachnida > Opiliones > Sclerosomatidae > Leiobunum > Leiobunum rupestre. The sequence goes on from NC_143385.1 coordinate 80,425,178, forward strand.
GGTGGCGGATGTATTTTTCTGAAGGGCCAGGGAGAAAATTTCACATGTAATTTGTGGCCGTATCATTCTTTCTAGTAGAAGAAGCAATATTTAGCCATAGAAAAGATCGCCATTTTGTAGGTTAAAATTGCTTTGTTTATGTAGGTATAATCACGCTAGTATATTTTCGAGATAAATTAAAAAAAATTAAGTTCGTCGTTTGAAGCAATCGTTTTATAGCGAAACAGTGCACTACGTTATAATAATATTAATAACAATAATAATTAATATTCGTGTTATTTTATATTTACCTTAGATTAAATTGCATCGTAAATATATTCCAAATGACGTAAAGAAATTCGCCGACCGATTGATCTCTCTGTCGCTTTCGCTGCCATTCTCCAATGGCATGCTAAAGTGAATAACATTAATTCGACTTTAGGTGAAATTTATATCAAAAAGAGAAGCAAAACGAAGGTAATAAAAAGCGTGGGTTCCCGTGGGTAACCCACAAATGTTTGTGATTTCACGTTGTTTCAATCAATCGAGTACGGAAAAACTTTTTAAATCGGTGATTGAGGTAATGAGTGTTTAAAATTGCATCTTTAAGCGGTTCGATACTGATTTTTTTTATAAGCGCGTGTCTACCTGAACGAGGAACTTTTCTAATTAAAATATTACAGACGTGTTCGGTCATTCTTATATTGTACGAATTTCAAAAGTTAAAAAAGTATTAATAGTAAAAATAATAAATCTTACTAAAGCCCCGACTTTGATTTATCCAACAGATTTATGGACAGTCATAGAATACCTGAAAATATTTATAATTTATAATTAAACGATTAATTTTTTGACTAAATATATTTTTTATAAACTGATTTAAAATAATACTTAAAACTTGGCCGAGTTTCACGTATTCTTTATGCTTGAAGGTCTATTGGTCCGAGTTTCGCGTCTTCTTTATGCTCGAAGGTCTATTAGTCTGAATTTCATGTCTTCTTGATGCTGGAAGACCTATGGTCCGAGTTTCGCGTCGTTTTTATGCTCGAATGCCTATGGCTCCGAGTTTATTTAAACCTTTTGTAAATTTATCTAGGTTTAAGCTTTTTTGCGCCATTTATTGATTTACTTTTGTATACCTTTTCCAAATTTCATTGAATTACAGTCCATCCATGGATTAAATAACCTGACAGGGATAGTTCTCTCTAATACATTTTACTATACTACGAGTTGAAGATGTTTGTTTCAAACGAGGCTGCCAGATATTTTTGCCGTCCCCTCAATTTTACCCCCTTTACCGATACAAATCCGGAACAAGATTTTTTGATACGTCGTCATCTCGCGGCGGCTTTTGGCGAATTTAATATTTTTGCAACGGTTTGTTTTATTACATTTGAAATTGAGATATTCAATCGTGGTCAGTACCTCAGTGGCTCTGGATTTTCCTGGTTAAATGTGGGAAATAATAAGTACCTTTTTCATATTGTTTTTTAGCCATTTATGTATATCACTTAATTTTTCGTTAAATTGTTTATAGGCTTTCAAACTGTAAACAAGTTTTCAATAGATAGGCCTTGGCCTACAAAAAATAATAATTTCATCAATCGCGATTGCACCCCTTTGCAATTTTTCCCCCGTGTATCGGTAAAATCGCGACTTCCGGTCGTTGACAATTCTGGCCACCAGGGTACGTCTGGAGCAAATATTGTGCCTCAGAGAACTATCCCTGTAAGGTTATTTAATCCATGGTCCATCGGTGGTTCATATTAACTTCTGTTTCTATTTTGTGAGACGTTCAACTTAAGGCGTGAGCTAGTGGTGAAAACCCACCTGCGCCTATTAAACCTATGCGGTACTTATTTGAGGTTTTTGCACAAAATTGTACAACGGGTTAGGAAGGCAATTGATCTACAGATGTTTTTAATATTGTAAGTTTCAATATTTTGGTATATTTGGTATCAACGATTTCTGTTCCCATTTTAAAACACAAAAAAATGCCGCTCGTAGCTGATATTATGTTGGAAGCTTTTACTTACAAATAACTTGAGTTGTGTAACGCGATACAGAAGAGGTGATAATTAAGTTTAGTTTATTTTCCATATTATATTGTTAAAGAAAATGCCGGCTCGACGTGAAGTTTTTTTTACAGATGTCGCTAGCGTTGAAGTTAAAACAAGATACTTAAAGGGCCACACCGACGGTTGAAAAGTCCAGCTCAAAATCCAGTAGTTCCATCTATTTTGTACCACGTGATAGCAGGACCGGCTAATCATATTCTAGAATTTTGCCGGAGCTCGCGCAGAAAACGAATAAAATTCAAACACCAGTGCGGTCATTTATGCAACATTTTGACGCAAGGTTTGGTTTTTTCGAAGACTCGGATAGATTCATTACCACCTCTTATGGTGGCAATGATAGAGCTGGCAGTTGCTATAAGGTTAAAACTACGTTTCAAATAGAACAATACTACCCTTTTAATCGAAAGGTTTGATAAATACGATTTTAAGAATTGAAACCACGAATATCGAACTACATCAGAACCCTTTCTGCCATTCGGGGCTAAGACGGGCGGTGTCTTTCCGTGTTTAACGTCATAACCTGAGCCAATTAGGAGGCTGGCGTTTTTCGTTGACGCTAAACGATTCCGGGATTCGATATAAGCAGCGAAGATAATGACTCAAAAAAATTACTTGATATTGTCATATGTAACAATATTACTCATAAGGGTGCCAGAAAGAGCTTTACTCAATGAGACCTTGTTGCAAGGATATAACGTAATTGACGTCACTTCCCAGTCGATGACGGTTTTATCGTCATCAAAACTAGTTCTGGCGGGGAGAGAAGGAAGTTAAAACCAGTTTTACGCGACGTTAGTCCGTATTTTCTTTGGAGTCTATGAAACAAGGTACCATTTAAATTTATAATACAGAGATGTTAAACAGAGGCACACTTATGAGTAATTATGTTACAGATGATATTATTAATAAAGGAATTTATTATTAATATTCTTTATTATTTTCGTTCAGTCAAATTTCATTAAGCGCTAAACCTTGACACTGAAAGCTAGTCCAGTTTCAAAACTTTGCCCTACAATATAATTTTTGAGCGGCGGCGCGTGACCCACGTCATAAAAGCTAAGCCCTACATTACACTTTTAATTGTCCTCTTACTGAGGGTTCTATCACCCGTCATTTAAGAGAAACCCCAAAGCAACTAGTCTCCGATTATGCTGGTTTACGTAAACTACGCGCGTTGAGGGAATTTATCACAAAAAATTCATTTGGCTTTTTCCAGAAGATTATTGTTTCGTATTAACTTATTTAATTTTATTTTATTTCATTTCATTTCACCTAATTTCATTTAATATTTTTTCATTTTATTTTATTTTATTTTATTTTATTTTATTTTATTTCTTTTCATTTAATTTTTTAATTTATTTATTTTATTGCTTTCCATGTGGTTTTTGGCAACTCCCTTGGCTTTGGTTTCACGTGTACTTCTTTTATTATTTAATTTTTCAATTAGGTTAACGGTGCAGGGGCATAGAAATTCATACACTATGCCCCTGCCATCCTAGCGACTGAGGCTAGACTACCAAATGCAGTTCAATATTCATCGTTGAAATGAATACATTTATGGCGGCAGTATTTCTGCCAAGAAATAATATATTTGTTATACCCTTAACAAAATCATTGTTCTAATCTAAAATAATTTGGAGTCATACTTTTCTAATGTACCTACGATTATAATGATGAAACAAAGCTTATTGTGCCTCAAGGCAATTTTCTGTTTAATTCGGTGACGCAGTTTCTGAACTATAAAAAGATAAATATTAATTTTAAAACAAACCTAAATTTGATTTGCTTTCCCATTTTAATGGTAAACAAAATATGAGGTATCAAAAATATAATATTTTTGCGTACTAAGCATTAAAAGTTCGTGCGCTTTCGATTCTTCGGGTTACGCTTTTACTATGTTTACTTTTACTGATTTAAAAATAAACAAACTTACCTTACGAAGTATTTCAGGATGATAGTAGAAGAATTGAAGCTACTGAGAACAACGATTCAAATTTCTAAGCAATCTATACTCGAACGAATCGCGAGCCGAGGCTACTGCGTTGGTCTCTAATTCAGAGTTCTGAAACTTCCTCAACTGAAGACGCGCTGATGCTTTCAACAATTTATATTTTAAATTTACTTATAAGTTAGAACTTTAAAACAGTTAAACAAAGCGATTAAATTACATTTATCTATTAGAAGTAGCAACACCATTTCCCGTTGCTAAAAGATTTACAACAATTAAGTTCCTGACAGATTGCGTTAACCGCTTCAGTTTGAATTGGGAATTTCAGTCTAGCCTAGAGATACTAGAATTTTATCGGTAATATTAATTTTGAATAAAAAAAATAACTGTCTTTTGCTGGGATTTGGGCGACGGTTTCGTCGTTTCTCCGTTTAACTCAGAATCGGGCTCATAATGGCTTGGCAGAACTCATTAGTATTTCAAAAGCGATTAACTTTCAGGTCTAATAAAAAATATGGACGTTTTTTCCATATTTGCGTTGAGCTATCCGACTATTTCGCTACTTTCCTCCGATCGAACAACAACACGCGTTTAAACTATCAGGCGAAAGTACACTTTCGTTTTCGCTGCTAATTAGAATTTTTAGGGTAAATATTTTCTAGGCAGCTATCGTTTTTTCTTTATGCTTATAATTGTTTTTCATTCCACCGCTTTACGTATATCTCCCAATCTAAGTAAATGGCCGGCTGAATTTTCCGCTCAGTTGCATGTTAAACAAGTTACCCAAGAAGGCGATATTATTATTCCATTACGCAGGTAGCATAAAATCATGAATAAGTAAAAAACCTTATATTTGAGTTAAATATTACTTCTGGCCATACACGGCTTTGATAAGTAACTGCCACACTTATTTGTTAATTCTGGTCATACACGGCGGCCCTAAATAGGTTAGAGTGTGCAATAACTGGTCGCTTTAACGGGGAGTCGCGTCCGGCTCTTGTAACCGATAAGGGCGCTGGCGCCAAGGGAGATGTTAGCTCTGATCAAATGGTCCTATCTCCACCTCCGACTTCGGTCAGGTTTGGACTGGAAACTGAGCTTCGGATCAGGCTAACGGAGAGGGTCCAGGCAAACTGGCCACCTAAGAGGATTGGGTAGCCTGCTGTGGGACGGCTGGTCTCCGTATGAGGCGCAGTGGTCCTGTTTCCCGGCTTTTTGGGGTACACAGGGATCTCCGGTGCCAGCTGTGCCGGGTTATGTGGACCACTATGTGCCCGTCGTTCCCCTTTACAACACTTTGACTCTTCACAATAACGGCGTTGTACGCGACTTCGCGACAAAACATTCTCAAATTTGCAAGAGTTTGCTGTGAAATGTACAGCTCTTGCGAGACAAATGATTGTACACATAATAGTAAACAATAAGAAGTATTTATCGGAACGATAAATTCAACTTAGAAAAAAAAATAATTGTGTCTTCGGCGTATGGCAAGTCCCGGGTTTCTGCTTCGGGCCTTTTCTTTTCTTCTGGCAACGAAAAACGAAGCCATCAATGTTCTCCTCGCGAACCGAAAGTGTCATTTCGTCTCCGCAATTTGAACAATTTGGAGATGTTGACAAATTTTTATCTTGTAACCACTCTAAACCAGTTCTTTTAGATTTACACAAATCATGAATTTCAAACGAGGTTATAACTTCTGCCTCCGCTATAAATCATAATAATCACTATCTATACAGCAGACCCATTTTCCGAGTTAAAAATTGTGAACAAGTAACAATTTTATATTTACATATTTTTTTAAATAATAAATTGTGGTTAAAACGTTTTGCATTACTTTAATCCTTGGCAAAAAATAAACCAAAAAGAAAATTAAAAAAACAACAAATTGTATAATAAATAAATAAAATAAAATAATAAATAGAAGAAACAATAAATAAATTAAATAATTAATAAATAAATTAAATAATTAATAAATAAATTAAATAATTAATAAATAAATTAAATAATTAATAAATAAATTAAATAATTAATAAATAAATTAAATAATTAATAAATAAATTAAATAATTAATAAATAAATTAAATAATTAATAAATAAATTAAATAATTAATAAATAAATTAAATAATTAATAAATAAAAAAATAAATTAATAAAATAATAAATAAATAAACAAATAAAATAATAAATAAAGAAAATAATAAATAAAAGAAATAATTCATAAATAAAATAATAAATAAATAAATAAAATAAAATAATAAATAAATAATTAAAATAAAATAATAAATAAATAAATAAAATAAAATAATAAATAAATAAATAAAATAAAATAATAAATAAATAATTAAAATAAAATAATAAATCAAGAGAATATAAATAAATACATGTTTTACGTTCTCCTTAATTTCTGAACAATACAAAAATTTAAATTTAAAATGTTTCAATTTAAAAAAAATTCAATATTTTACCTTTTAGATTAACATTAGAGTTTTTTTCATAGTCAGTTTGTATTGAAATGCAGTTCATGACCACCTTCGTGACGACTGAAATTTTTGAAGATGGCTCTCCTAAATCATCCGTCTCATCCTAAACAAGACGTACGATGGTCAGAATACACACAATCCTTATAATGTGTTAAGTTTGTTTGAGCTATTCACAGCAACCTGCAACGCCGGTATCACAACCAATATATATCCACGGCCTCAGATAATTGTATTTACACTTATTTGTTACTTCTAGTCATATTTTGAAAGCATCGAAGTTTCCTTCGATCAGTGTCACTCTTATTTTTTACTTCTGATCATACTTACGCCCAAAAAAACTTACTTTGAATTAAATTAAGCAACGTAATTGCAATTTTAGGTTATATGGAAACCACAGCTATTCAAAAATATAACTTTCATGAAAATCGGACTTAAATTAAGGAACGTTATGTCGACTTTCAGGCGGAAATATAAAACCACGAACATTGGGGTGACTTAAATTACCCCGAAAACCATTCTTAACATTAATATTTACTGATATAGCCGAAGGGATAGTTCCGCTGAATCCAAACCTATCCAAAAATATTTTTTTTAACGATACCGGACTTAATTTTTAACAAAATATCAACCACACAAAGCCAAACTACCGAAAATGGAAAATTGGGCAAATGCCCAACGTCTTCTGCTTCGATATGAAAACTTTATGAAAGGCTATCAATGGCGATGTATGTACATTCGAACGAGATATCATTGACTCTTCTAGCCCTAACCGTTGAAGAGATATGCGCGACACGGCGGCATCGGCATCGGCATCGGCCACGGCTACACTGTACGTGAAACTAATACACACAAATCCTTAGGATTGTGTGTATTAAGGCTGCTGTTTGCTAACTTTATTTTTTCAGAAACTTACAATTGAACTGTGATTCCTTTTCTTAATGTTAGTACCAAATAAATAGGGAATGGGATTTTTCTTCAAGCGATGATAATAATTAATTGAGTGAAGAGGTTAACTGTTGTGTTCGTTGCAGTCGTTATTGAAATGAAGTGAACACATTTTGGAGCGCTCAAAAATCTTGCAAGTTGTTGGCCCATGTTATCCAGCCATTTAGCTCTAGTTCTTAGGTAAAGCGTGAGACATTGTGCCAGGCCTAATATTTTGATCAAATAAGAAAACACTAAACAAAATGCATTAATATAAAAATTATATATAATAATAAAATCATAAATTACTTTGATCAATAAGAGTAATTAAAATAAGCCGATAACTTTGTTAACAAACAAAAATATTTCGCAATTGTTGAAAGAACACATTTGGTGAAGAAACAAATCTCTATTTCCTATGATTGCGTAATAGCGGTGGGATAGGGGCTACCAGAAAATATACCATAGAACAGTATCGCGGGAGACAAATCCTGTCTGAACGTAAATTCAATTTTAATTGTAAAGAAATTAATGATAATATTACGTTAAATGAGTTACATTTTCAGAAAGCTCGTCGTTCAATTAACTAGAAAATATCAACAACCTTAGTTTCTAATCGACCAAGTCAACTTGCAACTATCTTTCTAAGTTCGTCGTTTGAAACTCCCGCAGTTTGCGCATTACGTCATAATAATATTCATAACAATAATAATTATTTTATTGTTATTTTACATTAACCTTAGATTCAATTTCTTCGTAAATATGTTCCAAATGACGTACAGGAATTGGCCGACCGATTGATCTCTCTTTCGCTTTCGCTGCCATTCTCCAATGGCATGCTAACGTGAATAACATTCATTCGACATTAGGTGCAGATACTTACACATGAACGTAATAAAAGCATGGGTTCTCATGGGTACACCCAAATGGCGGGGCCACCACCGAATGTTTACGGTCAAGGTCAATAGCGTCCGTTGGGATTAGAACCCGGGTCACCTGTACGTCAGGCATATGTTTAACCATTGAACCACCGAAGCTGATTACACCGTAGATAAATTAAGGAATTGGAACCGATTGAATGTAAGCGAAAAATAAACTCGAGTGTTTTACTTGCTGCTCAAATTGCGTAAACTTGCTCGTCTTGAGTTTAATAAATATTAATGGAATTATATTTATAATGGTCCATTTACTTGTTTGTAATATATGTTAACATATAATTACTTGTTTTGAGGGATGGTTTTTATAAATTTATAAAAAACAACCTGTTTATATGCAAATTTATTTAAATATTTGCCTTCAGTTGTACATTTTTTTTGTTTCTAAGTGGCGACTCTCATTTATTGTCCCCGGCAATACCACGCCAAATATTATTTTAAATTTTCATTTCGAGGATGTGAACAGTGAATATTGTTATCTTTACATTAAGAAAGGAATAAAACGGATAAAACGTTTCCGTAATATTCATAACATTACAGTTTACCGCTGTTATACATTTTTTTTATAGTGAGTGCATTTTAGACTTGTCATTGGGCGAAGTGCGATGAGCTCGCATTCGTACGAGGAGAGGTATTATTTTGGTTTTATAACTTGTTAAATTGGCATATATAAATATATATATATATATATATATATATATATATATATGCATTTTAGACTTGTCATTGGGCGAAGTGCGATGAGCTCGCATTCGTACGAGGAGAGGTATTATTTTGGTTTTATAACTTGTTAAATTGGCATATATATATATATATATATATATATATATATATATATATATATATATATATATAATGTGATAGCAGTGTTCGGTCATAGTAAATAATTTTCACATTTCAAAAGTTGAGATAAATATTAATATAAAATCATAAATCTTAATAAAGCCCCGACTTTGATTACCTCAACAGATTCATTGACAGTCATAGAATAACTTAAAATATTTATAATTTATAATTCTTACGATTAAATGGATTTTTTAAAAGCTGATTTGATATTTTGTGACACGTTCAGCTGCTGTCCAAAACCACCGCTCCGCCCGTATTCAAATTATACGGTACTTATTTCAGGTTTTTGGGAAATATTGTACAATGGGTTAGTTAGGTAATTGATATATAGACGATTTTCATATTGCAGGCTATAATATTTTGGTATATTTAGTTTCAACGGTTTCATTTTAATTTAGTTTCCATATGATATTATTATTATGTTATCAGCATTGAGCGCCCTAGTGTTTAAATGTGCTGAAAGCGAAATATAATACTACCAACTACGATAACACGATACTCAGCTCGAGTGTTAGTCCAAGTGAGAGCTAGTATCATAATTATTATCATTATGTTACTTATGCTAAAACTAATTCTACGAAGCGCTAGTTCCGTACTTGAATGTGCTACCTCAACAACTCTATGTAGTTAATAAAATAACGAATGTTTTTCAGACCAATAATAGAAACGACTAAATATTCGTGTCTGTGTGCAAAACTAAGAGGCTGTTAAAATCAGCTAGCTAGGTTAATACCCAAGGCACCACCTTAGGCATCGTCCATACTTCTGTTTCAACAAATTAATTTCCTCAAAAATGCCGATGTTAATTATTGGCGACTGGTTCTCTTCCAGCAAGTCCTGAAAAACATGCATTGAGAAAATAGGGATCACGCCTTTTGCGGTCTCCTGTTGAAAGGTCGACATTTTGAATTACGTAATCTTCTGAGTAGTTAAAATGTTTACTTTAATTTAATTTATTTTTGGGATTTTATTAAGCGCCTATTAGGGCACCCTTAAACCGAATGAGTCATATTAGCACAATATTGTAACTTTCTAATCAAAACTATAAATTTGTTGGATACTGTTGTTTTTCCTCCTTTTTATAATATCCTTATTTCACAATTTCTTTATTATATTTCATAAAATCTTTATCGTTTTTATGTTATCCTTAACATATTTCAGAATATCAATGTGATATTTCAGAATATCAATGTGATATTTCAGAATATCAATGTGATATTTCCGAATATCAATGTGATGTTTCAGAATATCAATGTGATATTTCAGAATATCAATGTGATATTTCAGAATATCAACGTGATATTTCAGAATATCAATGTGATATTTCAGAATATCAATGTGATATTTCAGAATATCAATGTGATATTTCAGAATATCAATGTGATATTTCCGAATATCAATGTGATGTTTCAGAATATCAATGTGATATTACAGAATATCAATGTGATATTTCAGAATATCATTATGATAGTTCCAAATACTCTTATCAATATAATATTTCAACCTACTCTTATCAATATAATATTTGAACCTACTCTTATCAATATAATATTTGAACCTACTCTTATCAATATAATATTTCAAACTACTCTTATCAATATAATATTTCAACGTACTCTTATCAATATAATATTTCAACCTACTCTTATCAATATAATATTTCAACCTACTCTTATCAATATAATATTTCCACGTACTCTTATCAATATAATATTTCAACCTACTCTTATCAATATAATATTTCAACCTACTCTTATCAATATAATATTTCAACCTACTCTTATCATTATAATATTTCAACCTACTCTTATCATTATAATATTCCAAAATATCTTGATATTATATGATACTTAAATTAAAACCTAATTTAAATCTAATTGTTTATAATTATACGGCACTTGTACGTATGCATATGAAAGGATAAATATACTAAAAACCACTTGGTGTACAGTAAAATGTTTCATTAAAAAACCATTTATTGTACACAAAGTGGTTTTTAGTTCATTTATCCTTTAGTATATGAGAATATCATTGTCAAATTTCAGTATATTAATAATAATAATAATCAGCTAGGCTAATACCCAAAGCACCACCTTAGGCCCAAGTCATCTAGCGACTTTTAATGCCTTAAACAGGGGGCCGGGTTACAATGCGTATGAGGGTGGTGGAAAGCCCGATACGCCCCCTACACTAACTATTACCGTTAACCTCTTCAATTTTTATAGAAAGGCGAAACCGAGGAACTAGTGGGAAAACCCCTTAAACCCGTGGGGAGGTTACTTGCAAACTCAACGCAGAAGGAGTGGTTCCGAGCTGTCGCCCAGTGCCACAAGCTGGGATCGAACTTGCTGCGAGGCCAAAGTGCTAAACGCTCCGCCACCCCACCACCATATTTAAGAATATCCTTTTTATATTTTACAATGTCTTTCTCATGTCGTAGATATATGCTTTTTAGTAATAGTAATGTGACTATGTCCCCTAGGAGGGGTTTTACAATCATCGTCTCTATCTGGGTGTGTGTGTGTGTGGGCTGCGAACGCGTTACCGGGCAAAGTCCAAAACGCGTTACCGGAGCAAAGTCGAAAAACCGTTTTGGCAGTTTAAAGGTTGGCAAAACCACCGTCTGACGGTGAGCGTTAACGGATAAATTTGCGGTTGGTGCGGTTGGGTTTGGTTATTTTTTTCGTTAACGCTCACCGTCGTGACGGTTTCAACATCCAAATAAGAAGGCCAATGTTACTTTATAAAAAGGACTATTTATTCTTGGTTGTATAATTTTTAGGTCAGGAGTTCCAAAATATAAAAAGATTGATATATTTACTTTTATGTTTTTAAGAGCGTTGATGGTATGATTTTCTCGATAGAAACGACCTTTTTATACTAGGCGAAATGTTCGACGTTATGATATTTAGCGCGATTTTTAAAACTGTCACGGTAATTTTGAATTTTTAATTTACAAACCCTTCGCTCTTTAATGAACAAGAAAAAACCGAATTACGTTAAGTCATGTAAAAATGAGTGGCTTTTCGTTCGTAACAGCTGTATGCATTTTTACATTCTCCCGCGACAACTGTTTAATACTTCTCAAGCGGACACAATATGTTGACGGCTCTTGTCACGATTGCTGCACCTTCCGTTCGTAGACGACAATTGCGTAAGTGCTCATCCCGTCCTGGAGATGTGTCTAACTTCCATAGAGGCTAGGCTGGTTTAGAGGTCGGCGTTTGGATAAGAATTAATCACTTTATCTTTTTTTTATCCACAACCGACGATTATTCTAAAAATAAAATTATTTTCTGCATGTTAAATCCCTTTCTATCCATGGATAATATCTATAAATAAATAGTTAACCGCATTTTTTATGGTTAATCGATATTTTGGTAGTTAATTTATCTGTTTTGCCCACCTCTAGGCTGGTTTGAATCGGATATTATGACGATATCACCTGGTTTGAATTCTGGATCAAAGGTGGTTTTATTCGTGTGCGTGGTCTTTAGCTTCAAAAGGTACCCCTTTCGCCACCTCTTTCAGAACTGTCGCATTAAACTTGGTCGATGTCGCCAACGAATTGCTATAACGTTACGCGTCACTTCATTAGACAGATATTTGCAATGTTTATTTGGCAAGCACGTTAGCGGACCTCCTATTAGGAAGTGAGCTAGCTCGGATAATTCGTACGTCAGTGGTCGAAAGTTAATTACCGCCTCTGCCTCATTGAGAATAGTTAGTATTTCTTCAAAGGTCAACAGGGCTTTTCCAAAGACCTTTTTTAGGAAATATTTTGTAGAGCAGACCACCCTTTAGTAGAATCAGCGCCACCAGGGAGTCATCTCTATTAATGTACTGTAAATTGGCATTTTATTCATTTTGAGCTAAAAAAAATTTGGAACTTATTTTAACTCTATATTTTTTCAGAAAACTTACAAATCCTTATTGGCTCTTTTAAATGTGTTCGCTTTGTCGGAAATAACCATAGTTTACTGATGCCTCTCATCACCGTAGAATCGTGGAATCCGTTTGTTTTGTACTTTAGGGATCTCAGCCGAGGGGCTGATAACTCCGCGTAATCGGTGTACAGAGCCGTACCTTTGACTTTACTAATGGGATTACGCGTAATCTTTCAAGTCCCTGCCTTTGGCAGTGCTAATCTAAGCGTAATACGGTGTACAGACTTTCTAAGAGTGTTTAGCCCCTCGATCTCAGCGCACCTTTTTGTCACCTTTCGATGAGTTCTTTCATTGCAATCTTTTTTCGATTTCCATAAATCGAGTAAAAAGATTTTTTATCCTAATCGTGAATGCAGATATAAATCCATCTGGGTTGAAATATTTTGTCAGCTGCCTACATGATTCCTTGTTTGATCGGTTCTGCCGTTTTGCTGAACTTTTCCATCTTTTCGACTTTACCTTAAGAGTCGTTGGGATGAGAATTGCGGTCGTATCAGCCATTTCGGTTTCCTTCCATTTTTCAATAGCGTAGGTGGGGTGGCGGAGTGGTTAGCACTTTCGCCTCGCAGCGAGAGGAGCCGGGTTCGATCCCAGCTTGTGGCACTGGGTGAAAACTCGGAACAACTCCTTCCGCGTTGAGTTTGCAAGTTCTCTCCCCACTGGTTTAAGGGGTTTTCCCCCGAGTTCTTCAGTTTCCCCTTCCATAAAAACCTCTCTAGGTTAACGGTAATAGTTAGTGGAGGGAGCTGTTGGCTCGATCACATGGCATGCAGGGCTTGCCACCACCCTCCTACGCATTGTAACCCGGCGACCTGAATTTAGGGCTTCAAACGTCGCATGATGACTTAGGCCTAAGGTGGTGCCTTGGGTATTAGCCTAGCTGATTATTTATTTATTATAATTATTTATTATTATCATCGTTTTGACCCCCGAAAATTAAGATCGTCCACGTATATTGAAACGTCCAAATCCTTAGTCCAAATATATTTCTTGGCAATTTTTCGTGCAATATCTTATTGTCGCGGCGAGTAAGATTGAACTGCGAGTTAGTACAAATAGTATTAGTGACGCCTTTCAAACTTCCGTCATTGTCATCAGCTAACCATAAGAAGCGTACGGCTTTCGGGTTTTTTTCGGTGAGCGAAATTTTCAGGAACGCTTGCTGCAGGACGTAAAGGAAACTTTATAATTTCGGAACCTCATTACGATATCGATATCCAACATGTACAGGTATAAATTGGGACCAGCCCTAATACAATCGTTCAGGGAATTACTTCCATTTACGAACACTATTCGTACCCTCATCGTGGATCTATATTGTCGGACCACAGGCTGATGCTTTTAGTAACAGTGTCGGTCTTTATTCTCTACGAGGCGAGGAACTTCATCGATAATGTAATTTCTTTCTTAATCTTGAAAGATTTCCCTGTATTTCACGAAGAGACTCAAATCGCGTTTAAGAAGTCTGAAAGCGATCGTAAATTTCTTTCAGCGTTGTCATAATAGTTTGGTAGGTCTTGAATTTCGGTAATCAGACTTCTTATGGGTTGATATCAAATTTTACTGCACTCTAAAGCGTAAAACGGGGACAATAACCTGTTTGTTAAAAGAAGAAGAAGAATAAGAAGAAGAAAAATTAAGCCTTACTTTGCCCCATTACTACGAAACGTCGCCTCAACCCTGTTAGATGGAATTCGTATATGTTTGTCACGTTCCTGTAACCTTTCAAACGATAGATCACTGGTTTTGATACGACCTATAGTTTTTGAGATACGAGGGGGTAAAATCGGCTTCATTTTGGCTCGAGATAATATAGCAAGTGCTCGGGTAGGTGCTCTACTCTATACCCGGACCTTGCATAGGGACTACCGTCCCTTTTGATTAACCTTAGTTATAATTTTTTATCGGACAACGCCGTATTTTTTTATGCAAAAGGATACGCATATACCAAAAATATTAGGGGTGTGCAAAATATTTGGTCAGATCAAATAATTCGATCGAATACCAAATCGAATATTCGATTCGTCGAATCGAATAGCGCTTGGAAAAGTACGCGAATAATCGAATTTTTTGATCAAATAGTCGAATATTCGAAAAGATAGGGAAAAAGTATTTGGTATTTTCAAATAGTTTGCAAACTGGTCGAATAACCGCGGGTCTTTTTCTAATTTGTTGAGTTTCAAGGCCATCCCAGGAGAACGCAGTGAAATTTCCGAACTAGTCCTTATTTCTGGCACCTCTCTTTAGTCCGCAGCGCCAAGGACCATATAAAGAGTAGCTTGCACGTCCATTATCCATACCGTTTGTTTTAAAACTTCTTAGCGAAAGGCAGAAGCTGTTTATTCTAGCGCCTATTGGCTAGATTACTCGCGTGTACTCTTTTGTTATGGCACGGCCCACTGCGCATGCGCTCGCGTTCTGGGGAGAGAACGCGAACGCATGCGCAGTGGGCCGTGGTTATGGAATTTTCTAGAATAGCAAAGTAAAACTAAATTTGAGTCCAAAACAAAACTAAAAACCGGGAGAAAAGTTGAAATAAGTAACTTTATGGATTTTTCTGTTTAGAAATTTTGAGTTAACTAAATTAATAATTATTGATTTAAAATTAATATAAATGCAATTTTTGAATTTGTAACAAAAGATCTGCTCCTTCGCGTTTTACATATATTTAAAAACTTAAAATTTAATTAAGTGTTTGCAAACTATGAAGTATATAGCATGTGTGATTTTAATTGTAGTTAGTAGTTACTAAAGGTTAAAAGTCGCTAGAAGACTTGGTCCTGGAGTAGTACCTAGGGTATTAGCCTAGTTAATTATTATTATTATTATTTTGCCATGGAACCCAATTAAAATATGTATGATAAGTGGATAAGCACTATATTTTTGTAGGTTACGATCAGGAAACTCATTTGGATAAATAACATTATATACAGTATCGCTATTACTTTTTTTGACAAATATGCAAACTATTTGGCTATTTGAAAACCAAATACGTCGAATAAATTGATATTCGAAATACTATTTGGTATTTGATCAGTTAACTGGCCTAAATTTTTGCCCTAAAAATATTCGACCAAATTATTCGGCGTTATAAATATTCGATTTGGTATTTGCCATGCTTTGAAAAAAATATTTGATATTCGATTCGATCCCCAAAAAATGGTATTTGCACACCTCTAAATAATAATATTTTAATATATGCAAAGTTACGTTTATAATTTAAAAATGAGTTTAGTCAATTTTGTTTTAAAATTTGAAATCACTCTTTTTTTCAAGTTTTTAAGAGAATATTGTATTATAATCAATGTTTACTATTTAGATACAAGGTTGATTATAATTATGGGATATACATTTTTTGATAAATTATTTCTAAAAGTAATTTTAAATATACTATATTATGATCAATTTTTTACCTCGACATATTATTTTATAGTACTTAAAAAACGTTCAGCCTTATAATTTATGATAATATTGATATTTAAACATCTAGCATTTGTATAAAACTTGAGAATTTTACCTTTAATCAGTCATTAGAAATATATTCACAGTGTTAGCAAGTTGATTACTAAGAAAATACTGTTTTTTTTTTGTTTTTTTTTCACAATTTTGTAGTTACAAGTATGTTATTTAGTAATTTTTATTTTTAATTATATTTTCTAATTATTATTTCGTTTTATATAGTGGAAGAAACTTCTTGCAAAATTTTGTTGGAAAGATGTTTTGTTAAAGTGCTAAAAGATGGTTTTATTTGTTGCCCTTATTGTTTTGGATATACGGAATCGTTAGAAACTTATTGTGGACTCCTATACTATTCCTGGAATAAAGAATGTCGACACCACTATCAACCTGTTGTTTTTAGACAAGGCAGTTGTTTATCAGTGAGAATTGCATCGGATGCATTATCAATATTTCCTAAACATGTGAACAGAAGACGTTCAAGAGATTGTGTAGAAACCGAATTTAGCTCGGTATGTATTTATCCTCGATCTAAGAAATAAAAACTGTGTATAAAATGTAATAAATCTTTTTTTATATATTCGATTATCTTATCTTATTCTTATTTAGATTAACTAAAATCTTATGAGTACGCTTTGTGCTTAGAGGTCGGCGATAGGTTAACCTTT
This sequence comes from Leiobunum rupestre, assembly GCF_980474605.1. Taxonomy (NCBI): domain Eukaryota; kingdom Metazoa; phylum Arthropoda; class Arachnida; order Opiliones; family Sclerosomatidae; genus Leiobunum; species Leiobunum rupestre. The sequence continues at coordinate 80,442,439 of NC_143385.1, forward strand.
TATCTATGATTAAGAGAGCGAAGCTGTTTTTCAAATAAATTAATTCAATCAGAACTATTATACTGACAAATGTAACTAAACATTAGTCATTAAAAATAGACTAAAAAAGATATTATTTAAACAATAACATTGAGTTTTAAATGAAACAATATATAATTGCACATACGCCAATAGTCTAATATTGTCAAACATCAAAATTATTATTTGGCTCACGGTTAATTATTTTCAGATAAGGGAAGGCTTACGTTGTTCAAATGTTTTTTTTTTTGACGGAGCTTTCAATAAAAGATATATTCAGCCGTATTCTACATGACCCCTAGGCAAGAGAGGAACCGCCCTCTTGCTTAAGAAGCTCCGGTTGGCTGAAATGTTTGGCGGGAATTCTCTTGCCTTTGCTTTTCTATTGGCTGTGGTTACGTCATGAGTGTTACGTAACATTTTGACTTCCGGCGCTTGTTCCGCCATTTTGTTATCATTTTTCACTATGGCGCTTCCCGGAGCTGTTGCTGCTGTCACCGCTCTAGCTGCGTTACAGCGTTAGGCTTAGAATAAAATGAAATTTATAGAAGAGACAACAGCTTGTAAACCTCTGTATCGCACACTAAAGGTATCGTCCAATTTTATTTAACATTTTTATGAATAAAAACGCATGTGAGTTATTTCATTTCCACACAGCCCTGGAGGTAGAAATAATGGCGCGTTTTTTTAGTGAAATTGGGTTCGGGCCTAAACCCTCGGGCATCATAACCGTAGAAATTAATTTAACGACTAATCTACCATAACAGGTGGCTGCAATTTACCAGCAGTGGCTGCTAGCAATAGCTGGCTTATTGCTTCCGTCTTTCGCTCTTCACAAGCCACCAGCCTTGGGCATCAGCGGGAAGCTTTTGCAACCGTCGGCCACTACTTCAAGAGCTGAAGCATTCCTTTCCGAGGTATCAGCTACTCAAATCAAAGTGTCCCTTATTTCTTGCTGAGTTTCCTTCAACTCTGCAATTTCAACCGCAAGTTTTTTTCCTCAGATGCGAAACCGTCCAGGGCATCACCAATTCTCTCCTTAAACGGGAGAGAACGTTTCCTTGAAGGCGGACGTATAAGAACAATAGGGTTGAGCTTCAAGTGGAAGTTTCCCTGCCTACGACTGATGACGGCCAAGCAGCCAGAAACTGATTTGAGGAACGCATTCTCAAATCAGTCTCGTAGTGGATATTATAAAACCATCTCCACACCAGGTATTGCCCTTTTTTTTGCAAATATTATTCATACTCATGTTATATATTTTACCTGTAGATGTTTTTTGATACCACTTCTGGCCGAGCACTCTGAACAGCTACAATTAGGGTGGTACTGGCTTCGTCATGCTCTTGGAAGCTATGTGTAGAGCTTTGAACGCTTTGACCATCATCGAAACCCATAACAACATTCTTATTACTATGAACAACAAGTCCAAATTGATAACAATTGGAAATTCTACTTGTGATGTCGTGCCACAGAATTAAATAGCATCTGAAAAGGATTGCTATCGCCGCCATTTTCTTTAGTTGATTGGCCATCTCTAAAAATGTATAATAGCTAAGGTTTATACGAATAATTCAATTTATTGGTAATTATTTATCAATTACAGGGCTATTTCATCCACAACTAGAAGGTCTCTGGAGCGTTCCTTAAAAAACATTTAAATTTGTAATTATTAGTGCTTTACATGTGTAGTGCCTGTATTTAAATATTTTGACTTTGCTTATTTTTGCATGTTAATGTTTGGGCTGTATTTAATTTGTATGACGTGCAATTGTTTTTATCTTTTCCTCATTTTCAATTATTCAGTTAACCATTTTATTCAGCTTTTACCATTGTATTTAAATTGATATATAGTGGCTTTAATATGTGGAATGTAATACGCGGTTTTTTTTAGAAAGTACGTTACAAATATGAATAATTACTCTGTACTTCCAGAAGCTGCTTGTATTCCGGCAAATGACACCTCTGCAATTAGAGTTTTACCTCTCTTCCAATGGGGTGAGTTCTGGCAAATCAAATGCCGATCCTCCGCCAGTTTGTTTGATTTTCGCATTGATTGATGCGGCTCTAGCCCGGACACTAGATTTTAAAGTATTAAACTTCTGGCGGATGTCAGAGGGATTCCTATCTTGAGAGCCAATGCATCGGTTATTTCGATCCATAATTTGTGCTGGGTGTTCAGAGCACCTTGATAAGATATATAACATAATTTTTACAGAGGTAACGAGAGAAGTTTCTAAATTCCTCCCAGCATGCTTTTATTAACCAGAGGTTTCTTAATTAAGATATGTAATACACCTATAATCCTATATGTTGTTGAAATTCTGAAAAGTTTCGTTCCTCCATCTTTTCACAAGAAAAGGCTCTGCCTTAACCTTCTTAGGTCCCATTACCTTAATTTTTTAGCTTGTTATACAAATAATCAAAACCAACAAAAGAGGATGTTTTTATTTTAACATATAGACAAAATTATGCCATTAATTGTTACAACATACTACAAATTGATTATGTGTATTGTAATGTTTTTTTTTGTTTGTTAATTATTGTATTACCACGATTTAATTGGATTAAATAAATAGCAAATTGAAAATATTACCACCATTATTGCATGTTAATTCTACATTATTAAAAGAGGTTAAGTAATTCTTAAACCTTAAGAGGTTATGTTTTACGATCAATATTTGTTTAAATAATTTGTATGTAATAAAAAAGACTTAAATTTTTATTTTAAGTTATAATTAATTCTAACAAAAAATAGTTATTTATAATTATTTAACTTTTTAATTATTTTTAACAATAACAAATAGATGGCGAATAAAATGATATTTATTTTTAGGGATTACAAATAGATGGCGAACTAAATGTAGATAATTTGTGAGGGTCACAAATAGATGGCGAATAAAATGATATTTATTTTTAAGGGTTACAAATAGATGGCGAACTGAATGTAGATAAATAATGAGGGTCACAAATAGATGGCAGGCCACTAAGCTGGGAGCTGAAAATAACCAGACTATTAAGTTATTGCTTAGTCCAGGCCATATTAAATAGTCTATGAGTGAACTGCCGTAAGCTAAACTGAACTATCTATATCATCTTTGCGTCATAGTAATGACGTGTGATAAACCAATAGAAGGGCCAAAGCAAGAAGGCTTGAATGGGGGGGAGGGAGAACTGTTTCCTGTGTATTTCAGCCAACCGGAGCTTCTTAAGCAAGAGGGCGGTTCCTCTCTTGCCTAGGGGGTCATGCAGAATACGGCTGATTGACTAGTGAATAATCTGACTTGTGTTTGAAAAAAGTCGTTTACTTCCAAGCAGTTTGAATATTACTTTAGTAGTTATTTGTTAGCTACCGTGAATATAGGTCCACCAGTATTGTCGACCGTGGTTATTGATACATCAGCAGTAATTAACGTAATGGAGAGTGAATTAGAGGAAAATTGTAACACCGAGAGGAAACGATGTGCGCGAAGCAAAGTGTGGGGACATTACAATGTCGTAGGCGATATGATTCACTGCAAATATTGCGATACGAAGTATCAAAATTCCTTTTTCTGGTTTCGTGTTCACGCACTTCTGACACCTATGAAATTTGTAGTTGTTACATTACGTAATTTATCAATACAGGGGGAACTATAAAATTTACGGTGGTGGTAAATATCAAGGAACTAGCAACCTCAAATACCATTTTGTAAAAAAGCACGCGGATTTAATCGGCGACTTGACTATTTCGAAGGTAAAACATAAAATAATAAAATTAAAAAATTATTAAAACTAATTTTCTGAATTCTTGCTATTCGCGTAGGCGAGTAAAGTAGCCATTGGCAATGCAAATAATTGCTTAAGACGTTGGGTAGTTGAAACAGACCAACCTTTTACTGTGGTTGAACACCCGGCGTTTAAAGCTCTGCTAAGATCTATAAACCCAAGAAATACTGATATCGCAGAATCAGTAGCGCAATCTGCCAAAGCTTTAAGGACGAACCTCTTAGCGAACTACGAAAGCGAGTCACAAAAGTAGTTGAAAAATGCAAGGTAATTCATATTCTAGGGCTATAGGTATTTCGTTGCGCTTTCGAATGGGGATATACGTCTTTTTGGGGGACTCGGTTCTCGTGGTACGTTCAGTAACCGACATGGATGCGAGCGTCGGTATAACTTTATTTTTGTGTTTCCGGTTTTTCGATCCTGTAACCGGAGGTACCGAATAGAGGCACAGGTTTTTTTTGTAAATACTCTGAAGTGTACATTTTAAATGAATTTACCTATATGCGTAATAATATTTTTCAATATAGCAATAATTACTGAATTGTTTAAGTTTTGAATGTACCATTTGCAAATTCAGTAATTATTTACTAATCTTGTTAATTTAGTTTTCTAGTCCAGATAAGTCACAAGTTTTCTAGTCATATCGATAAGAAACTGCAGTTAAAAATATCTTACATTAAGTACCTTATCGGAATGATATGTCGAGAAACCGTTTTATATCTATTGAGAGCTAGTAGTCTTTAGTGGTGTACCGTGGATATTTGGTACTTTCTTTAGCCTAAATTCCATGATTTGTTCTCCAAATCGAAGGTGCCTCCTTGATAGCGGTCCCTGGTTTAAACCCCACCCCTGTCGATAAGCTATTGCCGTCAAAGTAAACTCCTCAGAGAAGGAGCCGGAGATGGTGGCTTTACGTCGAAACGAGGTAAACTGGAGCCCCTGCCGAACGACGCACCAAGACTCAGGGCCCAAGAAAATGGGCTTCACATTCAGTGGCACGTCAAAAATTATCAAACATTTGCAAGCAAAATTGTGGTTTACTATTGCTTACGGCGACGATATTGCACTCGTAAATACTGAAGCATTCTCAAAATTTTAAATTAAGTTTGATTGTCAAAATCCATATTAACAATATAGAAGGCATTTGTCCCAAAGTCAGTGGGTAAATATTTTCTTACCCCAATGGACCTATGTCTAAATATCACCTGTTCCGACGTCTTAGTTTAAGCTTAACAGAATTGCAGGAAAATTGCAGGAAAATCGACGGAACAGACGTCATAACGAAGGGGGGGGGGAGTGAGTTTCAATTGTATGGTTGTAACAAGGAAGGAAAATATTCAACCACTTACTTAAGGAATAGATCGATTCCGAGTCAAAAACATTAATTAGATTTTTGCTTAAGATAAAAAGCCTGTAGATGAAACAGCAGCAGGCTAGTAGTCAAACGGTTGAATTGAAGACAAAAGTAAATAATTACATAATACATATCGCTTAGCTAAATTTGAAAAAGTTTAAATGTGCGAGCCTGAGTCACTAAACCAGTGAAATAACCAGGATTCTGGTCCGGAGGTGGCAACCAAATAAATTAAAAAGTAAGACATCTACTTTTCAACATAAATTTTAGGTCCACGAGTCCCCTAATTTCCCCTGGCAACCCTGAAACTAACCAAAGACCCCAGTTGCGTAATTACAATTGCTGACACCCGGTGCGGTAATACGGAAGGTGTTACCAATTTATATAAGATATTTTTATTTCGAGGAGTGCCGTCCTCGCAAAGGTTCGCCGAGGGTGACACTTTTCTTTACTTACCCCAGCTCTCCCTCATGATTCCACTGATCGACAACACATATTTAAACTGATAAATCAAATATTTTCAGACTATTGTGGGTCAAATTCCATTGGACTTCAGACAACAGAATTCCGTTTCTCGGCGTCACTAGGCATTGGATCGACAATAATTTTCAGATCAACAACCAATTGATGGGGTTTATTCATTTTCCAGTACGACACACAGGGAAAATATCTGTGACGCTTTTGTTTCCCTGGAACAAAAGTTTGATACAAAGGCCCGCGCTAAACTGTTATAAGTTGATTTTAATACCATATAATACCCTAAATACATTTTTATTGAAATCTTTACGTTCACGAAGGTCCTTGCCATTACGATGGACAATGCTTCAAGTAACGATACATTTAGCTTGATAAAATTAGTGGCGAGTTGGGAATTCGATATAATTCTCAAACGCATATTCGATGCTTCGGCCACATTCTTAATTTGGCAGTGCAAGATTTGTTAAAACACCTTAAATCGCAACCTAGCTTCGAGACTGTCGAAGAATATATAGATAATTCTAGTGATGTGTGTACCAGTACAGACTGCAACATTGGGAATACTATGACCAAAGTACTAATTTTTTCTTCATATTGAAAGAAGCGTTTATTGAAATTAATTCAGTTACTATGTAATTAGATCAGAGCCGTGGTCACCAAAATTAGATTATCGGGTCTGCGCGAAGATCAGCTATCACAACTTAACGTGGCGTTCGGTATCAATGACCTGAAGGTTGTTCTTGACGTTAAGACGTGGTGGAATTCCACTTACGCTATGCTTTCTCGGGCAGTTCCGTTGAAACAGGTCATTAGATAAATACAAAGAACACAGTTTCAGGTTTACGAGTAGTAGTTAAATTTTCTTTTATTTAGTCTTTGCAATCAATGATTCAAACTGACAAGGAAATTAGGAAGTTTGCTTTGACAGAACCAGAGTAGGAAACATTGGATAGACTCCTAGTTTTGTTAAAGGTAAAAAAATTGCCGGTAATTTAGCCTTAAAAATTGCTAGGTGACTTGGGACTGTGGTGGTGACGTGGACTGTGGCGGTGACTTAGAATTCTCAGTACAAGGTTTAGCATTTATAGAATCTCCATTGTTTTTTAGGATTTCGATGTTGCAACGAATTTTTTTCCTCGGTCAACCATCCGACTTTGGACCCACTTTTGGAGAAAGCGTGTTTGATTGCGAGATCGAAACTAGAGACTTATAAGGAATTGTCAAATATCGAAGGATTTTGGATTGCTATCGGTACGATACTATTTAGAGGTTTCTTATAACGCTGAGTTCTTAAGCTTCGAAGTCGTTTAGAAGGCGTCAAACCAATTTCTGCTTATAAACAAACCAGGGAAAGATTTTGAACCCTTTATTAATGGGTCGACAATTTCGGGTTGGGTTGAAATGATTTAGGTTCAAGTCCAACTCAAGCCTACTTATGAAAGAACTTTATTTTAGCTCTAGATCCTACTTTAAAATTGGATTTCATTGAAAAGAACTATGGAAAATCGAAAATGAAAATAATTAAGGCAATGGTTCTAAGTGTATTCAATACACATTACGAAAAGAGTTCGGGACCCTCAACTTCAGGACCCTCAACTTTAAACTCAGCCAATGAGGAATGTAATGGAATATTTGCGTTCTACCCAAAGCGTTCCGTGAAATCGGCCCGTGGATCAGAGCTATTGAAATTTTTTAAGGATGAGCTCCTATACCACCAAAAACCAATGTTCTTAAGTGGTGGAGAGTAAGTGCTAAGAGACTTCACCATATTTTCTAATATGCGCTTTAAGTGACGGAGAAACGCCAAAATAACCCTAACCAAATTGATTTTTATCGATATAACTAAATTTTTAATTTCTTAAATTCTCGTGTAATGTTCTTTTCGCTTTGGATATTATAAACCAAATAAGATTCACTGGCTTCAACAAGCCTACCTAGGAATTTGAAATTATTGAGAAATGAAGTTTATTCCATGAGTGGCTGTAAACATAACTTTGGTAATTCTTATATCAATTTGTAGATGAAAATCAGGTGAATTTAACGTTTCACCATCCCCTTAGCGATGCCAAGTAATAATAATGGTATCCTCATTTCAGGATAACGAACTGATTTACCCGGCAGTGTCGTCAATGGCGAAAGATTACCTGGTGATACCGGCAACATCGGTTTCAGTAGAAAGAACATCTTCGGCCGGCACGGATCTTATCAGTCCTAAAGGGGGAGGTCTGCAGGCCGACACCGTCACTGCCATTATGTCGTTAAAGTCTTGGTGGAAGCGGGATGAGTAAAAATCACTTAATCAGAAAAATAAATTATAATAATCAATTCAGTAGCGGCGCTAAGGGTGGGCTGAAGTGGGCTTTAGCCCCCCTGCATTTCTGAGAGGGGCCACATATTTATATTAAAGGGGCCACAAATTTATATTAAAGGGGCCACATATTTATAATTAAGAGGCCACATATTTTAATTTATGAATTTTCTTTATCTCTAGAAATTTGTTTTATTGCCTTTCAAAATCAATTTGTTTACTCAATAAGATAGTAGACCATAAACAGATAGATTCGGGAGGAAGGGAGCGGAAATTGAGAGAAAGGTCAATGGACAATAGAAAGAAAAGAAAGGAGATTTATGGAAATACCGCGGGCATGTATGTGTCGCCTCCAGGTCGGATACAAGGTCATATAGGGGTCCAGTAAACCCGACGAGAGCCGCAACAAGAAAACGACCTCTTCTCGCTTCCTGAAATATGTATAAGGGGTTACTAAATTTGTAAAATGGAGTGAAGCTACACTCCATGGTTGTAAGGGCCACAAAATTCTTAGGGGCCACAAAATAATTAGCCCACCTGTGAAAAAACCTAAGCGCCGCTACTGAATCAATTGTTATTTTGAAATTCTATATTTTTTTCGTCAGTTTATGCGTATTTAAACAATATTCCTGTGGATAATTATAAACAACATGTTCGGAAAACAAATAAATTTGATTATATTTATTAGTTTATAAACTTTTTGATTAAAAGAAGGCTATTTTTTATCAAATAATTTAACTTTGAATACGGAATATGCTATAATTGTTTGAAAAAAACCAGATTAGAGTTTAACGACTTTTTGAAAAATTATCTACTTGTGTGGATAATGAATAAAGAAACGCCGACCTCTATTTGTGCTAGATCATTTTAAAAACAAATTATAATTGCATCTTTTATTAATTAAATTTCTAAACTAGTTTTCTTAAGAATTGAGATAATCAACTAACCTTAATTGTATTAAGGAATTGATAAGTATCCCTGAAGGGAATATTGTTAAATTTTAATAAACTTGGTCAAAAGATTGGAGCTTGCTCACTAGCAGAAAAACATTCACAATGCTGCTATTTTTAATTTAAAAAAAAGAAAGTTCATTATTTTTATTTATTTTAAAATAATTGTTTTTGAAATTTTTATTGATTATGTTTTTTTAGAATATATTATTTTACTATTGAAAACCAACAAGCTATCCTACTTGGGTAAAATTATACATTTCAATTGCAAATGTAAAAACCGTTATATCTTCCAAAGTAAATAAATTTAAGTCAACAAGGTTACATTGTATATAACGTGATTGGGTGTGGCTAATCTTCCCAAGGCTATAAAGCGAAGGTTAAGAATTTGTTTCGCTATCTCGTAATTAAGATAATTATACTTTTAAATAAGCGGAAATAATTTTTTTTATCGGTGGGGGTCAGACATGAGTGCTGATATCTCGGTCCAATCTTGCTCGATCGTGTCCAAACTTGTTTGGGTGATAGACTGAGACTTAAGGGTTGTGGTCAAAGGTCATCTTCATTAAAAAGGTCAAATTGAGGATCAAACCAAAACATGTTTTTCCCAAGGCTGTGGGCGGTTTTTTTGAAAATTTTTACGTAATTTTGGCGGCCATCTTGGTAAAGTTTTAGTCTATCTCTACAGTTAAGACGTAATCCAAGAGGTGGAGCCACCTATCATTGGTGAAGGGGTGTGGTTAATCAGGGTATCTCGAACAATCAAGGTGAATATGGGTGTAACCACATTTCAAACAAGGGTGTATCCACAAGGACAAAACTCCAAACCAGTTAATGCAAAAGGGGGGGGGGACATAAGCACTGTTCAAAGCTATCGGCTGCCATCTTGGATTTTATATGTTAAAAGGGACTTACAATCTACTGTCGTACGTTAATTTTCTTATCACACGGACCATGCCGTTAACAAGGGGCCCTATGTTAGACATCTACTTGGGGGACCTAATGATAGGCTTATGGTAAAATATCACAGTTCAGTGCTGACTTTTCAGCATGTATCACCATTTTATCACACTTAATTTGACTAAGAGCTATTCATTATTTACCTCTAATCATATACTACAATAATTTTTGTACAAAGGCCATGTCCTATGACCGGTTTCTCGAAAACTAACTACACAAATTTATGGCACAAAATAGCTCTAGAAAATTTCGCTTTTCTACCAAAAATAAACTCTTCCATAACATGTCATCTACATGTATAACTATAAGTCTTAAAGTTTGTCCTTTTATTTATTTATTTGTTTGTCATGTTCCTAAAAACTCGAGAACGGTCAGCTCTAGAGCTTTGAAAATTTAAATCAATGTTCAGGGCCTGATTTCCAACTAAACGCGCTAAATTACAAATACCTGACATGGTTATTAATCTAATTCAATTTTCAGTTTTATTTTAGTCGACTTTGGACTTTCACCTCTCAGCTGGAGGTTTTGACGGGAAGGGCTTATCTTAGTCACCCATAGTGGAGCGTCCATAAATTACGTGAGGCGTTCAGGGTAGGGAGGAAGTCGAGCTGAATCTCACCCAATCTCACGTGGAGGAGAAGGGGGGTTTCGGCAAATAACACATTTATTTTTTCCCCCGCAAGAAACAGTGTAAAATTGTGATAAAACGGGGTAAAATTAAGTAAAACATGATTCTCCACTGAAATATGCCTAATCCTACACAATAACCCCTTTACGCATAAATAAATAAATCCAACGCAAATTAAGGCGGATGCACACATAGCCTTCGCGCGCGAAATTTCGCTGGAAAATCACGTCGCGTGACTTGAATAGAATGGAAGTCATGGCGAATGGGCGCGTGTGAACAGCACGTGTGTTTGGGCCTTAACGTATTTACACTAAAAATATGAATTTTGAAAAATCTCACGTGATATTAGGGGGGGATGTTGAAAAATGTCGCGCATTTAATGAAAATTTTACTACTTTGTTGTTTAGTCTTTCTTTAGTACCATTGATTCGGAAATATAACGCTGTCAAAATTATATTGTTAAAAAGTAAAAATATGTATAATTTAAACGCATGTATATTAGTAAAAGGAATTCAAATGATTTTTCAGTCGGTCATTGAAATTTAAAGTCGGAATAGCTCTCCCAATTAACGTAGTGTCTAATACAATTCCGACAGCTACTATCCCAGTTGAAGACTCTACAGGGGAGGAAGGGGGACGAGTCAAATATCAGGACATCTCACTAAGGGGGAGCGGGGTCGAAAAATCGCCAAAATCGCCTCACGTAATTAATGGACGCTCCCTAGGCTCTACATTGACGGACCGGTAGAAGGGGTCGCATTTGGGGGCTCTTCAACGGACTCAACACAAGTCATTTGGAAATTAAAACTCGAGAATTAATAGCTCTCCCAAATGTTATTAGGAAGAATCACCAGAAGGAAATAAAAATACGAAGTTTTCTTAAGACGGTTTTGTTATGGTACCGTACTTTTATTACGTACAAATCAAAAAGACCCCAGGCGAAGCCGGGTATTAAAGCGAGTTCCTTATATTTAAAATTATCATGTCCATTGATACTTTATTCTTAGTTAGAGACGTCTTGGAAACGTAATATTTTTTCAAATTATTAATTTAGTATACTAGAATATTAATAACAGTGCGAATAGTAAACTTAAAATTTTGAGATATAATTTGGTCAAATCAAATAGTGACAAATACCTTGCACAGCTCTACATTCAAGTTACTTCTGCGATTTCTATGGCCCTTTCTACTGTTACTACTGGTGTAAATAAAGTCCCCTCGCACCACTTTGTACTAAACCTAGGAGTAGGACTTTAACCGCAAACCCGTTGATGATTTTTAAGATAATATGCCAAGGCCTATAGTCTATGAAACCCAGTGTAAGTTGGTTTGAATCCTTGTTTGAATAAAACTGGTGATAAATTCGGCGTTAGAACTGTATTTAAACGATATTGTGTGACCGTGACTTTAGTAACACCAAGAACTAATTAACGTAATAAGAACATCGAGGGATAGCTTTAGCCTGTACTACCATCCTTGCATTTTTAATAGAGAAACGTTATCTGCTAACAACACTTTTTTTATTTCCAACACGGGCACGTGACCTACCGAAACAAGCATAGCGCGCTCTCTCTTTTTTGATAATAAATAATTTTTTTTAAATGGAGTCCGATGGAGAAATTTCCAGTAACGAAACATTTACATTACACCTAGTTTAGTAGAATCAATCAGCCGGGAGTAGTGGTGTACTCCTGTAATCCCAAGCGTCTGGGAGGCAGAGTTTGTGGATGTCCGTGTGAGGACGACCACCAATCCCCCAACAGGTGGTCGGAATACTTCCGCCACGGGTGTTCCCACCCGAGTACCTACGTATCCCCCCGTTGGCGTGGCCGTTACGCTTATATCACCCTGATTAATCAGTTATTGTGTGCTGGTGTCTAAAGCCTTTGGTCGACATCGATGTGTGTATCTCAAAAAAAAAGAAATCATTAAAAATATCATTCAGCGATGCGGATTTGAAGATTTGAGTACCTATTTATTTATAAACAAGAATAAAATAAGCAGTTTATCTCTGGCAATTGTTAGAAACGGTCATTATTATTTCCCTAGAGTTTCAAAACCAAGGCTTTAAGTTTCATGTGAGAATTCTCAAGGTAAATAACGAAAAATATCACATTGTAAATGATTTTCAATGAACATAATTATTGTGATCTTTCATTTCAAGACAATTCAGAGTAGTGTTGTAATTTGGAAAATTTCCCGCTCGGAAAATTTTCATTTCATGATTAGTCTAATATATTGTTTGCAAATTGAAATAAAGCGGTATTTTCGCCTAATTTTTTCGAATCTGAAAGTAAAACTAAACCTCAAGACTAGTTTAAACTGATTAACGATGTAACGCTATTAATGTTTTGTAGTATGTTTACTGATATTAGACATTTTATATCGATAAAAAATTAAAAACATTAAAAACCCTTAAAAGGTAATTTATGTTTAAAATTTTTATTTTTCCGATTTGCGGAAAATTTTCCGGAAACGTTTCTGGAAAATTTTCCGCATTTTATTTTTCCGGAAAATTAACAACACTAATTCAGAGTATAGTGTAAAAACGACCGAACAAAACATAATTGCGAACCCTTTTAGAATTATTAATAGTGGTTCAACTCTAAGGGGAAGTTTCCAGGTACTTGGTGTAGAGAAGGCCTTTATTCTATGTTGCATTAAATATAATAATGTTAACTGACTTAAGAAATCTTCGTTTATAATTTCTTTAAGGTGAATCACAATGCTTTTAATATTTTCCTTAATCATATTCTTTTTCTTATCCGATCGAAAATTTCCCCATCTTTAACCTTACAAAATAAAAGTAATTTAAAAGGCGTTAGATGGCGAAACCTTATAGATAGTCACGTGACCATGACCGATAGGCAGACGCCGTTTCAATTTAAAGTATGCGAGGATAGTTAGATAATTCGTCTCCCTCAATGTTCTTATTAATTTAATTAGTTCTTGGCAACACCATAAATTTGTTAATGTCCGCCGGAAGCTTTGTAAAATTTTTGTTCCAGTAACCACTCAATTTTTGCTGTTTACGACAACAGGCTTTGTTCATATGAAATGTATTTAGGTTATTTCCCAATCGAATACAATTTAAAAAGCAATATCTGTTAATTTACGCGGGAGCATCTGTTAAATGTATATAAAGAAATCAGGCTCTTATTTCTAGCCCTGCATAATCTTTCATTGTGGCTTCTCCATAGAGATAGAAAAGAAATAGAGGGAAGATTACCACGTTAAGGCGCCCCAGTTTTTGACCGGGAAAACTCATCCCCCCCCCCGCGCACGTATGAAAGCGGAGATGAGCATAATATGCAACGCCATCTATCCTTCCTTTGTTTACATCAATTGACAGTTGGTTTTCAAAAACGCATAAGGTATTTCATTTCACCGCGCGTCGATGGCGCCACATAATCTGCCCATCTCATTTGCGAAAAGGGGGTCGGCATCCGATGTCAACTTCGCCAGATACAATAGTGCCTCTATTTCTTTTCTATCTCTATGGGCTTCTCCCTCACCTGTAATTATACTTTTAGTTCCATTTTCTGTCGATAACTCGTTAGTAGCAGCTATATTTCCTCTTTGGTCAGCGGACTGGACGATTTGGAAGATTATTTGTAAGTTGAATTTCGAGTATATTTATTAAGAAAAAACCCTCTTTTGATTATTGATTGAGATTGATTTAAACCACTTTAATGATTCTGAAGAGCAGGGGAGTACCGAAGAGAGTACGTTTGAGGGGGGGGGGGGGAGGTAAGTGAAATTTGTCAAGTCGTCTAAGTTTGGATTGTTACGGAAGATTTCAATTTAAATGTTTTATTAAAATTATTATATATTATATTTCGCGAAACCTATGTCATTCTAGCGGAACTATTCCCAATTCAATGGCCAAAAACGGTTCGCCGTCGTGTTATAGTGAGTAAAGCATTTGCCTACTCTCTTTATATATATAAAACGAGATACACGAAGAAGAAAAAAGAGATTGAACAATGCTACAGCAATTTAAAAATCCCATCAAACCCGCTTACTATTTTCTCATCGTGTATCCCGCTGTGGTAAAAAATAGATACATTTCATCCTGAGGCCTGCGCCGATCTGATATGGGTCGGCGGCGGCGGCTTCGGCGTGGCCAATATGACCGGCGGCGGCGGCATATTATTTTTTATAGCGACAGTTAAAAAAACACGTGACCAGAAGGGCAAGGGCAAATACCAAACTCGTACTAGTCCTTCCATGGAATAATTAATGTATTTCACACAGGGACGCCCCGTTCCCGAATATTTGCTTCGGGCGATTGTTAAATATGCGCTCTGGCGGCGGAGTTAGGAACTAACGGAAAACTATAATATTCACGACTTACCTAATTTACCCTAAGTAAAAAAAACTCCTATAGAAATTAAAACTAGGTATTTTTATAAATTTTATACAGATTGCCAAATTTAACGTAGAAAATTAACAATGAAATAATACGAGCCGATAATTCCTCGACGACACCGGACTCTTTTCGTCCTATGGGAAAGCGCGTTTCAAAGGGAGGCGTGTTTTTATATTATCTTTCACCCATTGTTTCTGCATGCTCAAGCCTACGCTATCCTTACGTCTAAGTATACAAGTCATACTGATATTGGTAGCTTAGCTTCGTATGTGTTGAAAACAAGGGTGGAATAGATGTTGTACGTGTTTTGGCGGGGAAACATTGCTGTTTGAATTAAGCAAAATATTAAAATAGTATATCTCTTCGCTTTTTCACGGTGTTATATGCGCCATATATTAACAGTTATAAATTTTGATAAAAATATATGTTCCTGGTCTTTCGAATTATATAATTTTGATAATATATTTATTTTTATTATTTGATTGTATATTTATTTTAATTTATTTTACGCATTGTAACCCGGCCACCTGAATTAAAGGCAATAAAAGTCGCTAGATGACTTAGGTACTAGGTATTGAATTATAATCGTTTGATTATAAAAACAGTCGATTTGTGAAAGAAATGAGTAATAAGTTTTTATTACAACTAATACAGTTTTATTTACATTGACAACAACAAAAAGAACAAAAAACAGATAACGTCTAGTTTACGACTATATCACTCATTAGCGCCATCTAGTAGATACTAGCTTATAGCGCCATCTAGTACAATATACAGAAACTAACTTTGTATACCAACACTCCTCCTCAAAGTTATACAATGTGTAATTTATACTAAAAAAAACTATTCATAAAGTCCGGCTAATGATGCAAGTTCGCGAGTTTTGGTTCTTTCAAGTGGTTTCGTTAACATATCCGCGATCATTATTTCCGTTGGACAGTATCGAAAATTGAATTGGTTTCGTAACTCTTTTACGAAATGATGTCGGGAGTCGATATGTTTGGTTCTGGAAGTGACGTTTTCATTGTCGATCATCTTTAAGCAGCTTTGATTGTCTTCAAAGATTTGTGTTACTATGTCTTCTTGTTTTAAATCTTGTAAAATGTTCTGAAGCCAGAGTGCTTCCCTACAAGTTTCACTAAGCGCCACATATTCCGCTTCTGTGGAAGAAAGGGCTACGATCGTCTGCTTTCGACTCGCCCATCTTATTGGCGCATCAAGATATTTGAAAATGATACCAGAATTGGACTTTCTGTCACTAAGATCACCTGCCCAATCCGCGTCAGCATAGCCAATAAGTGTAGCTGATTTACTAGCTGGACTTTCCAATTTTAATTTTAATGATTTTGAACCAAGTAAATCAACCTTTTAACTGCGGTCCAATCCGTTGCGGTTGTGTTCGTTAATTTTCGGCTTAAAATTGACACACTGGCCATAATATCAGGACGTGTACATGTTGCTACGTAAAGTAAGCAACCTATGGCTTGACGATAAATGTCCTTGTTAGCCATCTCGTTCTTTTCTATCGATTTGTCTTTGATATATCCGATGTCCATCGGCGTTTTCGCCGGTTTTGCGTTATCCATACTAAATCTTTTTAATATGTTCGAATTATTTCCAGATTGGTGGATGTTAAAAATACCATCGCTATCTCTTCCAACTTCGATACCCAAATAGTGTTTCAAAGCACCAAGGTCAACTATTTCAAATTTTGTTGCCAGGTAACTATAAATATTGTCGATGACATCATTATCTGGTCCAACTGCAATCAAATTATCTACATAGACGAATATGTAGCTTCACTCATCATTGATTTTTTTTAATATAAACATCTGTCAGCGACTCCTCGTGTCCAATTGTCTTCTTGTAGAACATCATGTAGTTTCTCAATCCAATTTCGTGCAGTTTGTTTTAGTCCGTAAAGACTTTTATTTAATTTGCACACTAGATGTTCTGTTTCTTTCGTAGTGAAACCACCTGGAGGCTGTGTCATGTATATATCTTCTTCTAGGTGCCCATGTAGAAAAGCAGTTTTTATGTCAAAGTGTCGTACTTGCATTTTCTTGTGTCCAGCGACAGCCATCAAAACGCGAAACGTCGACTGTTTTCCTACAGGTGCAAAAACTTCATCGTAGTCCGAACCAAATTTCTGTGAGTAGCCTTGAGCTACTAAACGAGCTTTCTGTCTAATTATTTGTCCTTGCGCGTTCCTTTTAGTTTTAAACACCGATTTGCACCCAATAGGCTTTTTATCACGGTATAGTTCGGTAAGGTTCCATGTATTCATTATTTCGTGAGATTGTAGCTCTTCGGCCATTGCTGCCTTCCACTCATTAGTACGAGGACTAGCTAAAACTTCATAGACGTCACAAGGGTCGTCTTCAACTTCTTCATGTGTCATCAACACTTCAATTAGTCTCTCAGGAGGTTTTCCTATATTCGACCTTGTGGAACGACGAACAGCATTATTCTCCATAATATTTTCATTACCTTCCTCTGGAGCTATCACCTCGTTCTCTTTATCGTTTCCTCCGAGTTGTATTATATTGTTTTCAATACTGTTGCATTGTTGTGAAGGTTGCAAAACACAGGGTTCTTCAATGAATTTGACGTACCTGCGTATAGTGACCTTGTTAGTAGAAGTATCCAACAGTCGGTATGCCATCGATCCGTACTCGTACCCAACGAAAATTAATTTCTTTGCTTTTCGATCCAGTTTCCATCGCGTTTCATCTGGTATATGCGCGTAGGCATTACACCCAAAAATACGAATATGGTGTAGGTCAGGCTTGGTACCATACCAAAGTTCAAAAGGCGTCTTGGTAATAGCTCGACTGGGTAATCTATTTTGTAGATATGTGGCTGTATTCACAGCTTCTCCCCAGTAGCAGTTTGGAAGTTTTCTATCAGACAACATACTTCGGGCCATTTCGGTCAATGTTCTATTCTTTCTCTCCGCCACACCATTTTGTTCTGGTGTATAGGGAGCCGTGAGCTCCCACTCAATGCCTTCGTTACGAAGAAAAAATTTCATGTCATTGTTGACATATTCGCCGCCTCTATCTGATCGAAACTTCTTTGGTTTTTTAACCGTATTTTGTTTCGCAAAGCCGTACAAAATTGGTAATATGAGTTGTTACCTCACTTTTATATTTCAGAAGCCCAATGATCGTATAGCGACTGTTGTCGTCAATTAGAGTTAGAATATATCTCTTTCCACTTGGTGTCGTTGTTGGCATAGGTCCACACAAGTCTGTGTGAATTAAGTCCAATTTTCGTTTTGACTTTGTTACTGAACTTGGAAATGGTAAACGTGCCATCTTTGATTCAATACAAGTTTCACAATTTTCCATTTTCTCACACTTAGAAATTTCGATCCCATTTGCCAACTCTTTTCTTTCAAGAGTATTTATAGCGTCTGTATGTCTATGTCCCATCCGTCTGTGCCAAACATGAATGCAAGATTTCGAAACTTTATTCAGTACCAATTTCACTTCATTTCGGTGATTCAGTTTGTAAAGGTCATCGTCACAAGAAGCTGTAGCTACAATAGTCTTGTTGCCATCAGTAATCGTGCAACCTGTCTTATCAAACACTACTATAAAATCATGCTTTACTAGTTTTCTCACGGACAATAAGCTTCCTTTGAGTTGTGGGACATACAGCACGTCTTTTACACTTGCTTTATTGACACCAGTCCCTTTTAAACGACAATTTAATGTTCCGATTCCTTTGCCGGCTACCTTTAGAATGTCACCATTTGCAGTGTACACTTTATCAACATATGTATTATCCAAGAAAGTGAAAAAATTCTTGTCATTTGTCATGTGGCATGTTGCGCCAGAATCTACGAACCAAGCGTCATCAAATTCTCTAGTTGAATTTTAAACGTTGTATAACTGACGTTATTTATTTTCGTCTCTGATTCTTTCGCCTCTGTGACAACCTTCGCGTGCTCTTTTGCTCTTTGCTTCGCTTTGACAATTGTACAATTTTTCTTTATATGTCCTTCTTTGTTGCACTCGTAACATATTAATATTGGTTTCCTTTTATACGAAGCTTGTCTGTTATATTTATTTGTCACAGCATAGCTCTGTAGAGCCGTCTGTTTTTCATTATTGACTTTCACCTTGTCGTCAGATTCTTCTCTTCGTTTATATTCGTCTATCAACTTTCCTTTGACCAGTTCGAGTGTTAGATCATCCTCGTCTCTTGTTTCTAAAGCTATTATCAAGGTTTCATAGCTTTCAGGAAGACTACACAGTAGTAACGCAACAACCAAATTTTCTTTTAAGTTTTCACCTAGACCTCTTAAACGATCCACAATATCTAACATTGTTTCCAGATGTTTTTCCATGTCTCCGAATTCCGTCAATTGACTTCTACACAATCGTTTCATTAAAACCACTTTACTACACAAAGTGCTTTTCTCATGCGGAGTGGCTATTCCGGCCGCATTAGCCCCAGACTATTCCGGCCGAAACATTCGGCCGGACTAGCTTTCAACTAAAATGTGGCTAAAACGGCCGAAACTTTCGGCCGGAATAGCTGACGAATTGTTGGAGGCTATTCCGGCCGAAATTTTCCAAACCGAAAGTTTCGGCCGGAATAGTCGTCCATCAGCAACCAGCTAATTCGGCCGACATTTTCCCGTAGTAAAAGTTTCGGCCGATTTATCCAGCCCAGTGAGGGCCGTCTATTCCAGCCGAAACTTTCCTTTTATAAAAAAATTACTAAACCTTAATTTTAATGGTAAATCGTGTATTATTGAGAAAAAGAAGCAAACTTATCGAACCATTAATACTAACCATTTAACTGACTTTTTGCCAATTATTATTTTTCGTTTTCACCTTGGAGAGTAGAGACACGATGCGATAAATTCCCAACGAACTTTATCTCGAATAATATTACTCTTCCGGTAATCCGGGACAGATGAATAAAAGTTTTCATTTGGATTATACTACACTAGTTTTGGAATCGTTATGTTTCTAATAATGAGATAAATTCTTACTGAATATGAAATAAATTAATTTTTTTCTAGTTGCCTCTGTAACCGCTTGAACCAGATGAAGCAAAACTAAAGCCCCACGGAGAGCGAATGTCTGCTATATGTTTGGAGTTAATAAGTTTCACCTCGATACGGAAAGTTTCAATTGTAGATGAAGTTTTTCAATCAGTTTTTCTGACTTCCTATCTATGGAACCTTACCCGGTGGGTTGTATTTTCATAGGGCATTTTTCAAAACTACTTTCCCTAGAATTACCCCTTGGAAATTAATTTACAAGCGTGACGTGTCACCATGTATATCATTGGAAAAAAAACCCTTAAGATTTCAGTACATATTTAATACTTCGTCGTCGTGTATATATTGAGTGAAAATAAAATAAAAAAATTAAGGTTTTCAATTTATATTTCAATATTTACATTAATATTATAAATATATTGCTTGATTGTTTATTCTTGATAACAATTATATTTTGTTTTCTGCATATAACTTAATGCTACCCGTCATCAGTTCTACTGTATCTAAAATCACACTTTTCATAGAATTTCGAAAATACCTAGTGAGTAGTAATAGACCCATGTTGAAAGTTGGGGGGTCGAAAATTAACATTTTTACCTGGCAGCTCAGCATTTGGACGGAACATCCGTTTCCTTACTTCCGCCTGTATATTTCAATGGCGGTCACGTGGTTCAAAAGGTCACAAACAGGATGTTCCGTCCAAAGGTCTCACTTAAGCCTCGTCTGCGGCCCCTCTTTTGTTATGGGTCTATTAGTGAATAGATTCCGTCGGAGGCACAATTTTGTTGTTTTGGCTTCAGGAGCAACATTTCCCGCTTGCGGCATTGTACAGATTCTTTTGTAGAGTACTTTGTAGTAGTACTACTACTAAGCCTAGGTTTACCAGTTTCAATCGGTCAACATTTTGTAGGGTGGAAAAAAACATTTTACGACGAAGTAGGGTACGCGACGGAAGATAATTTATATATTATTTAGAATATTAACGGAAAGTTAATTGTTTGGTCTAATTTATTTAGAATGTATTATAACAATGCATGATGTTTTATGTCATTTATATTTCATTAAATTGAATGATATTATTAGTCTTATTTGATAATTTACTTACTGAAATGAAATATACAAATTCCACACGGAAAAAGTTACAACTTAGGGTCGCATTTTGGTTTTTCGAGTGGTCATAATTTACCCACATAAAGGCCTAGTACTAGAGAATGCACAGTATGCCTATGCTGACATTTCAACCCTTCAATGTATGTTTTTTAGGAAATTAGAGTGTAGGAAAAACTACACCGTCATGCAATGTCTTCGTGGTATGGTTTTGAATATTTATCGTCGGTCTTACAGAAAGACGTTTTACATTTCTAAAAAAAATCAGGAAATGAGGTCTTTATTTTGTACATTAAGTTTAGAACCTCACTGGCTTTAAAAATGGTTTCCGAGACTTTCTGGTTTAAACAGGGGCGGCGATAAGCATTTTTCCCAAGTGTTGGAGCTATAGTCGCTGGTTCTTTTCAATTACACGACTCCCTCAAAACTCTAAATCATTGTTATAGATTTTCCTATTTGCCGCCCCCTCCCCCTTCGATCCCTAGAAGCGGATTAGAAATGTTGTTGATTCCCACCCCCCTTTCTATCCCTTGGAGCGGATTAGAAACGTGGTTGATTAGCACCCCTACTTCCAACCTTTTAAGTGTTTTTTTTTTCATAAATTTTCAATTTTCAACCTCCCCCCATCCCCTTGCGACTCGTCTGCATGGCCCGGACTATTCGTATTGCTTTTATGGAACACGTACATTGAAGAATTTTATGGGCGCTCCTTTAATTTTGAGCGGTTTTTAAGCATTTAAAATATCACAAATCGAAAATGAGAGGAGCGCCAATTTAAGCGATCCAAAAAGAGTGAAATGTAAGGATCAACGATTTAGACGCTAAAAAATCTGCGAGCATCAGCAGATCTCAAGCTAGCGAGTGCGAGCGAGATATAACATAAGTAACATAATAAAATAAGTATGACACTTCCCATTCATTCAGTGCAAAATTATTAAATGATAGTCGGTTTCGCCAATGCAAGGTAAATCATTATGTGACAAACATTGTAAGGACTAACAAGCTTCTGCGAATTGCTCCTTGTGTTTGGAAACTGCCAAGTAACGAAATCGCGGCTTGATGCAGCCAAGGCTCAATGAAAATTTAAACGCTTTTAAAACTAATGATGCATTATTCGCTGAAGTTTTCACGCCACTTCTTGAGTGTGTAGCGTCTGCTAGAATCAAAAATGTGTAAAGCTGGCACTCAATGCTGTTCTGTTTTGAATTGTAATAATAAAGCAATTACCTCTTACTGTTTTCTTCTGCCGTTAAAGAGGTCGTACCCGTAGTTTTCGGTCGCGAATTGAATCGTTATATAAAAAATAACTAAGCATTCGTTTAATTTCAGAAGGTAGTTATTTTCGAATTTGAAACATATAGTACAGGAAAAATAGGTTTTGACCCGCAACCAATTAACACAAAGCTGAAAGTTTCCTACTTTATAGATTTTAGCAGAAGAAAGATGTTAAAACTCTAAAATATTTCGTATTTTTCTTCATTTAAAATGGATAATAAATGTATAATCTGTGACGAGTTATTAAATAGTAGAAAAACTACATTAGTTACGAGCGGATTACCAACCCTCGTTAGTGCAAGTTTAAAAAGGAAAGATGGGCTGCATGAAAAACCCCAAAATCTGTCCGAGGCTCGGTTACATATGACAACTGCAGAAGGGAATATACTCGTGACGATAATATTAAAAAATTAGAATAGGCCAGTACGTCTACTGAAAATAAGGAAACACATTTAAGATCGAAGACGTCAACTTTTGACTTTAAACAATATTACTTTTTATGTGGTTCGAAAACCATTGGGAAATAAAGGAAAAGTACATTTGGTTGAAACTTTTCAAATAAAAACAACTCTAGAAAATCGTACAGCAATTCGAAGTGATGAATGGTTAAGAGCAGTGAAATTACGATTGGATAGCAGCATAGATTGGGAAAGCTTATACTCGATACTATGCGGAGTAAATGTTTAATTTAATAACTACTGAGGAGATGCAGGAGTGTTATGAAGTACGAAAAATATCTTGAAGAAAACATAAGCAAGACAAGTTGAACAGCTAAATTATGGGCATTATATTTTGAGCTTGTTGAAGTCATGCGCTTGTTTGTTAGAGCCGAGCGGAGTGGACATTGGTCTTTACACTTATACTGTGTTCAAAAAATGTTGCCTTAATTACACGCTTCGGGACATTTAGCTTACGCCAAATCAGCTCACCTATACCTTAAGCAAATTTCTGAGCTCGAAAACTCAATGTCGTTGGAAGATTTTAACAATTTCACTAAAAATGGGTATTTTGCCGTTAGACGCTCAAATAAATATTGGTCCGGAATCTGGTCTGACATGACTATCGAACAAGTTCTGACGCGATCTTGGAAGGTGGTGGGTGAGCTAACACGTGGACGTGGTTTAACTGAAAGTACAATTGCTAGATTGGTGTTAACAACTCCAGTACGTGCCCTTATAAGTAAGGCCCTAGAAGATTATTGTGACGTCACGGCAGCTACATCTGAACAACACGTCGAAGTTAGAGACTTTAGACAAGCACGTGACGTCAAAGACTCGTCAAAACTTTATGGATGGTTAAGAGACCACTCACCATTTAAGATAGTCTTCCCTGGTTTCTCTTGCTTCGGGTTTAATCGCAGATACTACGATAAATAGTGATTCAGCTTTAGAAGTAGATAGTGAATCCATAAAGTGCATGGTAGGAAGGAGGTTTTTTGAAGTGAAGCTACGAAGAAATGACAAAGTAAAACCATTAGCAGCGATGAAAAATTCCGTTCAAATGGACGAAGACGAGGTAATTGTTAACCCACAGCAACTTTTTGGTAGAATTGCCAGTGCCTTACAACGTGGAGAAAATTTAGAGACATATCTTCAATTTGAGCTGTCACCAATCGCCCCGGCACTCTTTGACGAAATTTCGTTTAGGAAAACCAACAAAGCTACTCTAGATGAAAATAGTTCATCAACCCAATCGAACTTAGATTTCAATCATTTAGTCTTAGATGGTGGGTTTCTACTTCACCGAGTAGTGTGGCCTCGTCCATGCACTTACGGTGAAGTTCTTTCCCTGTATTTAGAATTTGTTAAAACACATTATGGTGCTAATGCCACTATAGTTTTTGGTGGATACAACGAAACACTAACGACCAAAGATGAGGAGCAACGTAGGAGATATTCTAAAATTATGGCTATTGACATGAATATAGAGGACAATATTCAAGCGTCGACATCTCAAGAAACATTCGTGAAAAATCCTTGAAACAAGCAGTCTTTTATTGAGAACTTGTTAATCTAGTTTCAGGAACACGGATTCACAGTAAAGCAAGCGAAAGAAGATGCCGATACCCTTATTGTTAACACTACAGTTGAATTAGCGCTTGAAGAAATTCACGAAAATATAGCGCTGGTCGGAGAAGACACTGACTTACTGGTTTTGCTAATTGCGCTTTCGCGTCCCACGTTTAAAAGTAATATTTATTTCGTAAAGCCAAAACACGAAAATAATTCCGATAAAATTATTAAAATAAAAGACGTTCAAGAGACATTAGTTGATATGACTCAGATTTTACCGTTCCCTCACGCTATGACTGGCTGCGACACAACATCAGCACTTTATCGACAAGGAAAGAAAAATGCGTTTAATATTTTAAAGAAGAACGAAGAACTTCGACAAGCCGTAAAAATATTTTGCTTGCCTAGCTCAACCCATGACGAAGTGTCTAGAGTCGGTGAAATGTTTTTGTTGAGACTTTATGGAGCAAATGAAACGGATACATTGGACGGACAACGGTTCCACGCATTTACAAAAGCAACCGCTGGGTCTTCTATTAGTTCAATTTTTGAGCTAGCATCACTACCTCCAAATAGCGCAGCTGCGAAACAACACTCATACCGTGCGTGTCTTTCACCAAGTTCAAACTTGGCTAGGTAACGGCCTCAACGCAACAGATTGGGGTTGGAAACAGGTGGGTAGTGAACTTCGTCCTATCATAAACACTCTTGAAACAGCACCGACCGGGATTCTTCGGATGATATCTTGTAAATGCAAAGACGCCTGCGATTTGAAATGTGAATGCCGAAAGATTAGTCTAATCTGTTCCTCAATTTGTAGGCGATGCAAGGGAATATCTTGTACGAATGAACGTAGAGATTTCGATACGGAACTTTTAGACGAGGATGCCGATGAATAGATATTTTTCATAATATCTATTAAAAAATAGTTTGTACTTGATATGTAGGTTTTATTTTATAACGTTTTCTAGAGTCTTTACTAGACAATATGAAAGTAAACTGTTCCAAAAATATTTCTTAAAT
Source organism: Leiobunum rupestre (assembly GCF_980474605.1). Taxonomy (NCBI): domain Eukaryota; kingdom Metazoa; phylum Arthropoda; class Arachnida; order Opiliones; family Sclerosomatidae; genus Leiobunum; species Leiobunum rupestre. The sequence goes on from NC_143385.1 coordinate 80,467,714, forward strand.
TAATAAAACCAAAGTTGATGTAACATTTATTTTTCCCGCAATTATATAAAATGGAGGAAACTATGTCAGTGTTTCAAGAATAAAAATTCTACCTAAGACATGCTTATAACGTTATATTATGCTTATAACGTCGATAATTACCAAATTTGTGAAATTGGTCTTAGCTGCCCGCTCAAATTACGCACTTCAAGTTCAAGTTCAAATTTATTTAGTTTTTCAAATTATATACATATGTGCTGTAGGGCTAAGTCATTGTTTGACTTGTAATATGACTCAATACCTAAAAACATAAAAGATGCGACATATTCATATAAATTGGATAAGCCATACGGAAGATATTGAATTTTCACTGCATTTTGGCCACCATTTTCCAAGATGGCGGAAATTCCACCTTCGGGAGAACACCGGAGACCACACCACGTGAAAGAGCGCCCCAAAATCTATAAAGTAGGAAACTTTCAGCTTTGTTTTAATTTTTTGAGGGTTCACCTTAATTTCGAGCTAACTTTCTTGTACTAATAAACGTGTTTTGCTCGTATTGATAACGATCTGAAACCGGCAGCTATTTTGCTAACGGATAGTACGCCAAAACGTACCTGATCCAAAACTTCCGATTACGCAATCGCTCTACGACAGACTATCATTAAAGGGAGTACCTAGTAAATACAAAAATCGTCTGCTTAAACTCGTTTTTGGGTAACTAGCGCCAAGCACTCCTAGCTTTGTTAATCCTGGTGGCAGACATGGAAAATTCGTTGATCCACCATAAACATGGATCTACGTACTCCCTTTAAAAACAATGTTCAGTGCGACTTTTAGCTTTCACTATAGTTATGTTTATTAATTTATTTCACATTCAGTAAGAATAATAATAATAATAATCAGCTAGGCTAATACCCAAGGCACCACCTTAGGCCTAAGTCATCATGCGACTTTTGAAGCCCTTAATTCAGGGGGCCGTTTTACAATGCGTAGGAGGGTGGTGGCAAGCCCTGCATGCCACGAGATCGAGCCAACAGCTCTCTACACTAACTATTACCGTTAACCTAGACAAGTTTTTATGGAAGGGGAAACCGAAGAACTCGAGGGAAAACCCCTTAAACCAGTGGGGAGAGAACTTGCAAACTCATTATTAGAAACATAACGATTCCAAAACGAGTGTAGTATAATCCAAACGAAAACTTTTATTCGTCTGTGGGGTGGCAGAGTGGTTAGCACTTTCGCCTCGCAGCAAGAGGAGCCGGGTTCGATCCCAGCTTGCGGCACTGGGTGAAAACTCGGAACAACTCCTTCTGCGTTGAGTTTGCAAGTTCACTCCCCACTTGTTTAAGGGGTTTTCCCCCGGGTTCTTCGGTTTCCCCTTCCATAAAAACTTGTTGAGGTTAACGGTAATAGTTAGTGTAGGGAGCTGTTGGCTCGATCGCGTGCTGTGGGCTTGCAGGGCTTGCCACCACCCTCCTACGCATTGTAACCCGGCCACCTGAATTAAAGGCTTCAAAAGTCCGACTTAGGCCTAAGGTGGTGCCTTGGGTATTAGCCTAGCTGATTTTTATTATTATTATTATTACCGGAAGAGTAATATTATTCGAGATAAAGTTCGTTGGGAATTTATCGCCTCGTGTCTACTCTCCAAGGTGAAAACGAAAAATAATAATTGGCAAAAAGTCAGTTAAATCATGGATAGTAGATTTTAGAGGATCGGTAAAAAGCCTGGTTTTTAGCCCCCGTAAACCAATCACACTAAGGGAGTCGGCCAAGGTTATTTGAAAAAAAAAACAAGTATCGCTAAGAGTGGACGATATACTGTTCGAAAAAAGAAAAAAGATAAACACGAAGTACAACGTATTTTTTCACGTTTTTATAGATTAAATATGATATACTAAATATCAGTTGATAGTTTTTATTGAATTAAAAAACCAAAATTACGTAACAATATCAACCGCATTAGATTGCCATTTTAAAATTTTAAGATCACGTGGTACAAACGACCTTGCAAGACTCCCTCGGAGTCTCTCGAGCTGATTGATACGCGCGGAGAAATAAAATGCACTGTGGAAGGCTATCGAAAACCTGTCCTCTTAATTTACTGCCCATGGTTAAATAGTTAGTATTAATGGTTCGATAAGTTTGCTTGTTTTTCTCAATAATACACGATTTACCATTAAAATTAAGGTTTAGTAATTTTTTTTATAAAAGGAAAGTTTCGGCCGGATTAGACGGCCCTCACTGGGCTGTATAAATCGGCTGAAACTTTACGACGGGAAAATGTCGGCCGAATTAGCTGGTTGCTGATGGACGACTATTCCGGCCGAAACTTTCGGTTTGGAAAATTTCGGCCGGAATAGCCTCCAACAATTCGTTAGCTATTCCGGCCGAAAGTTTCGGCCATTTTAGCCACATTTTAGTTGAAAGCTATTCCGGCCGTAAGTTTCGGCCGGAATAGTCTGGGGCTCATGCGGCCGGAATTTTCGTCCGGAATAGCTTCGGCCTTTCTCGTGATAATTTTTCAGAGCCACTCAAACATCTTTCGCTGAAGTTTTATCACGTATGTGCATTAGTTGAGAATCTTCTACTTGCAAACCAATAGTAGCTCTCGCTTTATCATTGTGTCTGGTCCAAACAGGGCCGTAGCCAGGACATCGATATAGAGCGGGCGAACCGTATTTTAGGAGGGGCGAATTGTCCCAAAAGGGGGCGTCGGAGTTGAGTTGCAGAAAAGGCTAGGTCGGGCGAAAGAGATCCCCCCCCCCCCCCATGGCTACGGACCTGGGTCCAAAGTGCAGTTATCGGTTCCGGTGGCGGAGTCGATATTACATGCCACAAGTCATCCTTTATCAGTTGCATTTCAATTTTGAATTTCCAAGTCTGATAATTTGAACCATTGAGCTTGTCAAACTGTATTTTCATTGTTTCAGCCATTTCTCTTATTGGGCCTTGGTCATAACAAAACGACAAAAAACTTATTTACATTGACAACAACAAAAAGAATAAAAAACAGATAACGTCTAGTTTACGACTATATCAGTCAGTAGCGCCATCTAGTAGATACTAGCGTATAGCGCCATCTAGTACAATATACAGAAACTAACTTTGTATACCAACACTAGGCTCGCTGATTATTATTAAATTTATAGTTAACTGTACTATCAAATAATTAAAATAAATATACTATCAAATAATTAAAATAAATATACTTTCAAATATTTAAAATAAATATGCTTTCAAATATTTAAAATAAATATACTATCAAAATTATTTAATTCGAAAGACCAGGACCATATATTTTTATCAAAATTTATAACTGTTAATATATGGCGCATATAACACCGCGAAAAAGCGAAGAGGTATACCATTTTAATATTTTGTTTAATTCAAACAGCAATGTTTCCCCGCCAAAACACGTACAACATCTATTCCACCCTTGTTTTCAACACATACGAAGCTAAGCTACCAATATCAGTATGACTTGTATACTTACGTTGTTGGACGTAAGCAGAAATTTTTTTCTAGTAACCTTGGGACGTAAGGAGAGCGTAGGCTTGAGCATGCTGAAACAATGGATGGAAGATAATATAAAAACACGCCCCCCTTTGAAACGCGCTTTCACATAGGACGAAAAGAGTCCGGTATCGTCGAGGAATTATCGGCTCGTGAAATAATAACGAAGAACCGATATTCTCTATCACGCGTCTATCTGCCTTGGAATTTTATAAGGTGCTGTAGGAAAAATGACAATTTCAAAAGCTTTTACCACAAGGCTGAACTAAAGTTTCGACATACTAGCTGCCTAGCATAGAAATCAGGTCTTGTAAGTTATGCATAAGGAGAAGCAACTACATAGAAATCTCAAACATAGTTAAAGACTTTAGGGAAGTAAATTGCTGGGAAATTCTAAATGATTTGTTGGAACATTGTTTACAATCGATTTAGTAGTTTTTTAATTAACAAACATATTTCATAATTTTCTTTTTGCCAAGTCCACCTCGATTTGCCAACTCTACAAAGCTTTTGGCGGGAGTTTCCCCCCGGTCCCCCCCCCCAGGTACGTCCCTGCTGGAGAGTTTCAATCCCCATACCTGGGCTAACTTTACTTCATAGTGTAAAAACATGATGGAAAGATAAGGTCATAAGGAGAGCAGACTCTGCCTTTGAGGTACAAAGGCAGTTTTGGGATTACGATTCTATCGCCACCTGGCTGTCATACGATTTAATCATTATCGTTTAGCGCGGGAAATTTAAAATTTAATATTTAATTTATTCATATTTATATATTTAATGACTTTTAGTGTAGTTGAAAAAAGATATCCCCTCATTTAATTTCCATTGAGCATTACAACAATTGAAAAGGAACAGCTCGAACCAAAGTAGACACGACGATTTAATTTATTTTGATCTTCGGCCAATATCAGAGATGGGCAAATTCCGAGTTCAATCTCATCATTTTCATCGAAGAAGGCTCCTTTCACAAACATAATCCAGTGACTTCGGAAAAATTGCTCCCGGGCTAAATTTTTGCATTCACCATTTTTTAGTCACAAAATATAAAGTGTTGAAACTCACCATCATTTGGTTGCGAGCACAATTTTTAATGGCGGGAAATAAGCACGATAATATCTCCGTTTGCATTGTATTTACGTCGCGTTTTTATCCATGTAGAAGCGTTTAAAATGGATAACTCGGCTAGCTATTGTTGTGTCTGTAATAAAAGGCTGGACATGCATCAGATTTATAGCGCCGGTGTACCGGTAAGATTGAAACCACACCACCAGAGGTCCATCATCAAATGCCCTACGCCAGCGTCCACACGCCCGGACAGGTGACAAAACCAGCATTTGTAGCAGAACCCTACTACTGATGGTCGCACCGTCGACGCAAGCCGCTCAACCCAGCAGAAGGTGCAAAAATGGGGCGACCAACTCGCCACTTCGCACACAGCAGTGGGAATAAGAGCGGATGCTCTGGCAACGCCAGCCGACACCCTACCTAGAAAGGTAGAGAGCCAAGCCCATTGGAAAGAGCGCCTAAAGGGGAACGGCGGGCACACGGCAGACCTCATAACGCGGCACAGCTGGCACCGGATATCACGGTGGAACCCCAAAAGGCCGGGAGATGGGCGCCGTGCCCTCATACGGAGGCCCCTAGCCCCACAGCAGGCAACGCAATCCGCCGAGACGGCCAATTTGCCCGGCCCCTCTCCGTTAGCCTGGGCCGAAGCTCAGTTACCAGCCCACACCGGACTGAAGTCGGAGGTGGAGATAGGACCATTTGGACGGAGCTAACATCTCCCAGTGCGCCACCGCCCGTGCTGTGTTACAAGAGCTGGACCCCGACTCCCCGGTAAAGCCACCAGTTATTGCACACTCCGACCCCTCGTGGGCCTGTAATAAAAGGCTGGAAAATGAAGCTACTGTGACGGTTAAGCATGGATTAAATACTCAAATAGAAGCTAGTATTGGCAAATTCCAATTAATGGGCAACGCCACTTCAATTTAAAGTCCTTAAAGAGTGCCGTCAGGATAACGTCGGCAAGACTAGTATTATAGCAAGTGGCAGCTCTATCATTGCCACCTGTATTATGAAAAGGCCCCTGTTATTAGAAATCCCATTCTTCGAAAAACGCGACTTTACTGGAGAGGGTGGTGCCATTTATGAAGGTCCAAGCAAGCTAAAATTCAAAATAGCCAAATGATGCCGTCATCAGAGTTCCATTGTAGTTAAATATCCCGCTTAAAACTATTGTTTATAATTGCTGTAATTTATGTTATTTAACAATTTATAAATGATCCAATCAACGCGAGGGATACCTATAAGTAACGCATTTTTTATTTCGACATCTATTAATAAAAGAGCTATATTACGTCGAGCCGCCACTTCCTTCAACTTTACAAAGAAAACTCGATATCGGTGAAACTATTAGTGGTTCAACATGTAGTTTTCCAAAAAGAAGAATGTGATCGAACCAAACCTATTTCAATTTTAAAGAGTGCTGTCTATTTTTGCGGTAACGAAGCGGTTTTCGAAATGTATAATAAGAACAATTGGTTTTAAAGAAACTCTCATGAAAATAGCCAAGAAAAGAAGAGACGAACTGGGAAAAACCGTTAAAACACCGAATATCATTGAAACTGATTTAATGGATGACCAATATCAGTACAGTGGTTTCCATAAATATCAGATTCTGGCCAGAGAAAAGCAAAAGCATTATATTTTGCAATTTTATTTGAAATAAATAATAATTAAATTTTCAATATTTCTTATTGATTTCTCAATAACTTGTTAATAAAAAAAGTGGTTTGAACCAGTCTGGCCGGTTCTTGCCAACCCTGTATATAATCCTACAAAATAATACGGCTCTACTAAATATTCCAAGCTGATCGACACTAATATCGACCAGTGACATCATCACTATATTTTTATATCATCAAATTTCCACATTCTTCAAGGCCAACAGTCGTAAGTCTCGTAACGGGCTTCAATGGTTTCAATGACCACCACTTCCGCGAATTACACTCGGAGCTACTCGAAATTGAACCCAGTACAACAAAATATTAAACAATATTAAATAATAATAATAATGTACGTCAATAATTAAAATATGAAAGGTTTAATGTGAATATTAGTAACATACAGTACATTGCTTTTTTGCATTATATTTGTTTTTAATATTATGTTGAGAGATAAAAAATTAAACACAAAGAAAAGGTTTTGAAAATGATTAAATGATAAAGTCCTTTTACAATAAAAGTGAAATATCCGTCGTGTAATGATTCAGAGCAGATAAGTTTAAATGGTTATTTGATATTGAGCTAAATCAGTTAGAAGGCGTTCAACAAGAAGAACCGCAGGGTGGTCTTCGTCTAATAACACTTTAAATATATTATTTGATTTCAACAGTGATTCGAATGCGTGTTTTACTTTTCCAATTTTAGAGTACAATTGAGAAATTTTACACCAGAAAATTCCATGTTCATGGTGATTTTCCCCCTTGTAAAAATTGTGGACTTTCAGAAGTTCGAGTCCCATAGAAATGCCATCATCTGTCAGGCTCAGATAAAAACAGCACTGAAAAGCGACTTCCAGGAGGCGCAATCGACAAATGTGGTACTCGCCCAGGACGTTCTTCTGCTTTTTGAGAAGGTCCACACATTCCTTCAACGTACGTCCTAACTCATCGATAGACTTAGAATTTTCTTGAATTGTTACATGTAGATCGTAAAATGCTTTAGACAGAGCGACCACGTTCGAGTCGGTGGCTTTCTGGGCGTCCAGTATTTGGAATCTAGCAGCTTCCTTCTCGTCATTCAAACAAGAGTGACAACGGCAAGTGAAGTAAAACTGGCGCTTTAAAAAGTCTTGTCTTTGGGCTTTTGGCAGGGCAATGTCCAGGTATGAAATGCTTATTCTCCTGAAGTCATCATGCGGAATGTCCTTGACCGCTCTGACTACCAAAGTTTTGCCGTTGAAGGACCAGTTCGCATCAGGGTCACAACTGTGGTCGAAGATTGAGAATCCCAAATACAAGCCACAACCAATTTTATGAAATCCACCGTCAAGGATTTCATTCCAATTAACGGACAATATGCAAAAAACATCGAAGAGCAGCTTCCTGTCATCTTGATTGTTGGGGTCATAAAGGTCCGGAAAGAACTTGGCAAACTTTAGTCCCTGCATCACCTCAAACAACAACATCTTTGGTAAATCTTTGGAGATTTCTTCCTGGTGTCCCATCAAATCGTCGAACGACCTACTGTAGCAGCCGACAGTTTCTCGAAATGAGGTTCTTCCATTTTCTCCAGCCATCTTTATCTTCATGTAGAGTCTGGCCATTATTAGGTCTTCGGCTTCCAGCGGAAACTTCTTCAAACGGGCGCATTCCAGCTTGTGGAAATCTGACCAGGCCTTCCTTTGGCAATGGACGTCGCAGAAATAAAGCAGTTGGCATTGACTACAGCGTTTTGGCTTTGGTCTGGTTTGTAATGGCTGCCGAAATTCATTTTCTTTGCTACTTCTCAGACAATGGTCGCATAACATTCCCTTTGCGCTTTTGAAGGCGGCAAACACCAGTGGTTCGGATCTGCAAATTACGTCTCCTCGACTATATCCCATCTTTTTATCTAAATAACTTTTAAGTAATTTATGTTAAGTTGTCTGTATCTATGCACTTATTACCTTATATGAGTTTGTTGGGAAAGGTTTTTACTAGCACATATTAAAAATTGCCACCAAGAGTTCTAGCTTATGAAAAGTGTCGCTAATTTCAAAACACCGCAAGGACTACAGTGCCATCTGACGCAATATTTTTAACAAACAAGTGGGCTAGGTAAAACTCAAGCAGTTACATTTGTTTTCAGTTGTCTTTAAGGAGTCGAAATTGGAAAACTAGACAACTTTGTTTATTCTACACCGCCCCCCCCCTCCGGTAAGCATTAGACACTTTAATTGCGTATTGAAAAATGTACAAAATCATGTCTACTAATTAATCGATTCCGAAAAACAGTGTGTGAAAATTTCTTTCCCTAATGTGGTGTTCAAACGTGTTATTTTCAACTCGCTCTAGTCACTGCCCACTATTACCATGAAGGAAAGATAAGAAGAGCCGACTCCGGCCTTTTTTGAAATGTGCCTGGGAGCCCTGCTGACTGCAGCGCCTCTAGCCGTCGCACTCTCCTGCAAAAAGAGAAGAGTGCAAGCGCCAGCTCCACTCTCTGAAACGCAAGTAAAAATAATGTTACTAATGAATATTGCATGTTTATGTATTAAAATGCATTGAAATTCATTATTCTTTATATATTTGGTATCTTAATTTTAATATAATACCTTTTCAATAGACTGACAGTTGTCAATGTCATTATTAAATGCCAATCAGACTGTGATCAGAATTCACAATGGACGCGCTCTGAGCTCCAAAGAGTGCGAGAGTTATTTTTGAGCGCGAGTTCCACTCTCGGGCCAAAATAGAGAAGAGCGCGAGCTCCACTTTCGGGCCAAAAAAGAGAAGAGCGCGAGCATGAGCGCCACCATCTAGCTCAATATTAAAGAGCGCGAGCTCGGAAAAATCGGAATTTGCCCATCTCTGATATTGGCCGAAGATCAAAATAAATTAAATCGTCGTGTCTACTTTGGTTCGAGCTGTTCCTTTTCAATTGTTGTAATGCTCAATGGAAATTAAATGAGGGGATATCTTTTTTCAACTACACTAAAAGTCATTAAATATATAAATATGAATAAATTAAATATTAAATTTTAAATTTCCCGCGCTAAACGATAATGATTAAATCGTATGACAGCCAGGTGGCGATAGAATCGTAATCCCAAAACTGCCTTTGTACCTCAAAGGCAGAGTCTGCTCTCCTTATGGCCTTATCTTTCCATCATGTTTTTACACTATGAAGTTAAGTTAGCCCAGGTATGGGGATTGAAACTCTCCAGCAGGGACGTACCTTGGGGGGGGGGGGGGGGACCGGGGGGAGCTCACCCCAAAAGCTTTGTAGAGTTGGCAAATCGAGGTGGACTTGGCAAAAAGAAAATTATGAAATATGTTTGTTAATTAAAAAACTACTAAATCGATTGTAAACAATGTTCCAACAAATCATTTAGAATTTCCCAGCAATTTACTTCCCTAAAGTCTTTAACTATGTTTGAGATTTCTATGTAGTTGCTTCTCCTTATGCATAACTTACAAGACCTGATTTCTATGCTAGGCAGCTAGTATGTCGAAACTTTAGTTCAGCCTTGTGGTAAAAGCTTTTGAAATTGTCATTTTTCCTACAGCACCTTATAAAATTCCAAGGCAGATAGACGCGTGATAGAGAATATCGGTTCTTCGTTATTATTTCACGAGCCGATAATTCCTCGACGATACCGGACTCTTTTCGTCCTATGTGAAAGCGCGTTTCAAAGGGGGGCGTGTTTTTATATTATCTTCCATCCATTGTTTCAGCATGCTCAAGCCTACGCTCTCCTTACGTCCCAAGGTTACTAGAAAAAAATTTCTGCTTACGTCCAACAACGTAAGTATACAAGTCATACTGATATTGGTAGCTTAGCTTCGTATGTGTTGAAAACAAGGGTGGAATAGATGTTGTACGTGTTTTGGCGGGGAAACATTGCTGTTTGAATTAAACAAAATATTAAAATGGTATACCTCTTCGCTTTTTCGCGGTGTTATATGCGCCATATATTAACAGTTATAAATTTTGATAAAAATATATGGTCCTGGTCTTTCGAATTAAATAATTTTGATAGTATATTTATTTTAAATATTTGAAAGCATATTTATTTTAAATATTTGAAAGTATATTTATTTTAATTATTTGATAGTATATTTATTTTAATTATTTGATAGTACAGTTAACTATAAATTTAATAATAATCAGCGAGCCTAGTGTTGGTATACAAAGTTAGTTTCTGTATATTGTACTAGATGGCGCTATACGCTAGTATCTACTAGATGGCGCTACTGACTGATATAGTCGTAAACTAGACGTTATCTGTTTTTTATTCTTTTTGTTGTTGTCAATGTAAATAAGTTTTTTGTCGTTTTGTTATGACCAAGGCCCAATAAGAGAAATGGCTGAAACAATGAAAATACAGTTTGACAAGCTCAATGGTTCAAATTATCAGACTTGGAAATTCAAAATTGAAATGCAACTGATAAAGGATGACTTGTGGCATGTAATATCGACTCCGCCACCGGAACCGATAACTGCACTTTGGACCCAGGTCCGTAGCCATGGGGGGGGGGGGGGATCTCTTTCGCCCGACCTAGCCTTTTCTGCAACTCAACTCCGACGCCCCCTTTTGGGACAATTCGCCCCTCCTAAAATACGGTTCGCCCGCTCTATATCGATGTCCTGGCTACGGCCCTGTTTGGACCAGACACAATGATAAAGCGAGAGCTACTATTGGTTTGCAAGTAGAAGATTCTCAACTAATGCACATACGTGATAAAACTTCAGCGAAAGATGTTTGAGTGGCTCTGAAAAATTATCACGAGAAAGGCCGAAGCTATTCCGGACGAAAATTCCGGCCGCATGAGCCCCAGACTATTCCGGCCGAAACTTACGGCCGGAATAGCTTTCAACTAAAATGTGGCTAAAATGGCCGAAACTTTCGGCCGGAATAGCTAACGAATTGTTGGAGGCTATTCCGGCCGAAATTTTCCAAACCGAAAGTTTCGGCCGGAATAGTCGTCCATCAGCAACCAGCTAATTCGGCCGACATTTTCCCGTCGTAAAGTTTCAGCCGATTTATACAGCCCAGTGAGGGCCGTCTAATCCGGCCGAAACTTTCCTTTTATAAAAAAAATTACTAAACCTTAATTTTAATGGTAAATCGTGTATTATTGAGAAAAACAAGCAAACTTATCGAACCATTAATACTAACTATTTAACCATGGGCAGTAAATTAAGAGGACAGGTTTTCGATAGCCTTCCACAGTGCATTTTATTTCTCCGCGCGTATCAATCAGCTCGAGAGACTCCGAGGGAGTCTTGCAAGGTCGTTTGTACCACGTGATCTTAAAATTTTAAAATGGCAATCTAATGCGGTTGATATTGTTACGTAATTTTGGTTTTTTAATTCAATAAAAACTATCAACTGATATTTAGTATATCATATTTAATCTATAAAAACGTGAAAAAATACGTTGTACTTCGTGTTTATCTTTTTTCTTTTTTCGAACAGTATATCGTCCACTCTTAGCGATACTTGTTTTTTTTTTCAAATAACCTTGGCCGACTCCCTTAGTGTGATTGGTTTACGGGGGCTAAAAACCAGGCTTTTTACCGATCCTCTAAAATCTACTATCCATGATTTAACTGACTTTTTGCCAATTATTATTTTTCGTTTTCACCTTGGAGAGTAGACACGAGGCGATAAATTCCCAACGAACTTTATCTCGAATAATATTACTCTTCCGGTAATAATAATAATAATAAAAATCAGCTAGGCTAATACCCAAGGCACCACCTTAGGCCTAAGTCGGACTTTTGAAGCCTTTAATTCAGGTGGCCGGGTTACAATGCGTAGGAGGGTGGTGGCAAGCCCTGCAAGCCCACAGCACGCGATCGAGCCAACAGCTCCCTACACTAACTATTACCGTTAACCTCAACAAGTTTTTATGGAAGGGGAAACCGAAGAACCCGGGGGAAAACCCCTTAAACAAGTGGGGAGTGAACTTGCAAACTCAACGCAGAAGGAGTTGTTCCGAGTTTTCACCCAGTGCCGCAAGCTGGGATCGAACCCGGCTCCTCTTGCTGCGAGGCGAAAGTGCTAACCACTCTGCCACCCCACAGACGAATAAAAGTTTTCGTTTGGATTATACTACACTCGTTTTGGAATCGTTATGTTTCTAATAATGAGTTTGCAAGTTCTCTCCCCACTGGTTTAAGGGGTTTTCCCTCGAGTTCTTCGGTTTCCCCTTCCATAAAAACTTGTCTAGGTTAACGGTAATAGTTAGTGTAGAGAGCTGTTGGCTCGATCTCGTGGCATGCAGGGCTTGCCACCACCCTCCTACGCATTGTAAAACGGCCCCCTGAATTAAGGGCTTCAAAAGTCGCATGATGACTTAGGCCTAAGGTGGTGCCTTGGGTATTAGCCTAGCTGATTATTATTATTATTATTCTTACTGAATGTGAAATAAATTAATAAACATAACTATAGTGAAAGCTAAAAGTCGCACTGAACATTGTTTTTAAAGGGAGTACGTAGATCCATGTTTATGGTGGATCAACGAATTTTCCATGTCTGCCACCAGGATTAACAAAGCTAGGAGTGCTTGGCGCTAGTTACCCAAAAACGAGTTTAAGCAGACGATTTTTGTATTTACTAGGTACTCCCTTTAATGATAGTCTGTCGTAGAGCGATTGCGTAATCGGAAGTTTTGGATCAGGTACGTTTTGGCGTACTATCCGTTAGCAAAATAGCTGCCGGTTTCAGATCGTTATCAATACGAGCAAAACACGTTTATTAGTACAAGAAAGTTAGCTCGAAATTAAGGTGAACCCTCAAAAAATTAAAACAAAGCTGAAAGTTTCCTACTTTATAGATTTTGGGGCGCTCTTTCACGTGGTGTGGTCTCCGGTGTTCTCCCGAAGGTGGAATTTCCGCCATCTTGGAAAATGGTGGCCAAAATGCAGTGAAAATTCAATATCTTCCGTATGGCTTATCCAATTTATATGAATATGTCGCATCTTTTATGTTTTTAGGTATTGAGTCATATTACAAGTCAAACAATGACTTAGCCCTACAGCACATATGTATATAATTTGAAAAACTAAATAAATTTGAACTTGAACTTGAAGTGCGTAATTTGAGCGGGCAGCTAAGACCAATTTCACAAATTTGGTAATTATCGACGTTATAAGCATAATATAACGTTATAAGCATGTCTTAGGTAGAATTTTTATTCTTGAAACACTGACATAGTTTCCTCCATTTTATATAATTGCGGGAAAAATAAATGTTACATCAACTTTGGTTTTATTAATTTAAGAAATATTTTTGGAACAGTTTACTTTCATATTGTCTAGTAAAGACTCTAGAAAACGTTATAAAATAAAACCTACATATCAAGTACAAACTATTTTTTAATAGATATTATGAAAAATATCTATTCATCGGCATCCTCGTCTAAAAGTTCCGTATCGAAATCTCTACGTTCATTCGTACAAGATATTCCCTTGCATCGCCTACAAATTGAGGAACAGATTAGACTAATCTTTCGGCATTCACATTTCAAATCGCAGGCGTCTTTGCATTTACAAGATATCATCCGAAGAATCCCGGTCGGTGCTGTTTCAAGAGTGTTTATGATAGGACGAAGTTCACTACCCACCTGTTTCCAACCCCAATCTGTTGCGTTGAGGCCGTTACCTAGCCAAGTTTGAACTTGGTGAAAGACACGCACGGTATGAGTGTTGTTTCGCAGCTGCGCTATTTGGAGGTAGTGATGCTAGCTCAAAAATTGAACTAATAGAAGACCCAGCGGTTGCTTTTGTAAATGCGTGGAACCGTTGTCCGTCCAATGTATCCGTTTCATTTGCTCCATAAAGTCTCAACAAAAACATTTCACCGACTCTAGACACTTCGTCATGGGTTGAGCTAGGCAAGCAAAATATTTTTACGGCTTGTCGAAGTTCTTCGTTCTTCTTTAAAATATTAAACGCATTTTTCTTTCCTTGTCGATAAAGTGCTGATGTTGTGTCGCAGCCAGTCATAGCGTGAGGGAACGGTAAAATCTGAGTCATATCAACTAATGTCTCTTGAACGTCTTTTATTTTAATAATTTTATCGGAATTATTTTCGTGTTTTGGCTTTACGAAATAAATATTACTTTTAAACGTGGGACGCGAAAGCGCAATTAGCAAAACCAGTAAGTCAGTGTCTTCTCCGACCAGCGCTATATTTTCGTGAATTTCTTCAAGCGCTAATTCAACTGTAGTGTTAACAATAAGGGTATCGGCATCTTCTTTCGCTTGCTTTACTGTGAATCCGTGTTCCTGAAACTAGATTAACAAGTTCTCAATAAAAGACTGCTTGTTTCAAGGATTTTTCACGAATGTTTCTTGAGATGTCGACGCTTGAATATTGTCCTCTATATTCATGTCAATAGCCATAATTTTAGAATATCTCCTACGTTGCTCCTCATCTTTGGTCGTTAGTGTTTCGTTGTATCCACCAAAAACTATAGTGGCATTAGCACCATAATGTGTTTTAACAAATTCTAAATACAGGGAAAGAACTTCACCGTAAGTGCATGGACGAGGCCACACTACTCGGTGAAGTAGAAACCCACCATCTAAGACTAAATGATTGAAATCTAAGTTCGATTGGGTTGATGAACTATTTTCATCTAGAGTAGCTTTGTTGGTTTTCCTAAACGAAATTTCGTCAAAGAGTGCCGGGGCGATTGGTGACAGCTCAAATTGAAGATATGTCTCTAAATTTTCTCCACGTTGTAAGGCACTGGCAATTCTACCAAAAAGTTGCTGTGGGTTAACAATTACCTCGTCTTCGTCCATTTGAACGGAATTTTTCATCGCTGCTAATGGTTTTACTTTGTCATTTCTTCGTAGCTTCACTTCAAAAAACCTCCTTCCTACCATGCACTTTATGGATTCACTATCTACTTCTAAAGCTGAATCACTATTTATCGTAGTATCTGCGATTAAACCCGAAGCAAGAGAAACCAGGGAAGACTATCTTAAATGGTGAGTGGTCTCTTAACCATCCATAAAGTTTTGACGAGTCTTTGACGTCACGTGCTTGTCTAAAGTCTCTAACTTCGACGTGTTGTTCAGATGTAGCTGCCGTGACGTCACAATAATCTTCTAGGGCCTTACTTATAAGGGCACGTACTGGAGTTGTTAACACCAATCTAGCAATTGTACTTTCAGTTAAACCACGTCCACGTGTTAGCTCACCCACCACCTTCCAAGATCGCGTCAGAACTTGTTCGATAGTCATGTCAGACCAGATTCCGGACCAATATTTATTTGAGCGTCTAACGGCAAAATACCCATTTTTAGTGAAATTGTTAAAATCTTCCAACGACATTGAGTTTTCGAGCTCAGAAATTTGCTTAAGGTATAGGTGAGCTGATTTGGCGTAAGCTAAATGTCCCGAAGCGTGTAATTAAGGCAACATTTTTTGAACACAGTATAAGTGTAAAGACCAATGTCCACTCCGCTCGGCTCTAACAAACAAGCGCATGACTTCAACAAGCTCAAAATATAATGCCCATAATTTAGCTGTTCAACTTGTCTTGCTTATGTTTTCTTCAAGATATTTTTCGTACTTCATAACACTCCTGCATCTCCTCAGTAGTTATTAAATTAAACATTTACTCCGCATAGTATCGAGTATAAGCTTTCCCAATCTATGCTGCTATCCAATCGTAATTTCACTGCTCTTAACCATTCATCACTTCGAATTGCTGTACGATTTTCTAGAGTTGTTTTTATTTGAAAAGTTTCAACCAAATGTACTTTTCCTTTATTTCCCAATGGTTTTCGAACTGATCTAGATACATCTTCACCACATAACAAGTAATATTGTTTAAAGTCAAAAGTTGACGTCTTCGATCTTAAATGTGTTTCCTTATTTTCAGTAGACGTACTGGCCTATTCTAATTTTTTAATATTATCGTCACGAGTATATTCCCTTCTGCAGTTGTCATGTAACCGAGCCTCGGACTGATTTTGGAGTTTTTCATGCCGCTCATCTTTCCTTCTTAAACTTGCACTAACGAGGGTTGGTAATCCGCTCGTAACTAATGTAGTTTTTCTACTATTTAATAACTCGTCACAGATTATACATTTATTATCCATTTTAAATGAAGAAAAATACGAAATATTTTAGAGTTTTAACATCTTTCTTCTGCTAAAACTCAATCGCGACTGACCCCATGCTTAGGTAAAAATGAACTCAATTATTTTTGTTTTCTTTATGGTACGAGGTCCAATTTCAGTGTTTCGATGCCCTCTCACCTCCAAGGTCATTTCGGCGAACAACCGTACGAAGATCGAAAAAAAAAGCCGTAGGTCGTAACAGCTCGGAGATAGGTCGTCGTGTCCATATTTGTCAAAAGGGTTTTTTTTTGAACAGCTGCGAAATTCAAGTATTTATCCCTTGCGTAGGGTCACACGAAGTAATTACACAACCGGAAATAAAATTATGCCAAACTATTAAAAAGATAGTTTTCAATCAAATACCCAAATAATTAAAGCAATTAACAGTGGTCCTTATCGAAAATAGGCTCTGATTAGAAAGTACGATCAGTTGAAGCGTAATCGCGATTCGCGAGTAAGGCGGGTTGGACTACACGTGACGTGTGACCAATGCACAAAATTATACCCTAGCATTATATATAAATAATTCCATACTGCCGGGATTGTGCCTAAAAAGAATAAGTGCAATTTGATAGTTTACGTTACTTCTAAAAAGTAATAAATCACAATTCTTTCCAAGTGGCCTAACATATCAAGCATAATTACGCACTTCCGGTGCATAATATGACTAAATACCTTGAACATTTTAAGTATTTTTTCATGTAAATCGGATAAGCCATACGAGAGATAATGAATTTTTACTGAATTTTGGTCGCCATTTTCTAAGATGGCGGAAATAACACCAATGGGAGAACACCGGAGACCACACCACGTGAAAGAGTGCCCCAAAATCTATAAAGTAGGAAACTTTCAGCTTTGTGTTAATTGGTTGCGGGTCAAAACCTATTTTTCCTGTACTATATGTTTCAAATTCGAAAATAACTACCTTATGAAATTAAACGAATGTTTAGTTATTTTTTATATAACGATTCAATTCGCGACCGAAAACTACGGGTACGACCTCTTTAACGGCAGAAGAAAACAGTAAGAGGTAATTGCTTTATTATTCAGAACAGCATTGAGTGCCAGCTTTACACATTTTTGATTCTAGCAGACGCTACACACTCAAGAAGTGGCGTGAAAACTTCAGCGAATAATGCATCATTACAGTTTTAAAAGCGTTTAAATTTTCATTGAGCCTTGGCTGCATCAAGCCGCGATTTCGTTACTTGGCAGTTTCCAAACACAAGGAGCAATTCGCAGAAGCTTGTTAGTCCTTACAATGTTTGTCACATAATGATTTACCTTGCATTGGCGAAACCGACTATCATTTAATAATTTTGCACTGAATGAATGGGAAGTGTCATACTTATTTTACTATGTTACTTATGCTATATCTCGCTCGCACTCACTAGCTTGAGATCTGCTGATGCTCGCAGATTTTTAGCGCCTAAATCGTTGATCCTTACATTTCACTCTTTTTGGATCGCTTAAATTGGCGCTCCTCTCATTTTCGATTTGTGATATTTTAAATGCTTAAAAACCGCTCAAAATTAAAGGAGCGCCCATAAAATTCTTCAATGTACGTGTTCCATAAAAGCAATACGAATAGTCCGGGCCACGCAGACGAGTCGCAAGGGGAGGGGGGAGGTTGAAAATTGAAAATTTATGAAAAAAAAAACACTTAAAAGGTTGGAAGTAGGGGTGCTAATCAACCACGTTTCTAATCCGCTCCAAGGGATAGAAAGGGGGGTGGAAATCAACAACATTTCTAATCCGCTTCTAGGGATCGAAGGGGGAGGGGGCGGCAAATAGGAAAATCTATAACAATGATTTAGAGTTTTGAGGGAGTCGTGTAATTGAAAAGAACCAGCGACTATTGCTCCGACACTTGGGAAAAATGCTTATCGCCGCCCCTGTTTAAACCAGACAGTCTCGGAAACCATTTTTAAAGCCAGTGAGGTTCTAAACTTAATGTACAAAATAAAGACCTCAGTATCTTTCCTGAATTTTTTTAGAAATGTAAAACGTCTTTCTGTAAGACCGACGATAAATATTCAAAACCATACCACGAAGGCATTGCATGACGGTGTAGTTTTTCCTTCACTCTAATTTCCTAAAAAACATACATTGAAGGGTTGATATGTCAGCATAGGCATACTGTGCATTCTCTAGTACTAGGCCTTTATGTGGGTAAATTATGACCACTCGAAAAACCAAAATGCGACCCTAAGTTGTAACTTTTTCCGGGTGGAATTTGTATATTTCATTTCAGTAAGTAAATTATCAAATAAGACTAATAATATCATTCAATTTAATGAAATATAAATGACATAAAACATCATGCATTGTTATAATACATTCTAAATAAATTAGACCAAACAATTAACTTTCCGTTAATATTCTAAATAAAATATATAAATTATCTTCCGTCGCGTACCCTACTTCGTCGTAAAATGTTTTTTTCCACCATACAAAATGTTGACAGATTGTAACTGGTAAACTTAGGCTTAGTAGTAGTACTACTACAAAGTAGTCTACAAAAGAATCTGTACAATGCCGCAAGCGGGAAATGTTGCTCCTGAAGCCAAAACAACAAAATTGTGCCTCCGACGGAATCTATTCACTAATTACTACTCACTAGGTATTTTCGAAATTCTATTAAAAGTGTGATTTTAGATACAGTAGAACTAACGACGGGTAGCATTAAGTTATATGCAGAAAACAAAATATAATTGTTATCAAGAATAAACAATCAAGCAATATATTTATAAATATTGAAATATAAATTGAAAACCTTAATTTTTTTATTTTATTTTCACTCAATATATACACGACGACGAAGTATTAAATATGTACTGAAATCTTAAGGGCTTTTTTTCCAATGATATACATGGTGACACGTCACGCTTGTAAAGTAATTTCCAAGGGGTAATTCTAGGGAAAGTAGTTATGAAAAATTCCCTATGAAAATACAACCCACCGGGTAAGGTTCCATAGATAGGAAGTCAGAAAAACTGATTGAAAAACTTCATCTACAATTGAAACTTTCCGTATAGAGGCGAAACGTATTAACTCCAAACATATAGCAGACATTCGCTCTCCGTGGGGCTTTAGTTTTGCTTCGTCTTGTTCAAGCGGTTACAGAGGCCACTAGAAAACAATTAATTTATTTCATATTCAGTAAGAATTTATCTCATTATTAGAAACATAACGATTCCAAAACTAGTGTACTGTAATCCAAATGAATACTTTTATTCATCTGTCCCGGATTACCGGAAGAGTAATATTATTCGAGATAAAGTTCGTTGGGAATTTATCGCCTCGTGTCTCTACTCTCCAAGGTGAAAACGAAAAATAATAATTGGCAAAAAGTCAGTTAAATGGTTAGTATTAATGGTTCGATAAGTTTGCTTCTTTTTCTCAATAATACACGATTTACCATTAAAATTAAGGTTTAGTAATTTTTTTATAAAAGGAAAGTTTCGGCTGGAATAGACGGCCCTCACTGGGCTGGATAAATCGGCCGAAACTTTTACTACGGGAAAATGTCGGCCGAATTAGCTGGTTGCTGATGGACAACTATTCCGGCCGAAACTTTCGGTTTGGAAAATTTCGGCCGGAATAGCCTCCAACAATTCGTCAGCTATTCCGGCCGAAAGTTTCGGCCGTTTTAGCCACATTTTAGTTGAAAGCTAGTCCGGCCGAATGTTTCGGCCGGAATAGTCTGGGGCTAATGCGGCCGGAATTTTCGGCCGTAATAGCCACTCCGCACGAGAAAAGCACTTTGTGTAGTAAAGTGGTTTTATTGAAACGATTGTGTAGAAGTCAATTGACGGAATTCGGAGACATGGAAAAACATCTGGAAACAATGTTAGATATTGTGGATCGTTTAAGAGGTCTAGGTGAAAACTTAAAAGAAAATTTGGTTGTTGCGTTACTACTGTGTACTCTTCCTGAAAGCTATGAAACATTGATAATAGCTTTAGAAACAAGAGACGAGGATGATCTAACACTCGAACTGGTCAAAGGAAAGTTGATAGACGAATATAAACGAAGAGAAGAATCTGACGACAAGGTGAAAGTCAATAATGAAAAACAGACGGCTCTACAGAGCTATGCTGTGACAAATAAATATAACAGACAAGCTTCGTATAAAAGGAAACCAATATTAATATGTTACGAGTGCAACAAAGAAGGACATATGAAGAAAAATTGTACAATTTTCAAAGCGAAGCAAAGAGCAAAAGAGCACGCGAAGGTTGTCACAGAGGCGAAAGAATCAGAGACGAAAAGAAATAACGTCAGTTATACAGCGTTTAAAATTCAACTAGAGAATTTGATGACGCTTGGTTCGTAGATTCTGGCGCAACATGCCACATGACAAATGACAAGAATTTTTTCACTTTCTTGGATAATACATATGTTGATAAAGTGTACACTGCAAATGGTGACATTCTAAAGGAAGCCGGCAAAGGAATCGGAACATTAAATTGTCGTTTAAAAGGGACTGGTGTCAATAAAGCAAGTGTAAATGACGTGCTGTATGTCCCACAACTCAAAGGAAGCTTATTGTCCGTGAGAAAACTAGTAAAGCATGATTTTATAGTAGTGTTTGATAAGACAGGTTGCACGATTACTGATGGCAACAAGACTATTGTAGCTACAGCTTCTTCCGACGATGACCTTTACAAACTGAATCACCGAAATGAAGTGAAATTGGTACTGAATAAAGTTTCGAAATCTGGCATTCATGTTTGGCACAGACGGATGGGAGATAGACATACAGACGCTATAAATACTCTTGAAAGAAAAGAGTTGGAAAATGGGATCGAAATTTCTAAGTGTGAGAAAATGGAAAAATGTGAAACTTGTATTGAATCAAAGATGGCACGTTTACCATTTCCAACTTCAGTAACAAAGTCAAAACGAAAATTGGACTTAATTCACACAGACTTGTGTGGACCTATGGCAACAACGACACCAAGTGGAAAGAGATATATTCTAACTCTAATTGACGACTACAGTCGCTATACGATCATTGGGCTTCTGAAATATAAAAGTGAGGTAACAACTCATATTACCAATTTTGTACGGCTTTGCGAAACAAAATACGGTCAAAAACCAAAGAAGTTTCGATCAGATAGAGGCGGCGAATATGTCAACAATGACATGAAATTTTTTCTTCGTAACGAAGGCATTGAGTGGGAGCTCACGGCTCCCTATACACCAGAACAAAATGGTGTGGCGGAGAGAAAGAATAGAACATTGACCGAAATGGCCCGAAGTATGTTGTCTGATAGAAAACTTCCAAACTGCTACTGGGGAGAAGCTGTGAATACAGCCACATATCTACAAAATAGATTACCCAGTCGAGCTATTACCAAGACGCATTTTGAACTTTGGTATGGTACCAAGCCTGACCTACACCATATTCGTATTTTTGGGTGTAATGCCTACGCGCATATACCAGATGAAACGCGAAGGAAACTGGATCGAAAAGCAAAGAAATTAATTTTCGTTGGGTACGAGGACGGATCGATGGCATACCGACTGTTGGATACTTCTACTAACAAGGTCACTATAAGCAGGTACGTCAAATTCATTGAAGAACCCTGTGTTTTGCAACCTTCACAACAAAGCAACAGTATTGAAAACAATATAATACAACTCGGAGGAAACGATAAAGAGAACGAGGTCATAGCTCCAGAGGAAGGTAATGAAAATATTATGAAGAATAATGCTGTTCGTCGTTTCACAAGGTCGAATATAGGAAAACCTCCTGAGAGACTAATTGAAGTGTTGATGACACATGAAGAAGTTGAAGACGACCCTTGTGACGTCTATGAAGTTTTAGCTAGTCCTCGTACTAATGAGTGGAAGGCAGCAATGGCCGAAGAGCTACAATCTCACGAAATAATGAATACATGGAACCTTACCGAACTATACCGTGATAAAAAGCCTATTGGGTGCAAATCGGTGTTTAAAACTAAAAGGAACGCGCAAGGACAAATAATTAGACACAAAGCTCGTTTAGTAGCTCAAGGCTACTCACAGAAATTTGGTTCGGACTACGATGAAGTTTTTGCACCTGTAGGAAAACAGTCGACGTTTCGCGTTTTGATGACTGTCGCTGGACACAAGAAATGCAAGTACGACACTTTGACATAAAAACTGCTTTTCTACATGGGCACCTAGAAGAAGATGTATACATGACACAGCCTCCAGGTGGTTTCACTACGAAAGAAACAGAACATCTAGTGTGCAAATTAAATAAAAGTCTTTACGGACTAAAACAAGCTGCACGAAATTGGATTGAGAAACTACATGATGTTCTACAAGAAGACAATTGGACACGAGGAGTCGCTGACAGATGTTTATATTCAAAAAAAATCAATGATGAGTGAAAATTCGTCTATGTAGATAATTTGATTGCAGTTGGACCAGATAATGATGTCATCGACAATATTTATAGTTACCTGGCAACAAAATTTGAAATAGTTGACCTTGGTGCTTTGAAACACTATCTGGGTATCGAAGTTGGAAGAGATAGCGATGGTATTTTTAACATCCACCAATCTGGATATAGTTCGAACATATTAAAAAGATTTAGTATGGATAACGCAAAACCGGCGAAAACGCCGATGGACATCGGATATATCAAAGACAAATCGATAGAAAAGAACGAGATGGCTAACAAGGACATTTATCGTCAAGCCCGCTTACTTTACGTAGCAACATGGACACGTCCTGATATTATGGCCAGTGTGTCAATTTAAGCCGAAAATTAACGAACCCAACCGCAACGGTTTGGACCGCAGTTAAAAGGTTGATTTACTTGATCAAAATCATTAAAATTAAAATTGGAAAGTCCAGCTAGGAAATCAGCTACACTTATTGGCTATGCTGACGCGGATTGGGCAGGTGATCTTAGTGACAGAAAGTCCAATTCTGGTTTCATTTTCAAATATCTTGATGCGCCAATAAGATGGGCGAGTCGAAAGCAGACGATCGTAGCCCTTTCTTCCACAGAAGCGGAATATGTGGCGCTTAGTGAAACTTGTAGGGAAGCACTCTGGCTTCAGAAGATTTTACAAGATTTAAAACAAGAAGACATAGTAACACAAATCTTTGAAGACAATCAAAGCTGCTTAAAGATGATCGACAATGAAAACGTCACTTCCAGAACCAAACATATCGACTCCCGACATCATTTCGTAAAAGAGTTACGAAACCAATTCAATTTTCGATACTGTCCAACGGAAATAATGATCGCGGATATGTTAACGAAACCACTTGAAAGAACCAAAACTCGCGAACTTGCATCATTAGCCGGACTTTATGAATAATTTTTTTTAGTATAAATTACACATTGTATAACTTTGAGGAGGAGTGTTGGTATACAAAGTTAGTTTCTGTATATTGTACTAGATGGCGCTATAAGCTAGTATCTACTAGATGGCGCTACTGAGTGATATAGTCGTAAACTAGACGTTATCTGTTTTTTGTTCTTTTTGTTGTTGTCAATGTAAATAAAACTGTATTAGTTGTAATAAAAACTTATTACTCATTTCTTTCACAAATCGACTGTTTTTATAATCAAACGATTATAATTCAATACCTAGTACCTAAGTCATCTAGCGACTTTTATTGCCTTTAATTCAGGCCGGGTTACAATGCGTAAAATAAATAAAAATAAATATACAATCAAATAATAAAAATAAATATACTATCAAAATTATATAATTCGAAAGACCAGGACCATATATTTTTATCAAAATTTATAACTGTTAATATATGGCGCATATAACACCGTGAAAAAGCGAAGAGATATACTATTTTAATATTTTTGCTTAATTCAAACAGCAATGTTTCCCCGCCAAAACACGTACAACATCTATTCCACCCTTGTTTTCAACACATACGAAGCTAAGCTACCAATATCAGTATGACTTGTATACTTAGACGTAAGGATAGCGTAGGCTTGAGCATGCTGAAACAATGGGTGAAAGATAATATAAAAACACGCCTCCCTTTGAAACGCGCTTTCCCATAGGACGAAAAGAGTCCGGTGTCGTCGAGGAATTATCGGCTCGTATTATTTCATTGTTAATTTTCTACGTTAAATTTGGCAATCTGTATAAAATTTATAAAAATACCTAGTTTTAATTTCTATAGGAGTTTTTTTTACTTAGGGTAAATTAGGTAAGTCGTGAATATTATAGTTTTCCGTTAGTTCCTAACTCCGCCGCCAGAGCGCATATTTAACAATCGCCCGAAGCAAATATTCGGGAACGGGGCGTCCATGTGTGAAATACATTAATTATTCCATGGAAGGACTAGTACGAGTTGGTATTTGCCCTTGCCCTTCTGGTCACGTGTTTTTTTAACTGTCGCTATAAAAAATAACTCTAACATTTATACAAACGCCGGCGTATGCCGCCGCCGCCGGTCATATTGGCCACGCCGAAGACGCCGCCGCCGTAGGCCTAAACGCCGGCGTAAGCCGCCGCCGCCGACCCATATCAGATCGGCGCAGGCCTCAGGATGAAATGTATCTATTTTTTACCACAGCGGGATACACGATGAGAAAATAGTAAGCGGGTTTGATGGGATTTTTAAATTGCTGTAGCATTGTTCAATCTCTTTTTTCTTCTTCGTGTATCTCGTTTTATATATATAAAGAGAGTAGGCAAATGCTTTACTCACTATAACACGACGGCGAACCGTTTTTGGCCATTGAATTGGGAATAGTTCCGCTAGAATGACATAGGTTTCGCGAAATATAATATATAATAATTTTAATAAAACATTTAAATTGAAATCTTCCGTAACAATCCAAACTTAGACGACTTGACAAATTTCACTTACTTCCCCCCCCCCTCAAACGTACTCTCTTCGGTACTCCCCTGCTCTTCAGAATCATTAAAGTGGTTTAAATCAATCTCAATCAATAATCAAAAGAGGGTTTTTTCTTAATAAATATACTCGAAATTCAACTTACAAATAATCTTCCAAATCGTCCAGTCCGCTGACCAAAGAGGAAATATAGCTGCTACTAACGAGTTATCGACAGAAAATGGAACTAAAAGTATAATTACAGGTGAGGGAGAAGCCCATAGAGATAGAAAAGAAATAGAGGCACTATTGTATCTGGCGAAGTTGACATCGGATGCCGACCCCCTTTTCGCAAATGTAGGAAGCCATGAGATGGGCATATTACGTGGCGCCATCGACGCGCGGTGAAATGAAATACCTTATGCCTTTTTGAAAACCAACTGTCAATTGATGTAAACAAAGGAAGGATAGATGGCGTTGCATATTATGATCATCTCCACTTTCATACGTGCGCGGGGGGGGGATTATCTGCCTCTCAGACGCTTGGGACTACAGCACTACGCCGCTAGTCCCGGCGATCCGGGTATTTAAGTTAAAATAGGTTAAATTCAGAGCAGCCGCTAGCGGGCCCGGGCCCCGGTAAAATATAAGTTCAGTACCCTAAGAGAGCCGTTAAAATTTGAGATACTTATTCTTCTCTAGGGTTTCTCTCCGAAAAAGTATAACTATCT
Organism: Leiobunum rupestre; assembly: GCF_980474605.1. NCBI lineage: Eukaryota > Metazoa > Arthropoda > Arachnida > Opiliones > Sclerosomatidae > Leiobunum > Leiobunum rupestre. Next base: position 80,493,614 of record NC_143385.1, read on the forward strand.
CCAATTTTAACGGCTCTCTTGGGGCCCTGAACTTACCGGGACCTGTGTTTAAACAAACGAGGTATACTTCTCCCGGGTTTCTCTCCGAAAAAGTATACATGTACCTCGTTTGTTCATACACGGGCCCCGGTAATTTGTACCTGCTTCCGGCCTGGTTAAATTAAATCATGTTTTTTTTTTAAATAGAGCTAATAACCACATAAGCAATGTTGCTTGTGCGTGATCAAGTGACAGGTGGCCGGGTTACAATGCGTAGGAGGGTGGTGGCAAGCCCTTCATGCCACGCGAGCCAACAGCTCCCTACACTCACTATTACCGTTAACCTCAGCAAGTTTTTATGTTAGATTATATTAGGTCATGTTAAATTGTATTAAGTCAGGTTTAGTTATATTAGGGAAAATTAAAATTACACTTATTGAGATATAGGAGTATAAGTCTTAAATGTAGGGAAAGTTTCGACCATTCAAAAGCCACGTTCACAACTTCCATCTGAAACGATGCGAGCGCTCCCGCAACGTTTGTATCCCGCCGTGTGAACAGTGACCGTTGCGCGTCCCAGCGTTGCAGATCGCTTCGACTGAACCGCTTCGTCGACCAGTTTGGCAGCGATTCGTGACGTCATCCAGTCAGTTTTTGTAAACCATGAGCTTTTTTTAGAGAAAATCGACCACCGTGGAAAAAAATACAGATATCTTCTGTTTGCGTGTATCTTTAATTTTTAAAACATTACTCAAATGTGTGATCAGACGAACTCCTAATTGTACGACTTAACTACGCATACCCAGTTTTCTTCGAAACTCACTGGAAATCAAACGTGTGAACAAACAGTTTTCCAAACGCTAAGAACCGCAGCGAGATCGAAACGAGGCAAAACGTTTCCGAGGGTACGTGTGAACGTGGCTAAAGTGTGGAACCATTGCATTCACTGGATGAAAACTCGGAACTATTCCTTCTGCGTTGAGTTTGCAAGTTCTCTCCCCACTGATTTAAGAGGTATTCCCCCGAGTTCTTCGGTTTCCCCTTCCATAAAATCTTGTCGAGGTTAACGGTAAAAGTAATTGTAGGGAGCTGTTGGCTCGCGTGGCATGAAGGGCTTGCCGCCTCCCTCCTACGCATTGTAACCCGGCCACCTGTCTCGGGCATATTAGGCCCGAAATTAAGGACTGCCTTATCCTCCCTAGTAGAACATTGATGGCGATTTGAGAGGGCTAGCTTTGTTTTTGGTTGTTTTACCTTCATCTTTATTCGCGTACTATTTATTTTTATTAAACATTCAAGAAGAAAAGTGTCTTAATTTGGATAGCTACTGGCTCTCAACTAAGAGTCGCTTCAAAGATACCATTACATATTGTAATTTCAAAAAAAAATTATTTTCATCTTACGTGTTTGAAATGGCGGGAAATGAACACCAAATGGACGTTACGAACTATATTATAAGTCTTCAAAGGTGGTATCAATCATTTTTAAGATACCGTCACAGCGATGACCTAAATATTATTGAAATGAACCACAGAAGACTGCAATCGCACTGTTTTGTCATTGGACGCTTTTTGTTGGCCGTTAATCAAAACCCAAATCTGGATGATACCACGGTTTATATAGGGGAGTTATTCGAAATATTGTTGGACGCCTTCAACTTTCATTTATTGGAGATGGAAAATCTATTGAATAGCCAAGTGGATCTTAGTTTGGAGCCATACTCTTGTCCAGTTGTCCGTTTAGGAGCAGTCGGGCGACCGGCATGCAATATAACAAGGGAACAAATTTCTTGGTGCCGAGATACCTTAGGATTATGTTGGACAAGAACCGCGGCTGTTGTGGGAGTTAATGTGAGGACAATTTATAGGCGCCGGGTTGAATTTGGAATGTTAGAAGAAATTGAAATTACAGATGAAGAACTGGATCGAAACATATTATCTCTCCTGAGTTCTACCCACAACGTTGGGGAAACGTATATTATAGGAGGACTTAGAAGACTTGGTATAGCAATACACGTTCCGAGATGGCGTATCAGAGAAAGACTTAACGTACTAGATCCAGTAGGACGAGCTCTTCGTTTAAGATATCCCATATTAAGGCGTTAATACCGAGTTCGAGGAGCAAATGCACTATGGTAACTATATTTTTAACGTTTAAGGTCGTCTTAAGACGATATTCTAAATTGCGATCATTCTCCAAAAATCTTTCCATTTTCGATATACATTTGCGGTAATGTTTATATTTTAGAGAAAATTATACCAAATATTATGGCGTATAATACTCAAATATTATCGTATATTTTGCATATATTCGAAATCAATGTTACCATAGGAGTATATGCCCCTCTAAGTGTGAAACGAATGGAATTTTAACGTTAGACAAATAACTGACCAAACTAGCTACATGAATCCACCTGGTGGAGAAAAAACGAAACTTATGAGCAAATCCCCAAATTCATGCTACCGGAAACTGCTTCGTAGATGGCAAGAGGTATAGGTGGGTGGGGGGGGGGGGGTTCGGAGAAGTTGCTCTTTTTATCCACCAGGTAGCGTAGATTCTAATTTATATTTATCCCGCGCCTGTCTAGTGCTGGATACATGTTATCTTATGTCAAATTCAAACTTAGGGGAGCCTTGATAGTCTTATGATGTTACCTTTGGTTATAAAATGGTCGGCATTTATCAATATTTTACTGTTACAACTGCAGTCATTATGGTACTTTAAATATTAAATTTAACCAAGAAAATATATTATAAAAAAGAAATTGAAGTTGATATATCGGATGGCGTTAATTCCCTGCCTTTGGTAGTATAAACAGGTTATAAAAGTGGTAGCTTAATGTTATTTCTTATATACTTATGTTATTATCTATACTTCGTAATATTGCAATATCCTCTTACGACAGCCCTGTTTATTCGTATTGTTAAAATGTTTTACAAATATTTTTTATATTTTAAGGCATATTGACAGTAATCACAAACTTATAGTGTGGCGATTCCTATTTCATGGCTTAATCGACGGCTATAGCCGACTTATAATACATCTCCACTGTGATAGCAATAACCGCGCTGACACTGTATTTGAACATTTCCAAGAGGATTTGCTTAACTATGGCGCTCCTTCGAGAAATAGAGGCGATATGGGAGTAGAAAACACCACGGTGGCCAGATACATGATCTCAAATCACGGCCTAAATAGGGGCAGTTTCATAACTGGATTGAGTGTTCACAACACTCGAATAGAAAGGCTTTGGGCTGAATTGAACAGAGTGGTTTCCGCGCACTACCGAGCGATATTTCATTTCATGCAAGAACAGGGAATGTTAGATAACACTAATGAAAGTCATCTGTTTTCACTGCACTATGTTTTTCTCCCACGAGTAAGACGATCGTGCCAAACATTCAGAGATGAATGGAACAACTATTCTTTAAGAACTGAACGCAATTTCTCGCCACTTCAGCTATGGTCAATTAATAGACTCAACGAAATTCGAAGGCAAGAAGAGGACGAAGAATATCGCTTAAACCCAGAAGTGTATGGAGTGGACGACAACCACCCCAATGCTGTGGAGACGGACAATAATGTCGTAATCCCTGATATTCAGTTTCAACCACCACCAGCAGTTCTACTCGCAATAATTGGAGAGATTGACCCACTTTCAGATGACGATAATTATGGAATAAATCACTATTTAAATATTTTATCTAGACTGTATAATTGAAATTCTCAATATTCGACCTAAACATGAAATAAGCTAAATGCTTGGAGCAATAAAGCCGGTGGTATAGGCAGTTGCCAGTTGCAACCTTGTAAGGGTAGAAATTCTAGTACGGGGAACGCGAGAATACAACAAAATGTAGTTTCCATCAATCGCAAGTAACTAGATGGCGCTTAATTACGATGCACTCCATAAATTTGAAATCCGACGGCTGATTTAAGTTTCGCGTTGGCGAATGACTGGAAATATATCGACGTATTTTGGGCTTCTAGAATTTCTACCCTTCGAAAGTTGCAACTGACTATATAATAGAAAAATTGTATCCATCACCGCATGGAGATGGTCGTACAGCTTTCCGCCAGTGAAACCAAACTACTGCCGGATCACTACTCCCGCATGCTTGATACAAAACATTAGAAAGTTTTCTGTGGTGAGTCGAAAATAAAATATAAATAGCCATCTTTTTTCTGTTGTAGATATAAACAAATTTCTAATTGAATTTGTTAATTATTTTGTGAATGTGAATAACAATGGGGAAATATTATTCTGATCCTTTTCTTTTATGTAAAAATCTGGCGAAACTTTTGTGATTTAAATAAAAAATAGGAGTAGGAAATAAATCAATATTGCAGTGTAAAATAGGTTTATTGCTTTTGTCTTTTTATTTTTACCAGTACAGGCAAATACCTCCTAAATCTTTTAGGGTATCTTGTCATTTTTATCCAGAAGAAATAGTAAAACGGGTTAAAACACTACTCAAAACACTACAGTTTACCACTTCCTTACCTAAACAGACCACAATACGCAAAAATCAAGAACGAATTGCAATGAAAAACAATCGCAAAACACGTCAGAACGGTCAGACGGCGCGCGAGTGTAGCGCCAGTGAAGTAGACCGGTGGCGGGCGAGGTGACATTGCCCTCCCGCGCGCTCCGTCAAGCAAGCGCCACTCATTAGTAAACGCAAAATTAAAGAGCACGTGTTCGAAGTTGGGTATTTACTTGCATGTGGAAAATTTGTGGAATCTTCATGTAAAAAAATTATTTTGGTGTGGGTCGGAAACCCAATGGCGGTTCCCGGTCAGCGTCAGTTGCAAACCAACAACTTTTCGAAAGAAATTGGGCTTAAGCCTAACTCGATATCCAATAAATAATTTAAAAAGTAGCTAAAAGTTACTTGTTCCAGTGGCGTAGCCAGAAATTCGTCAAGGGGGGGGTCGAAGTAGGTGAATGTTAAGAGGGGGGTCGAGAAGGGGATGGAAATTTAGTACAGTCAAAGGTAGGCCAAAGGGGGGGGGGTTGGACACGGAAAACCCCCCCTTGTCTACGCCACTGACTTGTTATACTGTATTTTTGTGGTTTCCTTTATCAATTTACCAGCTAAACTTGTTTAAAGTTTAAGCCCAATCATGATTGTTAGAGTATTGGTAATTGAAACATGTTTATTATTCCTCATAACGAACCTAACTCCCCTTAATTTTCGTTTTTCCTACATTTTGGACTGGTCCCTCTTTGTATTTCTTTCTCTTGGCACTTTCCCACGCTCGACCTACGCGTCACCTTTAAACTGTACTCTACAGAATCGTCATCTCTTTAATAGAAATAAATGTTACCTGTTAGCATAAGTTTATAACTTATATTTAATAAGTGTGCCCATTAGTTCAAATCCTTAATGAGCGCTTGTCTCAAAGCAGACGACACTGTGACGTCATATTTAACAAAATCAATGCTCCTAGCGGCCGAAATAAGAAACAAAGAAGTCACGGGATTCTATTGTGGCCAACAGCAATCAAAGCCTAGATTATTACTTGTAGATTCGTGATTAGAAGAGTCCGTACTTCGATGTGGTCGCTCTGTGACAAGCTCTCATTAGATAAAATGTACGGAATTCAATAGAAGTGTCATATTTATGCTGTTACTAAAAGCAGTGAAATACGATAATCCTCTCGTTATTAGTAGTAACAGGTAAGGTTGATATGGGAGTTGAGGAAAATATACAAATGAGTACATTTTCGTCGTTAAATAAACAATGCCAACGACAAAGTTATTTAGGTGCTTTGAGCCCCCTGAAATGGAATTCGTCTTATTTTACACTGAAAACTACAACCCCCTGATTTTTAGTTGTTTCATTTCATACAGAAAAAAGAACCCAGGAATTTTAATTCTGAGTTAATAGAAAACCCCTGTATCATAATTGTTTTATTGCACTTTGAAAACTATTCAAAACTCCTGAACTATACTCTGAAAAACCACACACCCGTAACAAATTGTGCCACTAAAGGCGGGATTAAAGATAATATAACCTCAGTTGTTTGGGATGGAACACAAACCATTTATTTTTCGTACCATTCACACCTTTGGCGTTACTTAAATAGTGCTTTGTTGTTCAGTACCGTAGCTTGGTTTATGAGCTTCCCCCTTTGACAACTACGGGGCTCTATTTAAACTAAATAGGCTAATTTCACGTTCTGAATGTAATTGAGGCTGTTCAAAATAAAGGCGTCCTCCAAATAAATATCTTTTGTACTGCTTTTGTGCTGTGTCATTTAGAGACCCAAATTGATCTGTGGTTCTACGTTTAGATTTTTATGGCAAATACTTCTCTTCAAACCAACATAATTTATTTTTCTTAAAATACGTGTTATTTAATGAAATAAAGCAGAAATTTTTCATGTCTTTATTTTTAAAAGATCTGATCGTAGGTTATCACAAACTGGCCATAAACGTTTTTTTAAAAGTTGACGCACAGACCAATTTTTATCTCTGAATACCCAAAAACCGTAATTTTTATTTTCGAAATGCTATAGCATGTGTGTAAATATGTTAAACCAAAGAGGGTGGGAGGGAGGAAAACGGTTCGTATATTTTGACCTATTTTATTTCACAGCAAGAATAGCATAGTATCCATCAGCGTAAAATTGAGAGGAATAATCAACCCAAAAATTAAATGAAAACAGTCTTTAAGATGGTCAAGTTCTCACTTAACTGGGCCAGAAAATGTTATATCTTTTAAGAACGATAGATTATAATGCGCGTCCCAAAGAATTTTGTCCGGTTTAACGTGCCATAGAATTGGTCGAGCCTAATCACCCCCTTTTCCAAAAATGAGCTTAACCTAGTTTGAGCTCTGGACGGTCTGAAAGAGAGTTCTAGATTCCTTCCCCCCTTACGTCGGGTAGAAACGTTTTTTCATATTTCGAGGGGTTTAAATTAGTTTTTGCAGATCATGGGGGGACATCATTGAACTGTCAATTATTTTCATAACACCAGAAATTTATTATATTTATTATCGTCGAGGGGCTGATCACTCCGCGTAATCGGTGTACAGAGCCGTACCTTTGACTGTACTAATGGGACTACGCGTCATCTTTGAAGTCCCTGCCTTTGGCAGTGCTAATCTTAGCGTAGTCCGGTGTACAGACTTTCTAAGAGTGGTTAGCCCCTCGATTATCGTTAGAGATATTATTATACTAATGCTGTATGAGACAAAGCGTGAGGTCTAAATGAGACGTTTGTTTGACAATTCGAATAAACATTTTTTATATTAAAACATGAAACGCGGAACATAAGGTTGAAAAAGAGGATGTCCCAAAAGTCCGTCCCCCCTTTTTCATTTCGAAAAATATTTTTACCAGTTGAAATAGGAAAAACGACGTAAACAATGAATTTCGTTGAAATAAAATTTTAGCATTGTTGATCTTTTGAACGGCTGAATGAGGAGTTTCAAACGTCAAAGAAAATTTTAACACTGAGGGACTAAATTAAAAGGTCCGTAAAAATTTCGACCCACCCCGCAAAATATGAAAATGACTAGGGAGAGAGCGAGGAACACGACTAGGGAGAGAGCGAGGAACACGACTAGGGAGAGAGCGAGGAACACGACTAGGGAGAGAGCGAGGAAAACGACTAGGGAGAGAGCGAGGAACACGACTAGGGAGAGAGCGAGGAACACGACTAGGGAGAGAGCGAGGAAAACGACAAGGGAGAGCGCGAGGAAAACGACTAGGGAGAGCGCGAGGAAAACGACTAGGGAGAGAGCGAGGAACACGACTAGGGAGAGAGCGAGGAAAACGACAAGGGAGAGCGCGAGGAAAACGACTAGGGAGAGCGCGAGGAAAACGACTAGGGAGAGTGAGAGATTTGACTAGAGATTGAGTTTTGAGTATGGTAACCACAAGGTGAGAATTTTGTCCGGTTTGGCGTGCCATAGTCCAGTACTTAAACAAGAACATCTATATTCGTCGTTTCTATTAAGTTTGTTTAGCGTAAAAACCTTAGAACTGAAAGGATCAGTGGCGATCAGGGTTTTTGAAGAAATATTCATAGAAATTAAGTTTTCTCTGATCATTATTCGCGACATAATTTTATTTCTTGATAGATACTTATGTTCTTCGTCTTTAATAATATTTTCTTTGGGATTTTCGATTTTTTCTTTAAATGTCAAGATTATCTTATTTTTAGAAAGTACCGTGTGAATGGGCAATTCGACTGTCACTTGTGATTTTTAAGGAACGATTTCCTTCGTCTTTGAGAAATCTTGTAGAAAAATAAGTTGCATTTCGTAGAAATGTAAAGTAAGTGCATCTAGAGGCTGTTCCTTAAAAAATGCGTAATTTTTAAACATTTTGTTTAAACTTTCGCTGTCATTATTGGTCGGAATGCTATGTTTAAAAGCTTAAACGCGCTTATAATCGAACTTCGCTGCACGTTTTGTAATATCAAGTTCTAATTGTCTTTGAAAATACAATTTAAATTCGGCAGACCATGTATCGCTGAAGGAATTTAAGGTTTCGACCTATTTTTCTTCATTGTCCAGATCTAATAGACATCGCACCTCCTTCACAAGCGCAACTGAATCATCTTTAGTTTTGCCTTCCGATTGTTTAATCCATTGTTTAACGTCAGATATAATATGGTTGTGACAATACAACAAATAAGCATTTGGAAAGGAATAGAGTATTGCAATTGAGATGGCAGTTTCGCGATCGACGCAAATAGGTACATTTTCTTGTATAAGCGAGAGGTTGGGTAACTTTTGTTTGACGAGTTTTACGAAGTGAGTATATACTCTCTCTAGTTTTCGATCATGGATCATAACTAAAGGAAACAAGTTAACACGCCAAAATATACCTCTCCTCGGAAGAATGGTCCCTAGTGGTATTAATTTCTCGACACGACTCCCAAAGATATCTCCGCAATTCAGAGTTATTTACGAAAAACGTATTCTCGGTTCAAACCCTGTATAAAATTTTAATTTAAATAATTGAGACGAAACAATCGAGTTTAATTTATTCAGAATATTATAAATTAAGTAGTTACAACAGCGAGTTAGACTTACTAAAACAATGCACAATTGAATTTAACCCTTTTTACAGTACATGTTTATCAGTTGAATATAATACTAAGCAAATTTTAATGAAAGAAATATCTACAGATGGTATTTGTAGTTTTCTCGCTTACGAAATACTTGTAGCATCTTTAACGCTCATTTTATTTCAACGCTCGTAGACTTCCAGTTGACGTTGTGACACATACCGCATAAAAAGACCAATGCCGTCCAATTTCCAATATCATATAATGACTCGCACAACCAGGAAATCATTGACTGCGTTAGAAATCGTAGATATCCAAATATCCACACCAAATATATTTACAAGAAGCAAAAACCTTACCATCAACAAAGCACAGAGAGCCACTTGACTAACCGCCAGCTCTTAAAGCAATTAACGTTAAATCATCTCCTTTGAATTAACACAACTATATATAGGTCGTTAAAAATACCCGAAAATAAATAACAAAAAAACTAACAAAGTGGACCACCCACCGGGTCTACCCTTTAACCCTCTTATCTCGGCTGACTGCGCTAAAACAAGATTTAACCTTTAAAATTTCATTCGTAAAAAAACCAGATTAGGCCTTCATAAATTAATAAAAAAAGACTTTATTACCTATTATGCTTACGATGTCTTAATTTCAGTGAACCTAAGCAGCTATCGGTGGTTCTGTGGTAGAGCGCTCGACTGCCAAGCCGAATGGTCTGGGTTCGAAACCTGGGTGGCGCATTTGTTTTTAATCAATAGAGAAACGCTAAATTAGAATTTCTTCGATGCAATAATTTCAATTTCAATTCTATTTCAATTAAACCAAAATTTCGTACTCTATTAAAAACGCTTCCGATAAAGCTGAAGGTCTAATTTTCAATAAGGCGTAACAAGTGTCGGTGGTTCTGTGGTAGAACGTCCGCCTGTCAAGCAGGAGGTCTCGGGTTCAAATCCCGCCCGATGCGATCGAAAATTGATACTAAGACGAATACCGTGTACAACTGGTGGAAACCCTGCCATTGGACGTTGAGAGGTAGCATTACACTCAGCACTCGGTCCGTCCCAAAGTCATTAAGAAGAAGTTGGAGAGAAAACGCCCATATAAACACAACAGACTCAACATACACAACCATCAGCACACAAACATAACAAATTCAACACTCACAACCTACGCATAAACATTACAAAAACGTAAAACACCAAACCGTCACGACGGTGAGCGAAAAACACCATCCAAACCAAACCGCAAATGAATCCGTTAACGCTCACCGTCACACGGTGGTTTTGCCAACCCTTCGAGAAACTGCGAACGCAGAGATCTCGAGAAACTGCGTACGCAGTGATTACACTTTGACAGACCCACTGACCCACAGACCCACACGGTGATTGTATAACCCCTCCTAGGGGACTTTGTCCCCTCGGAGAGGTAAAAATATCGGGTTTCCAGTCATTATGGTATTTCTAAGGACAAAGGTAGTGACGTACGCATCGGCACAATTAAACGTAGTATCCATTGTTACCAGTTGTGAATGTGAGGGGTCATTCCTATTTTTTTCAAGAATGATATTTGAGAGCTGAATTAAATTAGGTTCCTCTATTATTATTATCGTCAATTATTATTATTATTAATATTATTATTATTATTTTTAGTCAATTTGGTCCAGATGGTTTGAAAATTAAAGAAACTATTCGAAAATAAAGTAAAACTTCTCGGTCCAGAAATTCAGCACTTCAGCAAATTAGTCAATTTGGTCCAGACAGTTTGAAAATTAAAGAAACTATTCGAAAATAAAGTAAAAATTTTCGGTCCAGAAATTCAGCACTTCAGCAAATTAGTCAATTTTGTCCAGACGGTTTATAAGATAGTAGCTTCTATGTAGGAGGAATCCTTCAAAATTAAGCGGTCCAGACGTCCAGAAATTCCATTATCCATTTAGATTACAATAGAATCTTCTAGCGACCAACGCGAGAAGCTAATGTAGCTACAGGATTTCAGTCTGTTAACATACTAAGCTTCTGCTAGACAGGGCGTAGATGACCTTGGCAGACGAAAATCCAGTAGCTAAGCGAACTTCTCGCAGTGGCCGCTAGAAGGCTCTATGGTAACCTAAATGGCTAATTGGTTGATTTTAGTATCTATCGTTTTATACCATACCTGATTTTGTGCAATATTTAAAGAAAATGTGGTCAGCAGGGCAGGAGTGTCATAACTATGTATTGAAGTTTTTACGCTTCAATGATAATAGCAGCTTCCACACAAGATGAAAATGAATTAAAACGGAGTCAACATTTTAAAACGATAAATCAAGTTTATTTCAGATGAAACATAATACGAACTGTTGCAAGGTTACATTTTGCATGGCTGTTTTTATACTGAAAACGTAACCATTAAAAAACATGGAAGAAAAAACGTTATCGGTGCGACAAATAGAATATGCTTTAAAAAATATATTTACACAATAAAAAGATTTTTTTTCTTTGTTTACACATCGCATATCTTTATCGCTTCCAATTTTCTTCAACACTCGGCCTCGATGAAGATATCGTTGTACGCAAAAATATTCAACATCTGACGTAGGGGTATGAAGACTGTGGCAGGTAATGGCTTGGTTAGGATGTCTGCCAGTTGATTCTTGCTAGACACGTACGTTACGTCGATCTGACCGTTATGAACAAGCTCGCGACAGTAAAATTGCCGGATACTTTTATGTTTTGTACGACGCGGTGAAACTCCGGATTCTTGATCAATTTAATAGCTCCGGCGTTGTCGACCCGCAGAACTGGAACCTCGTTGAATTGTTTTAAACCAAGGCTTCCTTTGATATTCTCGATCCAGACAACATCTTTAGCGGCTTCTGTGGCAGCTACTAGCTCCGCCTCCGTCGTTGAAAGAGCGACTGATACTTGCTTTCTGCTAGCCCAACTCACAGGCGTTTTTCCAATGAAGCAGATGATCCCCGAAGTAGAGCGTCTCGTTTTTTCACAACCTCCGTAATCAGCATCAGAGTATGGAATTGTAGTCATCGTATTGTTCTATGGAAACAGCAGCCCCAGGATCGTTGTACCTCTTAGGTAACGGAAGATTCTCTTTACAGAACTCCAATCTGCTATTGTCGGACTTTCCATCGCTTGTGAAGCACGATTGACTGCATACTCGATATCAGGCCGGGTGCCGAGAGTTGCATATCTTCGAATAGCTGAAGCGTAGATCTTTGGCGTCTCAAACTTCTTTCTTCCTGCGTGTCTGCGGATACGGCAAGAGTTTTCATCGGCTTGCAATCGACCATATTGAACCTCTCGAGTACTTTTTCCAGATATGAACTCTGGTGGACAAAAATGGAACCATCGGACGTGCGATGGATTTTCAGACCAAGATAAGTAGAGACTGGGACAGTGGTAATCTCGAACTCGTCTTTGAAAGCCTCCAGGAAAGCATCGATGCCTTCGTCGGACCTTCCAGCCACGGCCCACTGCGCATGCGCTCGCGTTCTCTCGCCCCATAGCGGCCCGCTCAATCAGCCCAAAATAGTGAATTCCATTTGTGAACGCTACGTAGGCTGTAGCGCTATAATCTGACCCCTCTTTAACATTGAATCCTACGGAGATATGTTGGTTTTTTATTCATTATGAAAAAGATTGAGAATTAATCGGCATTTTCAAGGAAATGAAAGGTAAATCAACTCTTTTTATACGTTATAATCACTTTTTTAAAATTTTTACTTTTGTTTTTCCCGCCGAAAATAATATTTTAAAATCCAATGTTCCTAGAAAAAATTCTCGGCAATGAGTCAGCTGTTACAGTAACTGTTGTCGATGAAAAGAGACTGCTTGGATAATCGCAATTTACGCTTGTAGCTAAGCCAATAGTAAATATTTTAATAACTGAGAAATTGAAAGTAAGTTATTATTTAAATATTTAAAACAAAGTTATTATTTACATATTTCTCCAGGAATGACTGCTGTAAAAGTTGTATTGAACTTTTCACATTTTGATAAACTTTCTCGATTGCGGCTTAAAAGTAAGTTCTTTAAGTTTCTCGTAACAAGCTGAAATTATCTGTGATATATTATCAACTAAAGGAGGAATTATTTTGTCATAGATAAATTTTGCAGAAGTTGAAGGATGAGTGTCATTGCAATAACACCTTAAAAGAGGTAATTCAGGAAGTTTCGGCAATAGGAAATATTCAATTTTTGTTACAAATTCCATGAGTTTCTCGTAAATATGGAATCGCTTCCTCTATGAAGGTCAAAACAATTGAGATAATCATGACAAACTTCTGCTTTGGGTATTTTAAACAACCTTTGTCTGAGTCCCAATTCGAAATTTGATTCGTTTAATCAATAAATCTAAACTTATTGGTTTGAATTTGGTTACTTGATTTTTAAGAGGCAAGAAAATTACTAAACATTATTTACATTTTTGAGGGGCTACTATGAGATTTTTAGGGTGGACTAATTTTTAATTTCAGGTCACTATATCCCACCCCCAAGGGCCTAGAGACTCCAGTGTATTTATATCCAAATTGTTTACCGGTTCTTTGAAAATTTCAATTGTCATTTAAAGATAAATTCTGTACCTTTACTTAAGTGTAAATTGCATACTACACTTGATGCTGATGTGTCATTTATTTTGTAATTATCACGATATATGATTTTCAGCCATCTTTCTCGCAGAGTTTCATCACTTTTTTAGATTTGCAATAAGGAACGCAACGCAAAAGCATTTTAATCTAGTTTAGTAAGGGTAAGTAGGGTCTTCGAGCGGGTCCCAAAACATACCGTGGATGACCTCCACCCGTCCCGCCGTCCCGTCCGCGAGTACAGTGGTGGTGAACAGCCAAAGGTAGGGTGAACTAGCAAAGTTATGTCTAACGAAAGAGTGACGCAATACTTAGGTGGTGAACGTACAAAGGCAGAGCGGTGTCGGCAGTGAACAGCCAAAGCTACAGTTGGGTGGTGAACGTGTAAAGGCAGCAGCCTTTTGTGTATTAATGGTTGACGCTCATCCCTTTACCCCCTCGTCGAAAAGAAGGGATATAATCCTGACTGACAGACCCCGCTTCCGTTGGGTGGTGAACTTGTAACGCTATAGAGAGTGGTGCATAAGAAAACGTACAGACTGTACCCCGCTAAAATGAAAGGTTTATAGAAGGTAGCAGCCTTTCTCTGTATTATTGAATTCCTACCGAAAAGAAGGGTTTTAATCCTGATTGACAGTCCCCGCTTTTCGTTGGGTGGAGAACTAGTAAAGATAAGACATCAGAGGTGGTGAACGTGTAAAGCTATAGAGAGTCCCAAAGTGTCTGGAAGAAACACATTATCCTAACTGGACACCTTAATTTGGAATACGTCACTTTCAGCCAATAGGGAAAAAGAGAGATGCTCCTCAAAAATTGCTCAATATTGTGTTTGGGGTAAACATAGAATTCACCGCCCTCTCGGACACCGTTTAGGCATACGCCATTTTTAACCAATGAGAATCTTGGTGGCGAACTGGTGGTGAACGCGCAAAGGCGGGGTGAGGGTGAAGTTTTCAAATCTAAAAAGGGTATAAAAAGTCCTGGTACGACCCGTACAAAAATACGTCTATAGAAAACCCACGTTTTACCTCTATAGTTTAACCTTGAATTTTTAATGGTTTTTCTTTAGATATTTGGGTCAATTTTGTATAACAAAGGAACTTTTTTGAAGTGTTTGTTATAGAATCAACTGATTCTATTTCTTAGAAAACACTATCTTTTCACTGGTAAATATAGTGGGTTTTTAATGGTGTTTCTTTAGATACTTGGGTCAATTTTCTATAACAAAAAGTGTTTTCATAGTTTTTCTATAGAATTAACTGATTGTTTTCGTAGAAAACACCGATTTTTAACTTGCTTATTTAGTGGAATTTATATATAATTAACTGATTGCTTTCTTAGAAAACACCAATTTTTAACTGGCAAATTTAGTGGAGTTTCTTTTGAATGAACCGATTGTTTTCTTAGAAAACACCAATTTATCACTGGCAAATATAGTGGAGTTTCTATTGAATAAACTGATTGTTTTCTTAGAAATAATCAATTCTTCACTGGCATATTTAGTGGAAATCTATATAATTAACTGATTGTTTTCTTAGAAAACACCAATTCTTCACTGGCATATTTTGTGGAAATCTATATAATTAACTGATGGTTTTCTTAGAAAACACCAATTTATCACTGGCAAATTTGGTGGAGTTTCTTTAGAATGAACTGATTGTTTTCGTAGAAAACACCTATTATTCACTGGCAAATTTGGTGGAGTTTCTTTAGAATGAACTGATTGTTTTCTTAGAAAACACAAATTCTTCACTGGCATATTTAGTGGAAATCTATATAATTCCCTCAAAATGTTAATCCGAGTTGCCACAAAGTTTACATTTTAAAATTCCCCGACTTTTCCAGGTTTTCCCGGACAGTCTAACACAATTTTCATGGACCAATCAGTAGCGTAGCAAAGGGGGCGGCACTTTTCCCTTCATGGTAACTGAAGCGACGGTCAATACTCCATTTTAAACTATCTTAGAAAACTATTTCTATGTATTAAGGGGGCGGCAAAAGGTCTAGCTACGCCACTGGGACCAATGAAATAACGTTCAAATCTTACAATTAAATTATTTTAAGTTAAACCATAACTTCTTTTGAAGTGGTAATTAAATATGAACAAGAGCACATTATATGCTGACGTTAGAAGGCTATAAAGAAGTTAGAGACAGTAAATCTAATGCATGTGGTCACCGGCCAGTGATGGTCGTTGTTCTACCCCTGTGAGAATAGGGTGAGAATTTGAGAGGAGGTGAGATGCGCGAAACTTCAAAAGGAGAGGAGCGTGAGAGGAGTTTCACAAAGTACGCATTTCAGAGAGAGGAGATTGAAAGGAGGGATTTTACAACTTCCATAAACGGAATAGAGTGAGAGATGAGATCAGATTTTTCAATAAAACTAACGGGAGTGTGCGCGAGGTTAGATTAATTAGTGAAATTCGATGAGAGGAGATGAGATACAAAATTAGTTTACGGTGGTTAGAGGAGATGAGTTTGAGTTTAAAATTTTAGAAACGGGAATGAGGTGGAGTGAGAGTTATCACGATATTTTGAAAAATGCCCATCACTGCCTAAAATTGACGCAGGGTTCATATAACCATAGGCAAACCGATTTCCTTGATATTTCCCGTTTTTCCATTTATATGTGGTCGATTTCGAGTCGAACATTCATTAGACCTTTAGCGTAGGAAAGTACAGAGAGTGTCACACTTTTAAGTAATTATCTCACTTTTGTTATTACCTATAATTATCAGACATGGGTGAGGCGGCAGCTTTTTTTCTATGTCACTAATAGGAGTTCCAGCCTAAATATAGGAATAATAATAATAATAATAACTTAATAATTTCATATAATTCACGGCACAACTTGTTCTTTCAATAAATCCCCACTTTTTCCCCGGATCCCGAAGTATGTTGGAAGAACTCGAAAATTATTTGTCCAAAATATTAGAATATAATTCAATATTATTGTAGTACAGTCCAAAAGAAATAATTCAACAATGTCATCTTCACGAGTTCTACTACAGTTGAACTATTGTCCCCAGAAAGCTTAGTACGGTTTGAACACTCTTTGCGTCTATGTCCGTCACGTGTTCTACTGCAACCATTCCCATATAGTAAAATTTAGTCAACGGTTTTACTTAATACAATAGGTGTTTCAATAAAATAATAAATCATAATTAATTAAGCTTGGTTTTAAATTAGAGCCTCACAACCTAAGCTCCAGTCTACGTCACTATTTACATTCCTTAACATCAAAACTGGAACATTAAAATCGTATAACTTTAACTTACGCTGCTGGCGCCACAGTTCGCGGGAATTTCTGGGCTTTGTAAACTCGCATCCAAACATTTTCTGTTCTCATTCATTACCGCGTATTACAGCCGTGTCTATTTTTGAACCGTTTCCGTGCGAAAATAGTCTTCGGCTATTTAAGCCCGTACCCGTTTACCGATCCAAAATAGCCGTTACCAGGCCTTTCCGCAAACGGACCTAAATAGCCAGGACTATTTTCAAACGGACACCGTTTAAAACCGACACTACGGTATATTACCTTTAATACTACTTTTATGTTAATCAAAATAAATAAATAATACTAACTATTAACAATAATAATAATCTTCGGAATAAATTGATGATTTCGCTAAGCCTAAGAATGGAACAAAATGCCCAAGGCTTGCCTCGTCTTTGTGTCGGGAGCGCTCCAAATTTTCAACACTAACTTCAGTCAGGAGTCATGACTCATGAGCAGCGTTGCCATGTCAAAAACCCGAAAATTATTTCACCCCTGATCGAAGATTTTTAAAGTGTACCATGTACAGATTTTAAAACAAAAATTCCCACATGCTCAGATTTTTTTAACAAAAGATTTGAACCTGTTATATCTTATTCTAATGTAAATACAAAGTTAACTTATGGGTTAGAATAATACAAAGAAATAACTGACAGCTCACTCTGCAACTGCATTTCGTGAAGCCAATATAGAAATCGGATAACAAACTAGAACGGGTTTTGAAATTTTGTCGTGTGGTCCGATTAGAACTTTTAAAGAACCTTGCCTTTGGTCCATGCTTTTCATTTGGCTGGTAACGAAAGTTACGCCATCAGCGCCGCACTGGTGAACCACAGTCAACTTTGATCACGCGCTGTTCACGCTACAGTGGCCAACACATTCGTCGAAATTCCGCGAGCAAGGATTTTCCCCCTATAAAATGTACTATAACGTGTTCAGCGCCACGCTCATTTTTATAATGGCTTCAATGTAAAAACTATTTTAAAAAATCCGCTAGGGGTGCTCAAATCATACACATAAATATTTAATTACACAAATTAAATATTTATGTTTTAAATAAATCTTGTGCACTAGAAAAATTCGCCTGGTGGGAACGTGTTCAAGACGGCGGCCGCGTTGTCCCGCTGCACGGCAATGGCTATGCGTTGGCTGATGTATTCCACGGAACGCGGCTACCCGGTTACTTCGCGAATTTTCCGGCCAGTCGCGTGTTCCAGGGCCAAGCCAAGAGTTTCAACAGCCAAAGCACAGAACTGGAAGCGATGACCGAGGACCACATATATTTGGCCTTTTTTCTTCAATTCAGCCTGGATGGCGGCCCAGAGAGGGGCTGTAGAAGACGAAATCAAATACGAAGGAGTTATGGGGTCGGATCGTGTGAAATCCCATACTAATGATTTACCACCGGACCAAGGGACAAGGGTCATGCCATCTGCGCGTTTGCCGTCGTCCCTCGACAAACTGCGGGGGCTCGAGGACGGAGGGCACACAGGCGGACATGTCACGAGAGCGCGTCGTACGATGTCGTTGACAGCGGCGTGGCGGGACAGACGACCAGTGCTTTTTTGCAACTTAACCATCGGTCCCGAACGAGTCGACATGGGCACCGCAGTTGCAGATTCGTGGAACGCAGATATGGGCACTAAAGCGAAGACCGATGGCGATTCTAAAAGAATCATCGTCGAGATGAGTACCAGAGACGGAGAAGGAAGCGCGTTCAGAGGCGCTCGATTCCTTTGAAACGACAGATGGGAGCCGAGTTTTATCGCAGTCGCAAGAGGCGCGTTCCGTTAGGTGCGAGAGTGGCTATCATAAGCTTATGGTAATAACGCCAGAAATTTAGAAAATTTCGTTTCTATAAAATATTTCTATTACAACTACGGATATACATGTAACACTTACATTAGATAATTGTAGCGCAAATTACAAGACGAGATCTGTAATTTTTGCAGTTTTTGGTGAAAATTACAGTGCCACAAATAAAAATATTTGGTCATTTTAACAGCCAAAATCGTTGATCGTGGATTACAGAAATAGTTCTGTAATCTCTACAGTTCTTAGTACAAATAACAGTTCTGTAACTAAAATATACATAAGGATATTGTACAAAAATAAAATGACTGAACTGTTTTACTTGCTTACAGAAACGTACTGCAAAAATTTCGCACACATTAATACTGTACAAAAACTCTGTAGAAAGTACAGAAATTTCTCTCAGTGTAGGAGGTCCCACTATTTTCACGGTCGTTCCGAATAGTTTTCTGTCCCATATATATGTATAAATCTTTTTTCGTAGTGTGGTGTATTTCTTTTTGTTATATAAGTCTTAATTGTAGTGAAGTTAATTGTAGCATTTTTAATTGTAGTTTTATTTAAGAATAGTGTATTTAGTATTTCATTTCCCTCGCCTAAACAAACTGATGGCTTTCGCCCGAGAAATTGGGACTGATCCCATAAATAATTGTGAGTAATCTAAATATTTAATGTTAAAAATTGTGGTCAGAGCATTTGAATGTCCCGCGCTAATGACTGGAAATCAGAATTAGATTTCCATTTCCCTTTCGTTTATTATTTTGTGTTTCGTAGAGTGTATAATATTAACCCACGCCCTAATTTACTGTATTGCATTTTAATTCCCGCGCCATAATATCCTTACCGTCCGATATTTGTTCATTGTATGTATATATATTTTAATACGTAAATAAAGATTTTTGGAATTTAATCGCGGGCAAAGTGTTACCAGACTGAAATCCGAACCGGCTATTTTTAACAATAGGTACTTTTGTTTTTTTTTTGGGTTTTGTTTATTTTTTTAGATGTATTATTTGTCAAGGATTACAATAATGCAAAAAGTTTTAACCGCAATTTATTATTTAGAAAGTTATGATAAATTTAAAATATTGACTTGCCAGCAATTTTTACCTAGGAAAATACGACATATTTCGAGATTTTTGTACTTGTTGGATGAGGTAGGACTGATGACGAATTAGATTTAACGACAAGATATTACTAAATTTTTAAAACGTGTGCAAACCGAAAATGTGTTTACGGCTTTTTTGGTTTTGTTATTGTTTTTTGTTTATTATTTGTCAAGGATTACAGTAATGCGAAAAGTTTTAACCGCAATTTATTATTTAGAAAGATATGATAAATATAAAATTGTTATTTGCCAGCAATTTTGGGTTAAGTGTAGAATAGCTGCCCCCCGCCCGATTTTTTATATATTTTTTTTTTGGATAGAGGGCAAGATGGGGATTACTTGAATTTTCATTTTATTTTGGCGAAAATGAAAAAAAAATCCCTCCGAACCTCCCCCTTTTTTCCCCCTTCCCTTATTTTATAATCATTCTCTCGATCCGATGTCTTTCACCCCACCAAAGGCCACGACTTGCAATTACCATCATCTTCCCTTAGCCTTGGAGAAAGTATCGTTGAGATCGTTAATTGGTTAAACAATAACGAAAACGAGAAGAAGAGGTTATATGTTTCACACCAATGTAACTTGTAAGAGGAATCTTTAAGGTGAATCACAATGCTTTTAATATTTTCTTTAACAATATTATTTTTCTTATCCGACCGAAAATTTCCCTTTATGACGGCCCCCCCGTCTTTAACCTCACAAAAATAAAAGTAATTTAAAGCCGTTAGATGGCGAAACTTTATAGATAGTCACATGACTACGACCGATAAGCAGACGCCGTTTCAATTTAGAGTACGCGACTCCGCGAGGATAGTTATATAATTCGTTTCCCTCAATTTTCTTATTACTTTAATTAGTTCTTGGTATTTCTAGATGCTTTCTTATTCTGTTCATTGTTATAAGCTTTTTAGAAAATATAAAGGTAATGGAATATTTCAAATTAGGGATTTAATTTTAATTAAACTGTGAAATATTAATTATTCAGGTATTTGAATTATACCGCCTTTATTATGCTCTGATAAAAATATTCCTTTTTAAACTAGAACCATAATAACATTTGGTTTTAGTCATCAGCTCTTGAGGAACATTTAGGGCATTTCATTTAAATTTGGTCAGATACAGGATAATATTCTTAATTTTTGGGGAGATTTTACAATATTTTAATGTTATCGCAAGGGAAGGTAGAATTACCTGTTCTAGAAATGTTTTTTGAAGATGTTGCTAAGTGTATTGGCTTAGTTGATCAAAAATAGCCGTAGTAGTAATAATTCAAGAAAATTACATATGACCTTTTATCGGGGTTTTAACTGTAATTTTTATATTTTTATCGATTTTTATTTATTTGAAATATATACCTAGCTAAGAGATTGAAAAAAAAATGAGTTTTTTTAAACTAGAACCATAAAACCACTTGGCTTTAGTCTGTTATCCGCTATTAACAAAAAAAATGCATTTAAATTTAATTGGTAAATTTTTAAACCTTAATGTACATTGCAAATTGATATCTTAATACATCACAAAGTAGACCTGCAGCTTGAGGAACGAGCTTAAATATGTTAGAGTTAATTGAAACTCAAAATAAACTAGATTCTTTATTTAAATTTAATTGGTTTTATATTATTTTAGGCTTTAATGGTATCATAGATTGCAAAATGAAGAATTTTTATATCTCAAATCGTCAAAAAAAGAAAGCTTGCAGTTTCAGCAAGAGATTTTTTACTTCAATTTGGAGATGCGAGCTCCAAATCCTATATAATTTGCAAGAGTACCTGAATTTGAAGCTCATTTGTATTTTGTATCTATATACCTGATATTAAAACAATTTAAGCGTTAATATAATGGTTTTAAAATAGGTGAATGAACGTTTAAAAAAGTTGCGAAAATTACTTCTATTGCACGTTACTCTAATAAACGTTCAAAATTGTTGATAAAACCATAGGCTTATGATAAAACGTTTCTTAAAACTTTTTTTTAACACGTTCCTTAGCCGGACATGATCAACGAGTCAATAAAGTTTTATTATCAATTATTCATCAAAGGTTTATCAAATAAATTTTGCTACCTGCGTAGAGCTGGGGGTTTCAATAAGAAATATCCGTTTTATTTATATTTATCCATAACCAAAAATTATCCGAATAAAAACCAAATTTTGGCATATTAAATCGTTTTATAACCGCGTATAATATCCAGCAATAAATTTTTATGTATAATCGAAATTTTTAAGGTTAATTTACCTGTTCCACCGAGCTCTAAAAGGTCCGGTCAACGATAATTGGTTTTTCTGTTGCGCAATTTTTTCCCGCTAGATGCGCCTACTTTTGGTGGCGAAAGGGCTGACCCGCCCACGAAATCGGTGGCAACGCTTCCCGCAAAGAGTAAAATGTCCACCTAATCGGTGTACAAACAAGCTCGTAAGCGATCAGGGCCTTGGTATGATGCCATTCTTGATCAGAATTGATTCCTAGAAGCTAAGACACAAAGTTGTGATACTTTAGATGAAACCAAGATAAACTTGTTTTTACATTTCTCTCTATTTTAAAAATGTTCCTTATTTTGATCGGGAAAAGTTCTCTTATTCCTCAAATAATTTTTTATATTTTGTGGCAGTCCTGTCATTATTCCCCTTTGGAAATATTTCCCGCCTCAGACGAAATCTCTTCAAAATTTTCCAAAACAAATCAACCCAACAAACACCAACGTCTAGGAAAGTTGATATATTGATTTTTATTGATTCAAAGTATATTAACTTTTAAAACATAAAACAATGTATTTAAAACGTGACAATCGTCACTTCAAACTGTGAGACGTAGCTTTCTGAAAGTGAGACCGTGGCGACATCTTCGTGCATTTAGTAGAACCGCATTCCTTTCCTCCACCAACGAACGAGCGGGAGCCACAGATTGTGCAATCTCTCTTGGGCGTAACAGGATCGGACGCAGCCCAGATTCGGGTACATTGAGGGCAGAGAGCCGCTGAGGTAATGGCAGAAGCACAATTCTCCAGAGACCATTTCCGAAACGAACGCAGCGCCGACTATGGTCATTACAACAATTACTCGAAGCTCCATTTCTAGAAGATAAAATGAAAGCATTATTAATACGATACGTAATTGTTCAATGTCGTTCTTGAATTCTAAATAAAGTTATCGTATACAAAGAAGAAGATACTTTCACACTGGTAACGCTAATTGTCAAACAATTTTTAAATGCCTGAATTCTTACCAGATGGCGCAAACTACACCGAGTGACAACTTAAAAGTAGAATATTCCATGACTAAATTCTAAATTCAATTAGTGACTAACTGAAATATTTTGTCTTCGATGATTTCTCTTGGCTTTGGCTCCTCAAATACTTTTTTAAGTAATTCGTTCAGTTAATAATTGTCGGAGCTAAACAATGTTAGAGTCACCTTTGGACTTGGCCTTAAGCTATTTGTTAGCTATGACTCACTTTTTGACTAACCCTTGGTACAATTAGGGACTATTTGAAGATAAGATGTATTTAATAAGTTATCACTCTCTTATCTGGTATCGCGAAGTATCACCGGGACCCCACAGATGGCGAAGGGGAGGGAAGGGGTTGGAATTATAGGAAAGCTGATCACGTGTTTTAAAAACGTGAAATCCAGTGATTATTAACTGCACTCTTCGATATCATTGATTTCGTTGATTTCAAAGAATTTTGGAGATTACTCATAATTTTAATCCACACGAAGGCAGTGTGGCCGATTGACCCAAGGCGCTGGTTTTAGGCACCAGTCTTTTCGGGGGAACGGGTTCGAATCCCGCCGCTGTCATTATTCAATTTGGCCAGAGGTATGTTTTTAGGGGCATTGGAAAACCTTTTTACAGCATTTTTACGACATTTTAGTTAATTTTAATCCACACGAAGGCAGTGTTGCTGAGTGGTCTAAGGCGCTGGTTTTAGGCACCAGTCTCTTCGGGGGCGCGGGTTTGAATCCCGCCGTTGTCCTTATTCAATTTTGTAGAAGGTATGTTTGTAGAGGCGAGGGAAAACGTTTTTACAGCATTTAGACGTTATTTTAGGAAATATATCCCAAAATGCAGGCAGTATGGCCAAGTGGTCTAAGGCGCTGGTTTTAGGCACCAGTCTCTTAGGGGTCGCGGGTTCGAATCTTCCCGTTGTCATTATTCAATTTTGTAGAAGGTATGTTTTTAGAGGCGTGGGGAATGTTTTTTACAGCATTTAGACGATATTTTGGGAAATATAAGCCGAAACGAAGGCAGTGTGGCCGAGTGGTCTAAGGTGCTGGTGGGTCTCGCTTGAGCTTTTCTAGAGTGCGGTTGCTGATTTTTCCGCTCCGTTTTTCTAGTCTCTTTCGGCGTTTAAGCCTAGGCTTAGTGTTTATTTTAAATATATTTGCTTTTCTATAATCCCAGTTTATTGAGTTGTTTATTAATATTAATATTTGACCCTGCATTGCAGGGTCTGTAACCCCTTTAACTAATTTTAATTATGGTAGTTTTACGATGTACGGTTTTCGTCGCTTCTGAAGCGACGGCCGTTAATTTGGTAGAAGATGATTTGAAAGAGCATTTTGGTTTGGATTCCTATTCGTCAGTGGTCGCTACTTTGGGTGGCTTTTTCGTCACATTTATAACATTGGAAGATGCGGATACTTGCGGTGAACATGATATAGAGTTTGGAGGCGTAGAATGTGTCGTTACGAAGGTTGGGAGCCGCGAAGTTTTGATAACGTAATCTGGTCTACCAGAATTTGTCATTGATGAAGCGGTGAAAGATAAGTTTGTCAGCATGAAATGCGATTTAAAGTCTGACGTGATGTGGGCGCGGGAAAATGGAAAATATTACGGTCAAAGGTCGCTAAAAGTGTCATTACCAAAAGGTGTGTCAAGTTTGCCTTATACTATTCGTATTCGTGATGTCTTGGGTCTTGAAACTAATTACCGTCTCCGCCACGACCGTCAGGCCAAGGTCTGTAACAAATGTTTTTCCACGTCTCAGTTATATCGCCAATGCCCCGATTTTCGTTGTCGAAAGTGCGAACTTCAGGGTCATGGAATCCGTCAATGTCCGGAATGGGAGAAGGGCGCCCAAGGCCGGCCTGCACAAGTCAACGAAAAAGTGGGCCACGCTGTTGTTCATGACTTGCCGATGGATCAGGGGGAAGTTGTTAATCCTCACCTTCCATCCGACGGGGATGCGGGTACTCCTGATGAAATGGCTGATAAAGGACCCTCCTCAATTTTATCGTTAAGCGCGGCTAAGAGACCAATTTCTACTTCCACTGGTAGTGACGATGGTGTCCGCCCCACTGGTAATTTGTCTTTCCCCGGCCTACCATTAACATTAGTGTCTTCTTCTTTGTAAAAATTAAAGAAAAACTGTGATGATTAAACTACATTTTTTGAGGGTATTTTTGATATTTGGAAAGGGTAAAAGTGGGTATTTTTCAGCTTATGTCTGGGTAAAATGAACTTTTGGAAGTGGAAGCACTGCTTATTAGTTCTAAAAATACTTTTGTGTTGATGTTATTTGTAATTGATTTCTTTACAATTTAGTGCAAAACATTTACCATGCAGTCCCGCACTAAAGCTGTCCCTTATTAATAATAAGACTTTGAGGCCTCTGTGTATAAATTAATTTAATAAGGAGGAAACACCACTTTAATTACACAATAAAATTTTACTGTGGGGTGGCGTAGTGGTTAGCACTTTCGCCTCTCAGTAAGAGGAGCCAGGTTCGAAACGGTAATAGTAGATGTATGAAGCTGTTGGTTCGCTCCTACGCTATATAACCCGGCCACTGGTTAAAAGGCCTCATAAGTCGCAAGAAAACTTAGGCCTGTAGTGGTGACTTGGTATTAGCTTAGCTGATTTTTTTTTAATTGTCCCTTATTATATTATATTTAATTACAATTTTGTTAGCTATAATAAGTGTTTTGCATGTTTTCCGCATGGTGGTGCTGTACGGGGTAGAGAAGAGGTAAAGGTACAGGAATAAGTACTTCCTCGCTGGGGTTCTTTAGTTCTTTATTAGCTTAACAAAAGGTCAGAGACCCATCACGTCAAGACAGTGAGAAATGAGATATGTACAATCAATAAGCAAAAACAATATACATACAACGAAAAAGGGTAATAAAATTGTGAAATAAAATAGCTTGAGAGATTATGGACACTTAGTCATGGAGTTAGAGATAGTTCGCACACTCCTTCCGGAACTGAGTTTGCACGGGAAAGCCCTTAAGATGATCTGGAAAGGAATTCCAGTCACGAATGGACGAGGAAAGGAATGAGTGCTTGCGGCACGCTATACGGAATCCCGGAGGCACCACAGACACCGTGCGGAGACCGCGGGGTTTACGAAACCACTGAGAGGCCACCGCGGAAAGAGGCGCAAGGGCACCTCCGTGGCGGTGAACGACAGAGTTTACCAGAACTAGGCGCCTAAAACGGTGGCGCGAAGCGAGCGTGTTCCAGTTGTTTGTCATACAAGTGTCCCACGAAAAGCCAATGCTCGCCGCGAAACGAAGAGCACGACGCTGGATAGTCTCTATAGAATGGATTCCGCTTGCCGAGTTGGGGGCCCAGACCGCCGAGCAGTACTCCAGGATAGGAAGGACATAAGTTTTTATACCCAGAGTCGTAGTGGCAAAAGTGCAATGGGCCAAATGGCGCTTAACGAAGCCCAGCGCGCGAGCGGCTTAGGAGGTGACCCGTGCAACGTGGGTAGCCCACTCCAGGGTGTCGGTGATATGGAAAAGGGTCAACTTGAACTTTATAGATTCGCCTATTGAAATTAGAGAAAGAACGTTCCTCTCTACAAAATACTTGTCATTTTTGTAAAAATGTTTGGACGTAAAGTTTTTCTCACTGTAATAAACCCTAATGACTTCGATCTTAATTTATGGAACAATTACTGTAGTTCGTAATTTGAAATATAATATTAACCATTCTTTGAGAGCTGCTTTAATATCCAGATCTCTATTAATAAAGCAGGACTTTAGTAGACGACGTAATAAGCTTGTTCGACTCACCCCAGTTCACTTCGCGCCAAAATAGTTAAAAATGGCGCCATCTATTAAAAAAGGAATGACTTGAAGGCCGAACGAAACACGGCATCCTTTAAATGTTGGTTTTCCTGCAAACCTTTGGTGAATCGGTTTATAGAGCAGCAATTGTTAAAAATTCCACCCCCCCTGGATAATGTCGCGGACAAACAGACTCACCGCTTCAATCAGCCGTCCAAAACGAAACTCCAACGGAAACCCGTGAACAAAGGGGTTTCCGTCAACAAATGGACTCGCGGGTATAAAACCACCGACCGTCTCAAAAAGAGGACAACTTTTTTTAGGGACTTAACCGAGTGTAGACCGTGGCGGAATAAGCCAAGCTCACAACTTTATTTCTAGTATTCGACTCCAGGCTGTAAAAGCCGACCGAAGTAAGAGGAGAGACCAAGGTTGAAAAAACCTAGCTCCTTTCTAGAAAAATCCCTAGGCTGACTACGCACCCGTAAAGTGTATATATTCTGTATCACATTTTTGTATTAATAAATATCGTAGGGAAAATCGTAAAACCAGTCTCGTTGTTTTCGCGCGTGACAATATGATGCTTCAGCGTGGCGTTCAAAAGAAACGGATTTGCAGCTCGCTCCGAGAGGGGCTCTCGCGATTCGAAATGTCTTCAGCGGAGCTTCCTTCGGGTTTCTGGCGTTGCTGGTCCAAAGGAATCGAAGGACGCTTCTGTCGTGGGGACCAAAGGATATCTGCAGGAATGCCTTCTCTATATCACTGGAGAAAGCGACGCGATGCTCTCCGAAGTTGATTAATAGGCGGATTGACTCTCGATTGAAATTCAGACTGGACTCTTAGACATCGTTCAGTGATGGAAACTTGGATCTGGGCGACGACGCGATGAATACGATGCGGACTTTGGTAGTGGCGCTGCTCTCGCTAATGACCGCTCGATGGGGAAGATAGAATACGATTTGGGATCTTCAGCAAGGTTGACTGCTTCAATTATTTGTCTTGGAAGTTGGCTTCTAATAATTAATATTCGCGAAGGAGAACTGGATTGGTTACTAATTTCTCCGGGCTTTTTGTAGCTACGGCCAAATTAAATCCTAGGCTGTCCTTGTTAGGTTTCCACGTGATTCGTACCGTTCTCCTTTGAATTTGATGGTTTGATTGAAAGCTTGTTGGTCTTTTCTAATTCTTCGGGTTTAACACCAGTGGCGTCGCCAAACCCTTTTTGGGGGACCTTCAAGATACGAACGTAAATACTTAACTGAGAAATCCAGCTCCATCTTGTCCACGGCCATCTCGAATTGGTCCCAAAATTCCTGCCATTTAATGGAGTCTCCGTTGAACTTCTTAATTTCTAATTGAGGTTGTTTCACTAGAGGATTGTGAGAGCAGCAGGAGGAACTACAGGTCGATGAGTGGACATCTTCCGTGTCGTCTTTGTCCGACGGCCTGGCTGGTAAGTTTCGTGGCCTTGAACTTACAGGAGATAAGGTTTTCGTGGCACTCTTCAGTTCCGATGAACTCAGTTTCTAGTTTCGAATTGTCAATCGCAGCTTCGATGGGCTCGTTCATCAGCAGTAATTTACTTTATTTTTCTTTCCAATGCATTCTTTTTTCTTCTATGATCTCTAAATTCGTGGCACTGGTGCGCACGGTCACGTGAATTTTAATGAGTTTGTCAACGTTTACCGTCGACAGGTTGATATCTCACGAACAGTTATTTTTATTGAACCAAAAATAATTATATAAAACCCTATTCCCGGGTTTCGGCACCAAAAATGTGAGAGAGCTTACGAACCCGACTTTAGCTTTATTGCCACATTGCACGTTTTACGTCATGAATTAATTTTGTCACTGGTTCATTACTGGAAACCCACAATTCAAACAAATTTTTGAAAAGCGTAGTTATTTCATACATTACAAAATCTTCTAACGAACATTGAGAGATTAATGATCCTTTGAGCCCCACCCCTGGCTACGCAACTGCCGCTAAAAATCCAAACAGTGACGTGCAGGGGCCAGTAGCAGCCAGTGCCGTCGCAAGCGGGAACAGCACTGGGGGTCAGCCTCAAAAGGGGCGAAATACATTTACAGTCCAGTAACTATGGCCCAGGGGTAACACCGACCTTAGTGACTCCAATGGGAGGAACACTTGAGAAACACAGTAATCATAGTAATCCGTAATCTGATTACTCGCGTGAAAACTTCCATAAAACTCCTGTAAACACACAGTCAAGAAGAAAGAAGTGACGTCGTCACAAGAGTTAGTTCGGTGAACGTGGCTGGAAAGCTTAACGAAAAAAAACATCTCATTTGGTAATACACTGTACAAATAAAAGTTTTTATACATTAATTAACATCAGCTTAAAAACCTGTTTTTTTAGATTTAATTTGAGTAGTTCGATTTTCTTAGAAAAATCATAGGTATTAACAGAAATCATTAAAAAAAACATTTTGAATTTCTCACAATAATTACAGTAATCTGTTAAAATGATGAGTAATCTCCATAATTCTTTGAAATCCTTGATATCCAAGAATTCAATCAATAATCTCTGGATTTCACGTTTTTAAAACAGGTGACCAGTTTGGGCTATAGTTTTAACCACCAGCCCCTAAGGAAGTGATCACTTATTAGATATATCTTATCTTCAAATAGTTTCTTGTTGTACCAAGTGTAAGTCAAAAAGTGAGTCATAGCTAACAAAAAGGTTCAGGCCTAGTCCAAAGGTCGAGATGAAACTAGGCGACTCTGACAGAGGCAGAACAACGTTCTAGGCCACATTGTTTAGCTCGGACAATCATAAATTGAACGGATTACTTAAAAATATTATTTGCGGAGCCAACGCCAAGAGACGTCATCGAAGAAAAAATATTTCAAGTAAGTCACTAATTGAATTTTTAAAATAGTAATAATAAATGAAATATTCTACTTAAAGTTGGTTGAAGTATTTGCTTTCTCAGAAGGTGTAGTTTGCGCCATCTGGTAATAATATGGGCATTTAGAAATTGTTTGCTAATTAGCGTTACCCCTGTGAAAGTGTGTTCTTCTTTGTATAGGTCTTTCTCTATCCGACAACTTTATTTGGAATTAAACGACCACATTGAACAATTACGTATCGTACTAATAGTACTTTCATTTTATCTTCTAGAAATGGAGCTTCGAGTAATTGTTGTAATGACCATAGTCGGCGCTGCGTTCGTTTCGGAAATGGTCTCCGGAGAATTGTGCTTCTGCCATTACCTCAGCGGCTCTCTGCCCTCAATGTACCCGAGTCTGGGCTGCGTCCGATCCTGTTATGCCCAAGAGAGATTCCACAATCTGTGGCTCCCGCTCGTTCGATGGTGGAGGAAAGGAAAGCGCTTCTACTAAATGCACGAAGATGTCGCCACGGTCTCACTTTCAGAAAGCTACGTCTCACAGTTTGAAGTCACTATTGTCTCGCTTTAAATATCTTATTTTTTGTTTTAAAAGTTAATATACTTTGCATCAATAAAAATCAATTTATCAACTTTCCTGGACGTTGGTGTTTGTTGGGTTGCTTTGTTTTTGAAATTTGGAAGAGATTTCGTCCGAAGTTGGAAGTATTTTCAAAGGGGAATAATGACAGGGCTGCCACCAAAATATTAAAAATTATTTGAGGAATAATAGAATTTTTCCCTATCAAAATAAGGAACATTTTTTTTAAATATAGATTAAGTATCACAACTTTGTTTTACATTACATCAAAGTTAAAACAAAGTCTATTATTTTGTAACAAGAGCTTCTAAGCTAGTGGCAATCATTTCTGATGTAAAATGTGGGTAGGAGCATCTAGCGAGAAAATTGCTCAACTGAAAAACTAGTTATCGTTGACCTTTGCCTCGTCAGAATTCCTGAAGAGCCCATTTGGACGATGAGTAAAAGAGCAGGTACTAGGCCTAATGATTTGTTCAGAAGTACACCAAAATTACGCGATCAATTTGTAATTGAATCTCTGTAAGAACGCTTAACGTGGAAGGCTGGAAACTAACTCACTACCGGGAAAATGTTATTGTTAATTTAGAGTTTGAACTATCTATCGCTGCCCCCTCTTTGGGCTTCCATTGAAACACTAGACAGCTAGCATCATGAATCTTTTATGGTACGCGGAGGGTTTTCATGGATGAAATTGAATCTTCTAAAAAGTTCATATTTGCATCACAATATAAATTGAAGGTCAATAAGGACTTCTTGGTAACGGTATTTGGCAACTTTCTGGAGGGGGGGACGGGTAATTTGCACAAATCAACAATTCTTTGGGTATGGAGTAGCTTTTGTTTGTATTGTTAATGTTATTGCACAACTTAAACCAACTAATGCAACGGTGTTCGGAAGATAAATTAAAGTCTTTAAAACATAGGGGGATGTTATAAAAGAAGAGTAAATTTATTTCAAATCCCCACTGCGCACGCAGCCAAACCTGCACTCTCGTCTGCTATGATAGGATAACCCCCAATTGTTTAAATTTGACGCTTTTTGGTTTAATTTTCGGCTCGTATTTTGTTTGTTTTTTTAATTTCGTAATCGAAAATAATTATTTACATACGAAAAAAGGAGAACTTTGTAGAATTGGCTGCCGGTTCATTATTTGAAGTTTATTTTGCTGTATCTGTTCACGTTTGTGATGTGGACAGTCAACATTAAATTTACAAAGAGGTCAAACTTGAAATTTAATAGAACTTTAATACAAGCACATCCTCATAGATAATATTGTTTATCTTAAATTTGGTTCTGAAGAAACATAATTTTTTTTTAAGTAAATTTTTGTAATTTGCGATTTTTCACTTTTGTATTAGATTCTATTACACGAGCTCTTTACGAAGGTAACACTTAACGGTGAATATGGAAAATGGTCAACTCGAAGTTTAATGAAACTTTAATCCTACCACCGCCTTATAGATCGAGCAATTTACCTTAAATTTGGTTTTGGAGAAAATATTATTTCTATATTAACGTGATTTTTAAATTCTTTCTATTCTTCACTGATGCATAAGACTTTATTATAGGACTTCATTACCGGGGTGGAAATAAACATTTCACCTGCTTTGAACTCAAAAGGGGGAAAGCACACCACACCGATTTTATAGAACGCTCTATTGTACGAACCTTTACACAAAAAGAATTTGGTGTACAGAAAAACATCACCTTAAAATTCAGTTTAGAAGAACACAAGTATTTTTTAAAACATAAGTATAAGAACTACAGGAGTCTTATGAATCTTTGCTTCCTTGAAGGTGATTGAAATTTTTCGCAACAAGCCATGACAAAACTGCTTGCACCGGAATAGCTGATACACGGAAAAGACTGTCAGCTCGTGCCCTTCCACAAAAAACTGTTGATAACCAGATCCTCACGCCTTCGGATTTGAATACATTGGACGTAAATAAAATATAAAAGAAATGACATTTCATTATGCTGCATAATCAATCTTTTATTCCAATAAGCAAAACATAAATAAAACATCTCGCCTCTCAGGTGGCCAATCCTTTTTTATAGTTAAGGCATGTGATTAAAACTTAGCAACGGGAATTCAAATACATTATTTTCAGATCTCATTCTTTGGAAAATAATAACGTTCAATATAAGGTTCCTTATAGATAGCTATTAATATTTATAATAAACGATAATTAAATAAAATAAATTAAATTTTCGTGATTGTATCTCTTTATTGCCAAATTTCACTAATCATCAATTTGTTGAGTGTGATCGCTACAGCATAGCGCTCCAATTTCTGATTCAGAAAATGTGTTAGGATCCGGTGTTCAACTTCTTTTTTGTATACACCATATGCACAAATAAATTGAAATAAATTGAAATAAATTGAAATTATTCGCGCGAAATTACCATAAAGACGTGTTTAAACACAGCCGCGCCCTCTACAGTTGGGTGGTGGAACTACTCAAGAAGAAAGAAGTGACGTCATCCCCAGAACTATTTTGCTAGCTTAATTCTTCCGTTGAGAAATTACATCCTGATTTAGCGCATCATAAAACCCAGTGACCGTGGCTGTAAAACATTACAAAGAATTGATGAAAGCTGGGTCCTCAAATCATCAAATTAAGTGTTCAAAATCAATATTCAAAGTTATTACACGGTTATCCCAATAAATCATATTGAAATCCTGATTCGTTTAGAAATAATTTAAAAAACTCGATTTTATTAAAAATAATTTAAATAATTAAATACATCATTAATATTATCCTTGGAATGCATAACAAAGTAAACACTTGAAAAGTCGAGTTATCCTAAAAATTCTATGTAAATAAGAAATTTTTTAAAAATAATCAATGAAATGATTCTGGAAATTCCCAAATTTCCACGAAATCATGAAAATCTAAAAATTCAGGCAAGTAACGCTGGAAATCACGTTTCTAAAACACGTTATCAGTTTGGCGATAATTTTCAGCCCCCCTCCCCCACCCTCTTGTGGGGACCCGGTGATACTCCGTGATACCAGATTACTAAAATATGTCTTATCTTTGGACTTTATCACAACTCAATTTCATATGGTTTCTAATTGTATCAGGTTTTAGTCGAAAAATGAGTCATAGTTAGCAGAGCGACTGAGGTAAAGTCCAAGAGTTAGAATTTTGAAAACCATACTAGGCGAGACTGAACCAGGCAGAACAAAGCTGCAGAACCCTTGCTAAGTTGGGACAGTTCTCGAAAGAAATATTTTAAAATAGTATTTCAGGAACCAAACTCAAAAGAAGTTATTGAAGAGAACAGATTTCATGTAAGTTACTAGTCAAAACTAAATTTTAATAGTCGTACAATGCTTTCAAAATTAAAAGGTTAATTTTTTAAGATCCTTGTGGTTTTTAATTCAAAATTTATAAGTAGTTTGAATAATGTTAAGCTATTTTCAAATACCACAAGTAGAGCCAACTCCAATATTATTGACACGCACTTTTATTTTATCGCAATTGGCCAGGATGGTACTTGGTTGCGAGATTATTTTTAAGAACGCACTGCCTTATTCAGTGCAATTTGTTTGAAACCGACAAATGGTGGTAATGTTATTGAAACTGGAAAATTGCTTAAGAGTTTTTAAATTATGAGGAAGAAGGCTAAAACTCTATATCCTAAATGACCAAATGAAAATGATTTGGTTTGTTCGCCGCGAATAATTTGTTAATTATTTGGACATTTCATTTGGGACGTTCCAATTTCTCAATAATTTCAAATGTTGGTCTTCTTGGTGCTTATAATTGGACTCCTGAGAACATTTTTATTCACACTCTGTTACCCTCCTCGAACTCATCGCAAAAATTATGAATTTATTAATCCCAATTAGAAACGGCACCTTTTCCCGAGGATTGTGGAAATATCAGCCAAAGTGTCTTCGAGCCACGGAGTTCTACTTCTCCCCGACGCCACAAACCAAAGACCACACGGACAACGGAGAATCAGAATCCAGTAATCCAGAAGCATGGTGAGATTGAAATTTGCTATTAAAATACAAAATTTTAAGAGTGATAATTCCTCAAAAAGTCACGTATGCCATTTTAAAGAGATTAACCAATCTTAAGCAAGGGTGCCGAAAGGGCAATTTGGACCTTAAAAATGAAATGTCGATCTACAAAGCAATGATCCTTAAAATTAGGGAAACCAAGACGGTATCTACATATTTTTAGTGATGGTGGCTCAATTGGGGCAATCCGCGGACGTCAGGGTTGAATTTTCCAACGGCCCACGAAAGAGACGAGAATCATTTCTAGCCGCGTTCGCTTTAAAATCCTTAGAAGAGGTTAGTTTAAGAGAGCAAATGAGATACCAGATTCTTTATGGGAAGGAGCTCATTTTTGAGCAAGAGGGGGATTAGGAGCAACGCTTCAGATCGTCTTAACACGAACTCACTCTCCTTGTGAGTATTTGTGCCGACGTTTCACTGGAAATTCCCGATAGATATTTCTTTTCTTAAACCACGCGAAGTGAAAGCGCCTAAAGACACTTTTTTTTTTAAAAAAATAACTTATTTTCTTATGATTAAGCACCTTAATAATCATAGTTTTGAAATAGAGAAGCGCAATTTTGAATACAAGATTTTTTAAACAATCTGGCGAGTGAAATCAGTTTATGATATTCATTACGCAATTCAAAGGATTCGTGCCACAAAAATTTAAAGTCGTTTTATAATTCGACTCCTAAGTTTGGCGTTCTCCAAATAGCAGATCAATAAATTGTTACAACCCCCAAAACGTCACCAAAATTTCCCTAGTTTGTCTGTTCACATTTTATGGTGAATCATCTCCAAAATTATTTCTGTCATTCCACTTCGGCCTCAGAATATTCTGTCGTGGTAACAGAAGTTTATAATATACGCTTACGTTAGAAGTATCCGTCTAGACTGAAATGAAGCAGAGTCGACGCGGATTAAAATAGGCTCTTATTTCCAGAATAGAGATATAAATATTTATGAGTTTTATTAAAACAATCTTGTTGTATAAGGTCGAAAAATCACGCTTGAGGATAATAACTGGTTCCATTCGCAGGAAACTGATCAGATCAGGAACGCGGATTTTTTCAATTCCCTCTTGAAATCTGGGGCTGTTGAGAAATCCTCAACAAACGCAACCCATAGATGCCATTTACCGGAAGCAAACGAGAGCGACACTACGTTCCGGAAATATCGAACAATGCGCCTGTTGGAGAACTCGTCGTTCAAGATACTGGTCACTTGTGTAGTCAATCCCTTCGAGTTTTACGTTCAACCGCTCTACAACCAAGCCCAATTGTTTAAATTGTCGAACGAACTGAATAAGTACTACCAGCGTCCAAAGAACCAAAATCAACAACTCGAGATTGATTGTGGCAGCCCGTGCACCGTATACCTGAACACCAACGGCTTCTGGTACAGAGCGGAAGTGTTGACCATCTTCGAGCGAAAAGTCAAAGTCAAGTTGGTAGATTACGGAAAGACTCAGTTAGTTCGCAGAGAGAACGTGGCACCTTTGCCGCCCAAATTCCAGCTCCTTCCTCGTCAAGGAATCAAAATGGCGCTATCCAATTGGCGGAGCGGATTGCGAGTCGAGAGTTTGGACGATAAATTCCGGGAAGAGGTCTTCTACAAACGGTTCCTCTCCGAAATCGTCGACGGTCCTTCGGGTCGCGATGCCCTCTACACCGTTCGTTTGTCGGACATCTTCGGATTGCCCGATTCGTCAGTCCGGTGGAAAACCATCGCGAATGTGTCCAAACCGTTCGTCGAGAAGAGCGCGGTGGAAGTCGGCGCCAAACTGAAAGTGGTCGTTACGACGGTGGTTTCTCAAATTCACTTTTACTGCCAGATTCCGACAAACGCCTTCCAAAGCGCTATACTCTCTTTCGAAAACTATTACAGTCGCGAGTTGGAGTCGATGGACTTGGACGCGGGGCAGCTGTGTCCAAACACCTTTTGCGCCGCTTGGAGCCCGGAAGATGAAATTTGGTTCCGCGCTCGCGTTGTACACGTTACCGGAAACCACGTCACGGTTTTCAACGTTGACACCGGCTGCTTCCGCGAGATTCCTCGTGAAGATTGTCAAATTCTGCTCCAGGAATTCACCGCCGTTCCTCGGCAAGCCATTCTCTGCCAGTTGAAGCACGCGGATGTGAGTTCCAGCCCCTTGCAATTAGAGGCCGGCACTGAACTGTTGACTGAATTCACCGCTTTTAACGACGGCGTGTACGAAGTTGACGTTCATTTTTATGTCAAGTAATTTACTCGAACTTGTGCGAAAACTCTATTCCCCATAATTTTAATCTTTTTCTGTATAAAATGATTTTCCAATTAAAATAATATATAAAAATGTATTTAGTTTTAAACATCATAATTAAAGTTTACTATTTCAGAGATAACTTTATTGTAATTTTGCGTAGGAGATAAGTTGAATGGCATTTGATACTTATTTTTTTCGAAATATTTTTTTAACTTTATCCAAATATGTTTCATCCAGTTGTGATTATAAACTATGTTTTAAAACTAAAAACTTGAATATTGCACAGGATAGGCAATCTATAATTATTGCTTCTTTTCTTTTGTCATTGATCTCCACTAGATTTAAATCCATAAACCCTGCAATTTTCAGAATAAAATGGTAATTTTATATTTAATAAGGTTTTATTTATTAAAAAAAATTGAATTAAATTTTGACGCTCAAAAAGATATTCCATCTACAATAAATACAAATAAAAACGAGGATAAGTAATTTTAGGAACTTTCACATTTTTTGTAAACAAGGGTTTCTAAACTTTTGGAACTTTGTTTCATCCTTCGGATCTTGGTGGCATTTCTGGTAGCTTTTATTGCTTTAATCTTTAAACGCGAGGAAGCTTCCTTCAGTAAATTCTTCTACAGTTTCTGAATTTCGGTTTTAAGTTTTTCGGTGAATTATTTTCTTAATCGGATCATTGTCACTTTACAAATTTTGCGTCATGAAATGGTCACTGGTTCACCACTGGAAACCCACAATCCAAATAAATTTTTATTTGGGTTTCGTTATTTGATGCATTACGTAAAAAAATTCTGCTTTATCTTCACAGTTTGCTATCTTGAATAGTTTTTTAGCTTCGTAATTAATCTCCACGAGAAGTGAAGGCTTTTGGTTTCAGAATCAATAATCCTCCCTTATTCAAGTCTTCAGTCCACTTTGTGAAATCGTTGGGATTCAACTTAACACTATTTTTAGTAAATGATTTTTGCCGTTGCAAATTCCACTATTTTCCGCAACGCTTCATTGAAAAATCTTCTTTAAAACATTGAGGTATTAAGAGCACCTATGCACCCCTGGTTACACCACTGCCGCGAAATATCCGTTCATTACTTCGCCCTCAGGCGCTGGGTGGAGCTACTGAATTTGAAAATTATTATCGACGTAAAAGGTTTAATCTAGTCATTCTTTCTTCAATCTGTGATACCGAAACTATTCCGCAGCATCGCGCAAAGGATCCAACTGCGGAAGTAAAGCAGACAGAGAGCTATGATGAAATATCCAGTGACGCACAGGGGCCAGTAGCGTCCCAAGATGAAACAGTACTGGGTGTCAGTCTCAGAAGCTAGGGGCGACAATCTCATCGAAATACATTTAAAGTCTAGTAACAATGGCCGAGAGGGTGAGACCGACCATAGTGACGCCATCGGAAGAGACACTTGAGATTGGGGAGGGGGCAGGGCCTCTGAAACACTCGGGTCTGGAGGAGAGAAAACCATATTTTTGGCAGACTTAAACGTTTAAAGTTTATTATTTTTAGATTCTGAAAATTAACACGCATTTAAGGTGATACACAAAAATAATTCTGTTTAAATTCTGGTTTTAGTTGGTCTCAGTTACAAGGTGAAGTTTGCTAAAATTGGTTTGCATTGTAAAAATTTCCAGTTTATGAATTTGCCGCTTTTCTTTTTAAGCTTTTCTAAATTTAACAATTGACTGTAACTTTAATAAAATTTGGCTTAGAAATATACAATTATATTTCCGAAATAATCAAGTTGACTTTAAATCTTAATTCTTGTTCTATCGCTTTTGGTTCATTAGTTATTTGGACATTTCATTTAGGGCTCCACTTTAAATTTTCTAAATTATTTTAAATGTTCGTCTTCTTGGCGAAAATATTTGATAATAGAAATTGGATCGCTAATACTTTACCATAAATCTAGTAATTTCGTTACTTATTTGTTTTATTTTAGTTATTAAATGTGTTTTAGTGACAATCAATCAAAATGCAATAATATCTTACTTGCTACTAAATTACAAAAATTGATTTCAAAAATTTAAATATTTACAAAATCACGTTTTTTATGTGCAAGTCTAGTATTATCGTTTTAATAATTAAAAAACATATTAAAACGGAAAAAGTACAATTTAATATATGTTAATACTAAAGAAAGCATTTTAAAAATTTTTACAACCAAATGCATGTAACTAACTGAGGCTTAATTTATTGAAAGAAATATTCATAGTTATTTTTAGAAGCACGCTATTTTCAAAAATATTGTGGTTTAATTAATATTGAAATTAATATTGACTCTCATTAATATTAATAAAAAAAGAGATAAGAATTACGTCGTAGCGAGCTCATCGTTGAAAATAAATAAGTCTGTAAACAATTATATTTATCATTCACGGTATCTACTGCACCAAATAGTTCAGTTATTAGAGTCAGAAACTTAGAATATATTCATACCATATGCATGGACTAATTAATTAGTTAATTAGTTAATTAGTCCATGCCATATGCAACTAAAATAAAAGTAGTGCTTGGAAATTTGGTTTCCCCATATCTAGTGAAGAGTTACTATTACGTTCGCCATTCCGAGGAAGCGGAATTGCTAGGCAATAAGAAAGGGAGAAAGGAGATGGGTTTCGTGCACTGCGACAGTAACTTTAACAGTGGTTTAATTGATGAACGGAACAAATTTTATTGACAATATAATTTACACTTTTTTATATTTAATACTCACACAAATCTGGGTCGGCTCCCTTTGTAGTCGGGGACATATTAAAATTTTTATATTTAAGAATTTTTAATTTCGGGGGCGATAATTTACGGACTAGCGTGGTTAAGAGCTGGGGTGAATACGACAAAAATGACGGGAACTCGGGAAGGAGTTTTCTTCGAGGGGCTCGTCACTTCGAGGAATCTCGTACGGACCTTGATTCCGTGATTCCGAATCTCAAGAATCTAATCAGGAATCTTGGGAATATTCGAATCTTCGGAATCTTGGAATCCTACTCGAATCGATGAATCACATTCGAATCACGGAATCTCGTTCGTATCACGGAATCAAAGATTAATCACGGAATCTAATATTGATATAAGGAATCACAGTAATAAGCCTTGGTCTGTCGGTCACACTTACAGCAACTGTCGGCTCTATCATTGCCACCTGTATTATGAAAACTTGAAAAGGACCCTGTTATTAGAGAGGGACATAAATCAATCCGATTCTTCGAAAAAAGGTGACTTGAGTGGAGACCGCGGTGCCATCTATTAATCAAAAATGAAGATAAATTTTAACGTCCACTTTGGATTTTATAATGTGTTCCGCGCGGACTGCGTTTCTCTCCCACTCCCGGTGAAAGGCGCCAGTGGTGGCGTTGCGATTCTGGTTGCTAGTTCTCTTCCGACGGTACAGCTTCCTTCCCCGGGTGGTGTAGCCTCCAGACAATTTTTCGACGATCTTCTCCTAGGAGTTGACACACCAGCCATTATCCTATGCGATTTCAACACACTCTGGGGTAGTAATCATACGGATCAGCAAGGCCGCCTCATCCAGAGTTGGCTAGAAGCCCAGGACCGTTTGGTCGTCCTCAACACTGGAGACTAACTAGGGGCCCAGAGGCTGCCCTCGATCTGACTTTCGTAAGCTCCAAATTGGCTATCTCCCTCCCCTGGACAGTCTTAAACCGAGGAACAAATGATCATCTCCCTATTTTTATAGGTGACCCAGCATCATACATGGGCAAACCTCCGGAGGGCTTTGAGGGCCTCATTGAAATTAACGTTAAGCCCTCCATCCCTCCGAAGTTCGCTCCGGAGGTTTGCCCTCGTATGCCCAGCACACACTACACGTTCTACGGCAAGTGGTATGCATTGGCACTATCCAGCGGCGGACAGGAAACGTTTTAGAATCCTTTTGGATGACACACTGGGGGACGCTCCGTTATCGGTATACTCTGCGGAAAATATTCTCCACCAGATTGCCCTGGCTACGATTCCTATCAAAAAGGGCGGGGGCCGCTCGTCTCCTCGTCAGCCTCCATGGTGGGATGAACGCTGTTCTAACAAGGCCTAAGAAGTCCGCCAGACCCGTCGCAGGGAACAGCGGTCGGGACTCCTGTTGGACCAGGTAGCTTACATAAGGGAGAAGGTTGTCTAAAAACGACTGATTAGCGACAAGAAGTGTGCTAGTTGGAGGGCCTATTGCGACAGGCTACATGCACACACACCCCTGCCTCAAGTTTGGAACCAGGTTAGGTGGTGCAAAACAGGGATCCGTCCCAGGAAGCTCATCACGCTCCACAATGGTGCTGAAATACTCACTGACCAGAAAAAGGTTGTGGAGTGTTTGGCATCCTCAGCTGGCGCTGTCATACATCTCCCGCTTTACTATTACTCGCGCGACCTACCACCCTGTACAATGCCCCATTCTCGGCAGAGGAACTATATGGCGTCATCTCCGGGTTACGCAATACGGCTCTGGGCGTGGACAACATTTCTAAACTTGTTATCAAAAATACTACTCCAACGTTCCGCACAGCACTTCTGAGTTTCTACAACAGCCCCAAGACCGATCGAGTTTCCGGAAGGGTCGGCGGGTGACGTACAATGCTTTCCGGTTGACTACGGCGGCACAGTGCGCCCTAGCAACCATCCATCATTGTCTATAAGATGCCTTAGGGAGTGTTCCTTACCACGCGCTCCTCTATAAGTTCCAACGTTGCGGCAGCTTGGTAAGTCGCCTCCTCTTCAGCATCATGCTGGATGGGATTCCCTTGCTATGTCCCAAGGCGGTCGACCAAGGTGAACACGCAGATGATATAGTTGCCTGGATATGCGGTCGGAACCTTTAGCATCTATATACGACCATGCAGGTCGTCCTGGACAATGTTTCGTCTTATGGCGTAAGATGGGGTCTAAACTTCCAGCCGCTGAAATGCAAATACATGGTTCTATCCAAGGTCAAACAGATTGCGGACGCTCTTCAAATTTAGCTAGGACGCAATGACCTGTCGAGGGAGACGTCATACAGATATCTAGGGGTTACTTTAAACGACAATCTCTCATGGGCAGCCCACATCAACGGGCTGATCTCGACTTCTCTGGAGCGTCTCAATCTTTTGAGGGCGGTTTTGGCGACTGACTGGGGGGCCAACAGAGCAGTCCTTAGAATGCTTTACACCCATCTCATTCACTCCAGGATGGATTATTCCAGCTCTCCCTATGAGTCGGCTACCTCCACTGCTTTTGCTAAGCTCGGCAAGGTTCAAAATGCAGCTCTCAGAGTCATACTTGGCCATTAGTCTCATGGAGGTGGAAGCAGCTCCGTGCGCCGCGGCGGACACTCCTTACTACACCTCCTTTTTTAGGGAAGGATTGTCTTATCTCGAAACTTTGGAACATCACTTCCCGTTGGGACGTTTACTATTCCTCCTCAGGGCTTGGCGTTTGGCACAGGCCCACAACCTGAGCTGGCTCATCAATACCTCCCGTCGCCATTTGTCTTTCAAGGGTTCGCCGTCCTGGAAACCACCCACCGCGACGATTCTCTCGACTTCACTCACTACCGCTAAGGAGGATAACAGTTCAGATATGCTGCGACAACGTTTCCTCTCGGATCTAGAACCTCACGGAAAGAACGCTATAGTCATCTATACCGACGGCTCGTTGGCTGAGGGTTCGGGTGTGGCGTTTGCGGCTATCGCGATCTCGGCTATCAATGTCGGCGCGACACGTCGTGTGGATTCCGGTCAACCCATAAATAGGATCGAACTCTTCGCTATTCAATTAGCTTTGTCTGACGCAGCTTCACTCTCATTCTACGGATCCGGGGGTCACCACCATTCACGACCTTTGTGATGGATACCAGTGGCCCATAACTCCCCTGTGGTGTCCGGCTCATGTTGGAGTTCCGGGCAAGGAAATGGCGGACCGTCTGGTGGGAGTTACAAAGCTTCTACGCCCAGTAAAGGAGGACTTCCTCCTCGCGGAGGAAAAGGGAGCCTGCCGCAGGGAAATTTCATCGACATGGACTCAAGAGTGGTCAGTAACTAGGACACAATGGCGTCTTCTGGATGCGAAGCCTTTTCCTGGCTCTCAGCCATTATGCGGATAACTTAAACGCGGCTCCTGTGTGCATGGTGTGAAGGCTTCCAGCCATATTATAAACCAACCTTTTACACTTTATTCTTTCCCCCCCCCCATGATAACGTCGTGAGAGAGCCGTTGTTGAGTATTATATTTAAACAACTTATACTCTATTTAGTGGACTTTAACCTAAATTATATATCCCATGTAAAAATATTGTTTATAATTGCTGTAATTTATGTTATTCACCAATTTACAAACGATCCAATCAACGCGAGGTGTACCTATAATTATCGCCTTTTGGGTCAAAATGTAACTTAATTATCTTGTTTTGGTGTCAACGATAGCGACATCTGTTGAAAAAAGATCTAATTGACGTAGAGCCGACACTTTCTTTAAAGCAAGTGTCGGCTCTATCGTTGCCCTCTGTATTTTTGATTGGGTCTATGTAACGAAGATGGCTATGATTGCTTAGATCGTCGGGAATTTGCTTCCATCTATTATCGACTTTCAAAAACGTATTGTCAATTATTTGAAAGTCGACGATTTCGTGATAGAAACACGTGATTGCAGAAAAGCCAATCCAAGCTGAGTTGACTGCGCACGTGATTACGCAAAGCCAATCAAAGGAAGGGGTACCTCGAGGCACCTACTTTTGAGGGAATAATTTGCTTGCTCAACTTGTTTCAATTTCGACTAAACTCTACGTTAGTGACATCTCTCGCTCGGCAATGATACTAACCTTAAAATAGGAGCCGACACTTGCTTTAAGGCCCGAAAACGGTTTTTTAGTGATTTGAAACGGTTTTAAGCGATTTAACCAGAGATAATTTAGAATGTTATATTATAAATTATCTCTGATTTAATTAGGTTCACACTTATGGTCGAAAACGATTTGAAGAGCTTCGAAACCTTTTTAGACGAAACGCGTATATGTGAACGTGGTTATAGTTGAACCGTATTCGTATTACCGAGCGTATTAGCTCGTCGTATTCTCGGGCTTATTACAATCGATTACAATTTGGTTGGCTTGAATTTGGAACTTTGAAGGCGAGGTTTGAATCCCATGCAGGCGGAAAATACAGTGAGCCCCATTACAGGGTGGAAAATAAAGAACTTTTTAAAGTGAACCAGTGAGTGGCAGTTACCATCGACTTAGCCTTCGACCCCGTGCTCTGAAATACCTCAGGTGATCCATATTAGGTATCCGTAGACCAAGTTGAATTAAACATCACACCGGCCTTCGAATTATTACAATTCCCCGTGCGAAATTGTGACGTAGGGAATGAAAAGTCACCTGCTACTCGATTTTCGGGCTGGAATTTTCAAACACCAGTGAGACCCTTTTTTTAAGTGGTCCAGTGAACCACTGACCCTCAACTGACCACCTTCGATTTAATTTTTAAACTGACCTAGAAAACTTTAACTGGTCATTTGCCTAGTCACACCGCCTTTTCTATAATATTCGAACAGCTAGATTGGTTTTGGTTGCGAATAGATGAATCAAGGAACCTTGTAATAGTGTGTAGCCGAACAAGAATCACGGAATCAAATAAGTATCAAAGAATCAAGAGTGGAATCACGAAATATTAAGGAATCATGGCGGAATCACGGAATCTGCTAGAATCTAGAATCTTAGCAGAATCAAGAATCTTGATTCCAGATTCCTTGATTCGGAATCTCGTACACGATTCCTCGAAGTGACGGACCCCTCGGTTTTCTTTCTTGTTTTATTACAAGAGGTGAAATTTAAGGGCGCATGCTCAAACATTCAAAACGGGGGTGGAGAAACGGAAAATATGTCAACAAAAATGGGGTTTAAAAGATTTGACTTTCTTTAACAACGGTTTTTTAAAAGGGGGAGAGACTCAATTTTTAGGCTGTGCTCGATTTCTAACTCGGTTGAGCAGGGAATATGGAAATGTTCAACTTAAAGTTCGTAGTCGGTGGATTTTATCGGGGATTCTTCTTTACGATATCCCGAAGGCGAGGCTGGCTTTAAACGTCCCTAGAGTTATGGCTATCCGGGTCTACGGGGTTCCGGTTTACGCCTTTCCGGATTATTTTTAGACTTTTCGGTTCTACGGGATTCCGGTTAATCTACGCGTTGTCTGGCTGGATGGCTCTTCGTGGCCGATTTATCTTTACCGGATGACATACGAG
Source organism: Leiobunum rupestre (assembly GCF_980474605.1). Taxonomy (NCBI): domain Eukaryota; kingdom Metazoa; phylum Arthropoda; class Arachnida; order Opiliones; family Sclerosomatidae; genus Leiobunum; species Leiobunum rupestre. Next base: position 80,538,388 of record NC_143385.1, read on the forward strand.
TTCGTTTCGCGTTAATTACAGATACCTGGCTATTAAGCGGCGCGGCGTGCTAATTGCATCTTTTGGGGTTACTATGTTTTTCTATTTATCTTCATTGCGAGTTTTATTTCGAGGTCCGAACTTGGGTTTACTTTGGGGCATTCTAGCCGAGCTTACGTTTCATTCCGACTGTGGAGCCGTCTGCGTACTCTACTCTCTATCCTGTTTTTAATGTCTGAAATCCAATTACCCTCCCTTTTCGCCGTGCGTTCTGGTTTTGTTCTTCTTTCTTTATGGGGGGGGGGGGGGTTAAAGTCGATTAGTTTACTTAGGTGCGTCATTACTAGAGGTTGTAATTACGACAAGCGGTCGAGTCTAAGGTACAGGTTCATTGGATGGGAATATTGTCCGCACCAACGACTCTATAATGGGCTTCTCTTTAAATTAGCTAGTCTCTCCTCTCGATATTCTTTGGGTCGACCTGAGGATAGCTTAGTTTTCGTGGGAAAAACCCTAAATTCTAGGTGGGACGCTGGAAAAGGTAAAGTTTTTAACAGTTACTGGGGTTCAGGTGCTCTTTTGGAAGGCTCGGATTTGAATCATGTGGTGTAATATGACCTTCAGGTGATTTTCTCTCGTTTCTTTTCTTTCACTGGCGCCGGACGGTGGATCTCTCGACGTTGTATGAGATAGAATACAATGGGTGTTTTCTTTAAGTATAGTCAAACTGGGAATTTAATTTTAAGGCATCAAGTTTAATTTTGATGTTATGGGAGTTTATATATTTTAATAGCTTGGGCTTTCTGGGAATACTTAACTCTACAATTGTAATTTAACTTTATGGAAAAATATACATAATTTACTTGTTTAATTTAATTTGGGTTGTTTTTAAGATTAACTTGGGAGTTCTAAAATCTTCGGAGAGCCAACTTGTATAATATTATTCAATTACCTAAAACACAACATAAGACACAAGACATGATGTTTATAATAATGATAAAGTGTTTAATTATATATATACAGGGTGTTACGGATAAGAGTACCGAAACTTTCTATATGCATTCTATGGTTCTCTATGAGTAAAAAATCACGAATAAACATGGGTCCTAAAGTGCTTCGTTTCAGAGATATGGGCTCCCAAAAAACTACCCCAAAAAAAACCGGACACAGCCTTAAATCTGGCAAACAATATTCTTCCTTGAACCAAATTGTTTTCATTAAACTATCAATTGTTTTTTATCCGTGAGGCGAAAAAACTTTAATAACAAGTGGCAAAAGTTCATTAATGTCCTTTTAGAAGTAAAATGAGTTTGAAGACAAAGCCATTTTGATTTATTAAATTTAAAGATACAAATGTTATAAAAATTCTAAAGGAATGGTTTTATAATTGTCTAATTCGTTTTGTAGCTAATATGGCACATTGGTCTAGGAACGCTTATTGCACGGACGGGCTCAAGAAAAATTGGTTAGAAGCTCAAAGATTCAACCAGCAGTAGATTCCTAAAAGACTGGTGTCAGATCGACACAAAGTTTAAACACTGTTTTTTTTTTGTGATTTTCATGTAAACTGGAGAGAGGTACAAATAATATTTCGACTGGTTTTACCAAATAGACGAACGATTGAATCTTTGAACTTCTAACCCAATAAGCGTTAAGCCATATTAACCACAGAACGAATTAGACAAACTTAAAAGCATTCTTTTAGAAATCTTATGACATTTTATCTTAGTTTTGATAATTAAAATCGTTCGTAACGACAAAATGTTTTTATTTTGTCTTCAAACTCATTTTACTTCTAAAAGGACATTAATGAACTTTTGCCACTTGTTATTAAAGTTTCTCGCCTCACGGATAAAAACAATTGATAGTTTAATGAAAACAATTTGGTTCAAGTAAGAGTATTGTTTAACAGATTTAAGGCTGTGTCCGGTTTTTGGGGTAGTTTTTTGGGAGCCCATATCTCTGAAACGAAGCACTTTAGGACCCATGTTTATTAGACATTTTTTACTCATAGAGACCCATAGAATGCATATAGAAAGTTTCGGTACTCTTATCCGTAACACCCTGTAAATAATGTTTTCTTTTGAGGGAAGCCCGTATCCGAGGGGTAACATTACTTCCTCCACGTCATAGATTTGCCTTTTTTGTGCTCAACCAGAAGACGACGGAACAGACTGTGTTATGACGTAGTGGAAGTAACTCTTCACCCGATAATGGACCCAAAATATTAAGCAGACTATATTTGAGGAAATACGTTTCTCTCGCCAATATGAAAACCCCAGTTGCGCGAGCTTTATTAGTAGTGAAAGTGTTGCCATCTAACACTAAAAATCAAACAATGGCGATGCCAGTGTTTAACAGGAATTGAAGACATAACCAGTAATAAGGCGAAACAAGTGAAAGCTTCACCAAAGAATATAAAGCCCAGGAACGGAAAGATAGATATTTTTGGCCGCTAATCTCTCGGAGTCTCGGTGTGAACGGCACTTCCGGCAAGAGAAAAGTAGCCAGCACGTCGTCTGCTGGATCTGTTTCGGGCTATGGGCTAACTTGCTAAGGCTCTCTCGCCATGGAAAACGACAAAACCAAAGGTACACTAACCATTTCTCTTATTTAGATTAATCGAAAAACTAATATTTACGTGATATGTTATTTAAATAGGTTCAAGAGCTTGTGAAATAGCCTTAAATGAAACCATAGATACCATTTCCAGGCCGCATGGCTATGATCATTTAGATCCGAGTGTTTTTCTGAAACAGTTCAGTAACTTAAAAGAAGTGAAATATCAGTTAATTTATTTAGAAGTAAAGAAATTTCTAGATTTAGTTAGGTAAATTGGAACAATAGCCCCGCCACTCCCTTTGTCCCCCTTTCTCGACCCCCCTTAAAGTACTTTTTAAGGAGATTCCAATGGTGCAAAAATTATTCCCCTCAAAGCATTATTAATTAAAATTTCCCAAAGACTATACATTGGCGCCTGACGGCGATAAGCACGCGATTCGCTCGAGCGCTGTTGGGCCGGACCGGTACCCCCCAGCCCCGTTCTTATAATCATCATGGATGCATATATAAACCCCTTTAAATATATCTCCTTAAGTATTAATTCCCGAAAAATAATGTTTCGCATTAAAAACAAAAGGATTACAATAATGCAAAACGTTTTAGCCGCAATTTATTATTTAGAAAAATAAATGTAAAATTGTTACTTGCCATCAATTTTTACCACGGAAAATACGACATTTTTTACGTGTAAATTAAAAGTAAAACTGGACTCGTCATCGAAGTATTGGCGCCTCACGGCGCCGCACACTCACTTCGCTCGAGTGCTGGGGGCGCGCGGCGCCACCCCAGCCCCATTCTTGCTAATCAAGCTGTGCCATCTATAACGCGACCTAGAGGACAGTACCTAGTATAGTCTCTTGTGGTGCGAATTAAACAAGGAAGAGCGACTGAGAGATGAATTGATCCCACGCGAAGGTGTTTTCCCTCCTCTTGAATGCATATATTAACCCCACCTACGGACATCGTTTCCGGTGACATCGTACCTAGTATCTAGCGAATTGAATACGCCGTAAAAAAAAACATTTTCTGTTTGGACACTTTTTAATAATTTATTAATATCTCGCTGTTAAATGTAATTCGTCATCAGTCCTACCTTATCCAACACGTACAAAAATCTCGAATTTCCCGAGAAAATCTCAAAATATGTCGTATTTTAAGAGGTAAAAATTGCTGGCAAGTAACAATTTTATATTTATCATATCTTTCTAAATAATAAATAGCGGTTAAAACTTTTTGGATTTCTGTAATCCTTGACAAATAATACACCTTAAAAATAATCAAAAACCATCCTTGACAAATAATGCACCTTAAAAAATAAACAAAAACCAAAGTACCTTTCTTAAAAATAGCCTTAGAATCTTCCGAACTTGCGGAAATACGCGAAGACCCGGAATCGGGCATGGTTAGCGGAAATAGAATCCGTTTTGTGAAATGTTTCTTTTTAGTTTCTGGCACCGTCCTTTTAATCTTTAGACCCCACTTCTACTACAGCAGCATATTTCGCTGGCGCCATTACCACTCCTAACAAATAAAGAAAGGCCGATTTCCGAAAGGGCAAAAAACGGCGATATAAAGATATTAGGGATGCAACGGTTCGGACTATCTCGGTTCCGGTTCTTAAATTTGCGCTTTGTCGTTTCCGGTTCTGGTTCCTAGCATTTTTCATTGTTCAAAAAAATGATATAGGGTACGTGATGGTACTTAGATAAAACTACATCGAATATCCAGTGGCGGCGCCAGGGGTAGGCTACGCAGGCTACAGCCTGCTTTATTTCGCTTGTAGGGGCCCCAAATCTAGATGAAGGGGCGCCGAACAGCCCCCTAAAATGATTTGCGAAACTAGAAATATCAAAATCCGAATTAAAAGCCTGCTGTTTTTAGGTTGCGAACACTGAACAGTGATTTCTAATAATTTTTCGAACGCAGCCTTTTTTCGTTGTAGTTGCTAAACTAGCTACTTCAAAAAGTGTTGCATTGTTAGACAGATGATAAATTACGCGGTTTTCCGACTCTCCGAGTCACAATTTCCTAAATAAAGATAAAATAAGAGCCGGGAGTAGTGGCTCACTCCTGTAATCCCAGGCGTCCGGGAGGCAGAGTTTGCGGATAGCCGTGTGAGGACGACCACTAATCCCCCAACGGGTGGTTGTCATACTTCCGCCACGGGTGTCCCAACCCTATTCCCAAGTAAGCCCCCGTTGGCGTGGCCGTAACACAAATCTCGCACCTGATTAATCAAATGGACGAGCGGACTGAAATGTCCCACCCGTTACAATCACTCATAACGAGCTTCTAAAAAAAAAAGAAAGAAAGATCAAATAAAGCGTGGCAACTGGCAAGTGTTTTTGCAACAATTGTAAGTGAAAATGGAGAATTCTGTTGGAGGATGTTGCCCATATGTGCATTGTTATGCTCATCGACTAAAAAAATTACTTCCGAGTACATTTAAACAGGCATGTACATTTCTTTTGTAAATTATTAAAAATAAACCGGTTTTGTCACAGTTTTGTTTAGTTAGTGTATGTAAGGGGGGGGCAAATTAAAGAATTAAGTAGCCTACCCATAGTAATATCCTGGCGCCGCCACTGCGAATATCATATTACATGTTACTTTTAAATTTAAACAACCCGTCTCCTTATTAAGCTCTCCAACGTAGAAATGTAACGTAGAGTAAAAACGTGTCCATCGTGTATGCTGCTTTATGAGCTAATTCTAATAAGTAAAACTTTAAGTAAAGTAGAGTAAATCTCGTAACGCGACTAGATAATCTTCGAAGAGTAAGTTAAAATGAAGTAGCGTAAAACTCGTAACGCATTTAAATAAACTACTCGTGTCTAAAGACTGAAATACATCAAATTTAAACCAGTCTTTACCTACCTTTGGCGCCAACTATAAAACTTACTCACTTTATAGTCCTCGAAAAAATGCGCCCCCAATCCTTCTGCGTCCCCACGCAGTTGCGTACCCTGCGTACCCTATATCGCCGCCCCTGGTTCCAAATAGCCTTTAGGGATTTGCAAGGACCTAATATCTAGCAAATCGCGAGAGGACCACTTTGTACAAACGCTTAAAATATGCCTCGACAAATTACTTAATGATAAATTGAAAACCAGTTTTGAAAAAATGACCTCATTTGAAAGCCTGCCATGCCGTTCCAAAAAAATTTGCATCAAGATTTTTTTGGTAAGCTAGTGGTGGAGCTAAGAATCGGAGTTGATGAAGCTGTGTTGAAAAGTACAAAGAAGAAAGATAAAGAAGACAAACTTAGGAGTGAACTAGATTTACCTTCAACTGATAAATATGAAAACAACTCACTAAAGGAACTCCTCGACACGTTACACTACGTCAGCGGGTTTGTTTTAAGAAGGCAAAGTACAAAAAAATGCCCCACAACGATAATAAAAGCTTTGTTGAAAGACGAGACTCCCGAACCAGCGCCTTAGATTACTCAGCCACACTGCTTTCTTTTTGTGTTATATTTCCCAAAATATCGTCCAAATGCTGTGAAATGGTTTTCCCACGTCTCTAAAAACCTACCTTCTACAAAATTGAATAATGACAGCGGCGGGATTCGAACCCGCGTCTCCGAAGAGACTGGTGCCTAAAACCAGCGCTTTAGACCACTCGGCCACACTGCCTTCTTCCCGTTTAATATTTCGCAAAATATCGTCTAAATGCTGTGAAATGTTTTTCCCACGTCTCTAAAAACATACCTTTTACAAAATTGAATAATGACAGCGGCGGGATTCGAACCCGCGCCCCCGAAGAGACTGGTGCCTTAAACCAGCGCCTTAGACCACTCGGCCACACTGCCTTCTTCCCGTTGAATATTTCCCAAAATATCGTCTAAATGCTGTGAAATGTTTTTCCAACCTCTCTAAAAACATACCTTTTACAAAATTTAATAATGGCAGCGGCGGGATTCGAACCCGCGCCCCCGAAGAGACTGGTGCCTAAAACCAGCGCCCTAGACCACTCGGCCACACTGACTGCTTCCCGGTATATATTTCCCAAAATATCGTCTAAATGCTGTGAAATGTTTTTCCACGCTTCTAAAAACATACCTTTTACAAAATTGAATAATGACAGCGGCGGGATTCGAACCCGCGCCCCCGAAGAGACTGGTGCCTAAAACCAGCGCCTTAGACCACTCGGCCACACTGCCTGCTTCCCGGTATATATTTCCCAAAATATCGTCTAGATGCTGTGAAATGTTTTTCCATGCCTCTAAAAACATACCTTCTACAAAATCAAACAATGACAGCGGCGAGATTCGAACCCGCACCCCCGAAGAGACTGGTGCCTTAAACCAGCGCCTTAGACCACTCGGCCACACTGCCTTCTTCCCGTTGAATATTTCCCAAAATATCGTCTAAATGCTGTGAAATGTTTTTCCAACCTCTCTAAAAACATACCTTTTACAAAATTGAATAATGACAGCGGCGGGATTCGAACCCGCGCCCCCGAAGAGACTGGTGCCTAAAACCAGCGCCTTAGACCACTCGGCCACACTGACTGCTTCCCGGTGTATATTTCCCAAAATATCGTCTAAATGCTGTGAAATGTTTTTCCCACGTCTCTAAAAACATACCTTTTACAAAATTGAATAATGACAGCGGCGGGATTCGAACCCGCGCCCCCGAAGAGACTGGTGCCTAAAACCAGCGCCTTAGACCACTCGGCCACACTGCCTGCTTCCCGGTATATATTTCCCAAAATATCGTCTAGATGCTGTGAAATGTTTTTCCATGCCTCTAAAAACATACCTTCTACAAAATCAAACAATGACAGCGGCGAGATTCGAACCCGCACCCCCGAAGAGACTGGTGCCTAAAACCAGCGCCTTAGACCACTCGGCCACACTGATTTCTTTCCGGTTTATATCCCATAATATCGTCTTAATGCTGTGAAATGGTTTTCCCACGTCTCTAAAAACATACCTTCTACAAAATTGAATAATGACAGCGGTGGGATTCGAACCCGCGCCAACGAAGAGACTGGTGCCTAAAACCAGCGCCTTAGACCACTCGGCCACACTGCCTTCTACCCGGTATATATTTCCCAAAATATCGTCTAAATGCTGTGAAATGTTTTTCCACGCTTCTAAAAACATACCTTGTACAAAATTGAATAATGACAGCGGCGGGATTCGAACCCGCGCCCCCGAAGAGACTGGTGCCTAAAACCAGCGTCTTTTTTTATTAAGACCAAAAGTATTATTTACATTAAAAAACTTTGAAATAAAACAAAACTCAAGCAGTTATGAAAAATCGAAACACAATAAAACTTTTGACACAAAATAATCAAGCAGTCATAACATTACCATGGAATAAATTCACTTAAAAAGTCCCAATAAAATATTTTTTAACACATTACAATTCTGAGCGGTATCCGGCTTTAAAAGTTTCAACTGGTTAATAGTTTCTTTGCGAACACATGCTTTAATACGACTTGTTAGCACCGGAACCCGTGTTATTTTTCCGACACTTTTAAAATTACGACTCCGCCATATTTCGTCTTTAAGAACCGCGGAAAGCAATTTCGCCATCGACCAGAAAATTGGAGGTCTCTTAATGGTGGACGGAACAATCGAAAAAACGATAAACTGGGCACGAGGTTCAGATATAAAACCGAAAATTGATACTGGGAGCTTTAAAATTGTGATAAAAAGCCAGGTCCACCACTCCTGAACTACGGGACACGTTACAAAAAGATGACTGACTGTTTCGCACCGAGAATTACCAAATAAACACATATTGTCCGCGACAAGACCAGCGTGGAGTAACCGTTCTTTAACCGGAAATGCTTGGTGGATGAGACGAAAGTTAATGTCCGCGTACCGCGTGGCCATTAGAGGGCAGGACACTTTTCCCCAATGCACTTGCGCAAGTGGCGCGGAGAAAAAGCCTCTCCAACGTTCTTCGCCTCGAGACTCCATGGAACACGCTTGCTTTACCAAAGAACGGTAAAAGTCGGATGATTTGAGCTCGCTGAAAACGACAGCCTCTTCTTTAGAGTTGATGACCCGATCCAATTCGGAAACCGGTGGCTCATGAACCAGAATATCCAAAGAGTCCACAAAATGAGCCCAGGCCGGTGGAATGAGCCGCAACATCTTATGATAGAGCGAAAGTATTGACCGATCCAGTAAACGCGGTCGAACCGATGAAACCATGTCCAAGATGACGGTATGAGGGAGGAAACCTGGGATGACCTCATACGTTATATCTCTCACGAGAACGAGCCCCGCGCGCGCGAAAGTAACTCTCTCTTGCGCCGACGCGGAAAAACCGGTAACTCGCGGGTTCAGAAAAATCGGCTCAAAGACAGGATTCGCGTGCGGTAAAACAGTCCATTCATTGGCGACAAGTAATCTGTTCCACGCGGTAACAATACTGCGATACCGGGGAACCATCCTTGGTAATAGTTTCTGGTCGAACTGAAGCCGAAAGACTTGAAAGCCAATGCCCTCATAACCGCCATAAAAGGAGAGCAAAAACCGTGGGACGTCCTTCATCGCGGAATCAGAGGAGTCGCCGATAAAGCCCTTAATTTCTTTTAAACGGAACGCGAGGTTTTTCAGCTGGAAATCTACGAGGCCGTACCCCCCCTTCAGATTTCGGACGAATGACTGTTTGGTAATCCACGTGACGCATGCCAGGACCCCAAATAAAATCCATCACCGCCGTTTTAAATCTTTGTGCCCAGGCTAATGGCAAATCTACCGAGCTCAGAGTATGCCAAAGCGTGGAAGCCGCTAGCACGTTAATGACGACAATTTTGCCCGTTAACGTAAGACGACGTTGTTTCCACGAACGTAAAGTGCCGGAGAACTTGTCCATTCGGGGTTTCCAGTTAAGACGGAGCAATTCTTGACCATCGTTCGTTAAATATATCCCCAAAATCTTCAGTGGGGCGCCACTTATGGACACCCCAGAGATCACCATCGGAAGGCGATTGCGATACGACCCAAGCCACTGCCCCTGACATTTCTTTACGTTTAATTTGGCTCCGGACGCTCGACCATACCGCTCGTATTCATGAATAGCCTCGACCATACCATCAGTCGAACTGGTTAGAATCGTATTATCGTCCATACAAAGGTAAGTGGCCGGTACCAAACATCGGGAGCCGTGGAATAGCCGGATTGCGCAACAGCGCAGCGAAAAGTGGTTCTGTCGAAAGAATATAGAGGAGGGAACTAAGCGGGCAACCTTTGCGAACTGAACGGCGCAGGGGGAAAAAATCCGTCAAAAAGCCATTGACCCGGACACATGATTTGGCGTGGACTAGAAAGGCTTGAATCCATTTGAGGAAAAAAGCACCAAAGCCCATACTGCGAAGCACTTCAAACAAAAAGGACCAGTCCACTTGATCAAATGCCTTCTCCAAATCCAGGTTTAACAAAACTCCTGGTGCGTTTGTTGCCGATAAAAGGTCAGACGCATCCAGCAAGAAGCGAGGCGTCTGCGATATGTCCCGGGCTCTCACCGCTCCCGTCTGGCATGGAGAAATTATATCTGGCAAAAGAGGTGCCAGCCTATTAGCAAAGACCTTCGCGAGTATTTTAAAGTCTACATTGAGCAGCGATATAGGACGCCAAGACGACAAAAAGTGAGATCGCCAGACTTAGGGACAAGCAAAATCAGACCCTCAGTCATTGTACGGGCAGTACACCATCCCGAGCCATCGTGGCCAAAACCCGAAGAAAACCTTCCTCGACTAAAGGCAAGAGAAATGACCAAAACTCGACTGTGAAGCCATCGCGGCCAGGGCTTTTCCCCCGCTTCATTGATTTTAAGGCCGTAACAATCTCCAACCAGACAATGGTATTGTCCAGGCTCCGCCGTTTGTCTTCTGATACTCTTCCCTGTACCAAGGAAGAAAAAATCCCGCCAGCTACGGGATCTACCGTTGCCTTAGCATAGAGCCTCGCATAGTATTCAAAAATATTCTGACGAATAGTGGTACCGTCGCGGGTGATCTCGCCACTGGACAATGTAAGCGACTGAATCGTTTTTTTCCTCTGCCGAAAATTTTCGAGGCGCAGAAAAAAAGCAGTAGGTTTTTCGTCGGCTAAAAGGTGCTGGGCTTTCGCACGAACTGCGGCACCAACGAACTCATGGGCGGTAACTTGAGAAAGGGATTCCGTCAAAGCAATAAGTTTGGTTTCTTCATCAACTGACAAATTCCGACGAGCAAGGTAAGCATTAATCTCTATTTACAATTTGGTTTTATGCGCGCGACGATGCGAGGCCAAATGTTTGGAGTAAAAAATAGCGTAATCACGCAAAGATATTTTCAAATCTTCATACCACCGAAAAATATCTTCCCGGTAGTCAAGTGAGGTTTGGCTTCGTTCCACTATACGAGTACAACCAGTGAGAAAGTTATCATTCTCCAACAAAGATGAATTAAAAGCCCAAGTTCCCGGCCCTCTCGGAGAACCAGACAGATCAATTTGCACTATGAGGGCTTTATGATCAGAAAAAGGAGAAACCATGTAAGTGCAACGAGATAAAAGAGCTAGTTCGGGCTGCCGATCGAAAAAGTAGTCTATTCGGGAGAATAAATATCGCCCAAAAACAAATCCAGCCCGCGAATATTCAAATTGCGAAGGATGGTAGTGACGCCAAACATCGACCAATGAAAGTTCGCCAGACATGGTTGGTAACGAATAAAGCGGGTCCCGGCGAAAATTTGCCGGGCGCCGGTCCATTGAAGGGTTCATGACATCATTTAGATCGCCAAAAATAAAATTCCGATGAAGCGTACTACAAATATCGGCGATTTCTTTAAAAAAGGTCGATCGGGAGGCTGCGTCATTTGGAGCGTAAACATTAATATGGTATCATCTATTTCAAATGAGGTCAATAAAAAACACCCCGTATTTTGATGTACCTACCACCCGGCGGGGTAAGACGTCTATTCCTGGCCGTATTAAAGTTGCAACACCGCAAAAACCTCCATTATTTAAATCCAGGTCAATAAAAACTTTACCTCTAAAATACGTTTTAAAAATAGCTACATGTTCCGGGAGCCAGTCTGTTTCTTGTAAAAAAACGAGATCATAGTCCTTTATAAAAGCTATTACATGTTCCATTTTCGTCTTATCACGCAATCCATTAACATTTAGCGATAAAAAACGTTAAGCCATATTAATTATACCATGTTGTGATCTTCCAAAACTCCATCAGACTGCTGCCCTCCAGACCCCATGGGGTCAGAGTCGTCACCAGGAGGCAAATTGGGCGTAGAGGCAAGCTTACCGGTCAGGCGGGAGGACTTAAAAGTAGAGGAACTCTTTCGGCGATACGGAAACGAAATTACGTCACCATCGTCCGTTGAATGATGACGCTTGCTGTTAGGCCTACCGCTCTGTTTAAATTTAGAAGAACGATTTATTATCGCAGCATCCGGTTTACTAACACCCACGTCGGCCGTATCCTGTGGCGCAACGCCCTCTGAATTATCAGCGGAATTATCATTACCAGCCCGCTGATGACAATTACGAACGGTGTGGCCCTGTTGCTCGCAACCGAAACAAACAAACTTAGGACAGTCCTTGTATATGTGATCGGAAGCCAAACAACCGTTACAGACCCGGCCTTGGCGATCATGCTAGACTTCGTAAAAGAACTCCACCCCCATCATGTCCTTAAGTTTAATGCGATAGGGAAGTGACGAAACCCCTTCCGGTAACGCCACCTTCACACGTCTAACTCCCGTGTAAATATTCTTCTTATTCTTCGCCCATACGATCTCTCCCTTTAGCTCACAGCTCATACTTCGCAATTTCTCCATCAAAGCCTCGTCAGCAATAAATCCCGGTAAACCAAAAAAAGAACTAGGCTACCACTACCTTAACAACAACATTCGACACGGCAATAGACTTCTTCATTAATATAAATTCCCTGCAAAACGCAAACCTCGGCGTCCTTGATAGAGACAAACGTGACAAAAAAACCTCCTATAGTTGGAACCACCGACGAGATGGCCTCCAACCCAAAAGCCAGGTTGATCGCCGTAATAACATCATCTTCTGTTATATCTTGGTTAGCGCAGATTAAAAAGTTAGAGCGTTTAAAAATATCCATCCTGGATTTCAGACGAAAACCCAGGAGGGCAAGGAAGCCGAAAAAAGAAACTGCGCGGAATAGTAAATTATAAATTTAGCAAACAAAATGTTATGAACTAAAGCTTAGCGAGCGCGCGAGGAGAGCAAAGAAAAACGAACCGCACTCTCCAAAAAACCAAACGCGAATCCAACCAGCGCATTAGACCACTCGGCCACACTGCCTTCGTTTCGGTTTATATTTCCCAAAATATCGTCTAAATGCTGTAAAACAAATTTCCCACGCCTTTAAAACAAACTTTCTACAAAATTGAAATATGACAGCGGCGGGATTGGAACCCGCGCCCCCTAAGAGACTGGTGCCTAAAACCAGCGCCTTATACCACTCGGCCACACTGCCTTCGTTTCTGTTTATATTTCCCAAAATATCGTCTAAATGCTGTAAAACAAATTTCCCACGCCTTTAAAACAAACTTTCTACAAAATTGAAATATGACAGCGGCGGGATTGGAACCCGCGCCCCCTAAGAGACTGGTGCCTAAAACCAGCGCCTTATACCACTCGGCCACACTGCCTTCGTTTCGGTATATATTTCCCAAAATATCGTCTAAAGGCTGTAAAACAAATTTCCCACGCCTTTAAAACAAACTTTCTACAAAATTGAAATATGACAGCGGCGGGATTCGAACCCGCGTCCCCTAAGAGACTGGTGCCTAAAACCAGCGCCTTAGACCACTCGGCCACACTGCCTTCATTTTGGTTTATATTTCCCAAAATATCGTCTAAATGCTGTAAAACAAATTTCCCACGCCTTTAAAACAAACTTTCTACAAAATTTAAATATGACAGCGGCGGGATTCGAACCCGCGCCCCCTAAGTGACTGGTGCCTAAAACCAGCGCCTTAGACCACTCGGCCACACTGCCTTCGTTTCGGTTTATATTTCCCAAAATATCGTCTAAATGCTGTAAAACAAATTTCCCACGCCTTTAAAACAAACTTTCCACAAAATTGAAATATGACAGCGGCGGGATTCGAACCCGCGCCCCCTAAGAGACTGGTGCCTAAAACCAGCGCCTTAGACCACTCGGCCACACGGCCTTCATTATGGTTTATATTTCCCAAAATATCGTCTAAATGCTGTGAAATGGTTTTCTAACGCCTCTTAAAACATACCTTCTGCAAAATTGAATTAGGACAGTGGCGGGATTCAAACCCGCACCCCCGAAGAGACTGGTGCCTAAAACCAGCATCTTAGACCACTCGGCCACACTGCTTTCTTTTTAGTTTATATTTCCGAAAATATTGTGTAAATGCTGTAAAAAAGTTTTCTCACGCCTCTAAAAACATACCTTCTACAAAATTTAATAATGACAGCGGCTGGATTCCAATCCACGCCCTCGAAGAGACTGGTGCCTTAAACCAGCGCCTTAGACCCACGGCCACACTGCCTTCTTTTTGGTTTATTTTTCCCAAAATATCGTCTAAATGCAGTAAAAACGTTTTGCCACGCCTTTAAAACATACCTTCAACAAAATTGAATTAGGACAGCGGCGGGATTCAAACCCGCACCCCCGAAGAGACTGGTGCCTAAAACCAGCGCCTTAGACAATTCGGCCACACTGTCTACACCAATAAATGAGGTACGTTTATGTTTTTTTTATAGCCGAGTACCCGTGTGGACTCAGCTTTGGACCTGGGAACGTCAGTTGAAGCCGAAACAATGGTTTGTAAAACTTACAATTTGAGTAAGCGTTACTCATCATTAGAAGTTGGTATTATACGTACTCATTCGTGAGAATCGTGACCAATGCAAAGTTACTAGAAATAATAAGAGATGGCGCTAAAGCATGATATTGGCTGATATTCCTATTGACCATCGGAATAAAGCTTGTGGTCCACCTGAGGTTATGTAACCGTATCGTAACCGTATGTAGAACGTAAAATAACCGAAAGAGGGCGTCAATTACTGTTGCTGACAATCTGCGTCTACGTATTGGCATATACGGTCGCGAGCGAGTTTCGCGCGCGATAGTATACTATTTTCCACCACACTCCCCCTTTTCGCCTTTCCGTTGCTATGCAACGCGTTTTGAAATTTTTAATGCTTAGGCTTAGTACCTCTTTTAGATATAACAGTCGCCAGCCAGATTTCCCGCATGGTATTGATGAGTTCCAAATAGAACGAAACTGGTTTACCGTTTTAATGTCTGGCTTTTTTTTAGTTTTTATTTAGTTTATTACTCGAAGATCTAATTGATCCGAGATTAACATCTTTTTGTTTGCTCGAAGACCTATTGGTACGAGTTATTAGAAGTTTTTTAATTTCTTCAAATTTGATTAGGGTTTAGCTTTTTTATCCTTTTTAATTATGGACTACACTCCTCCAATTACAAACACGATATAACACGGAAATCTCGCATTTAATACCGTTTTAAAGGTCTAGGATTTCTTTTGCCAGTTTTTCTTTTCCGCAACGCAAATATCCTGGTGGTAGGCCAACCGCAGAGCACGTTGGCCCACCACCAGGGTTATATGCGCTGCGGAAAAGCAAAACTGGAAGAAAAAATCCAAAGCCTTTAAGGAATAGGTAATTTGGACACGAGGAGTTTCAGGCCCTGGAAATTACGCGGGTGAAACGACCGAAGAAGTAAAGATATATCATATGGACCGGGCTTACAGCTAGGTGAGTATCTTACGTTCGGGTGGAGAAAGAAGACTAAATTAAAATACTTCTTTAAAGTTTAAAGGTCGTGCCCAGTGCTCGGAATTGTTTATTCATTATTAAAAAATTTTCCGATTTATTTAACAAAAGTTGGTAAAAAGAATATCATTTTGATTTATTTAATTATGTTTTTTACGCAACCAAGAATTTATTTGAAAAAAAAAGTTGTATTTATTTAAATAATAGGCTTATTCACTTATTTAAACATTTTAACATTTTTATTCATTTAAAAGTGTTAAAAAGCGTCGCAATTAATTTTTATTAATGGTCAATGTTACTGAAAATTTTCAACACACTTTTTACAATGAAAATATATTACATATTATTTTGCGGTTTTAAATTGGATTTGAATCTAACAATAAATAGCTGTATTCCCGTATTACGAGTAAAGCTGCCACGTGTTTGAGTGTAATACTACACCTACGGTATCTAGTAATATTACCAGTTACCGAAAACATTCTTTCAATGTCCGCGGAACTTGCAGGAATTGATAAGTACCTTTTTGCTAATCATCGTAACTAGTGAAATACCTATTTAGATAATCACTGAGATAAAGTTAAGTTATAAACGTGTTTTGAAATAAAATATCTTCATGTAGGTTAACTTAGCTTTATGTTAAAAATCGATTTTAACCGTATTTAGAAGGATAATGATAGGTTTAAAAATCCTATTAATTCTTCCAAAAATGCACCTATATTTTTTATTGAAGAGATTATATTTTTTACCCGGTTTGATTGATAGTTCTCCACACGGTGGCGCTATATTATTACTTTGATTTAATTTCCGCGGGAGTTTTGAATAATTATCCTTTTTCTAAGCGTTATTAAAAGGTAACAATGAACTACTTTTTGTGTTTTAACGAAATTTTGTTAAGAATTTAACAAAACAAAAAACCGTACCAAAGAAAAAACAAACAAAGTTCAATAAACAATATATACAGATATTGTATTAATCCGTTTAGTAAAAAAACCCGCCTTATTATAATGGTTTTAATATTTTCCCTAAGGAAGTCAATGGCTCGGCGTTGAACTATCCGCATTGTTACAATGCGACCCGAGTTCAATTCCTGATCACGATCAAATTTTACATTAAAATACTAAAATATTTAATTAAATATAAGATTAATATAATCTATAAATATTTAATTAAATATAAAATTAATATAATTTATAAATATTTAATTAAATATAAGATTAATATAATTTATAAATATTTCATTAAATACAAGATAAATATAATTTCTAAATATTTAATTAAATATAAGATTAATATAATTTATAAATATTTCATTAAATATAAGATTAAAATAATTTATTAATATTTAAAATGATTTAGAATAAATTATAGTACCTAACATTCGCCAAAGCTGTTTTTTAGAAAAACACCGTAAATTGACAAGCGTTGGTGGCTGAGTGGTTAGAGTAAATCTCTTGCACGAGGCAGCTCCTGGTTCGATTCCCGGCCGGCGCGAATAATTCGCGAATTAATATTAAGACCAATACCGTGTATAATTGGTGGGAACCCTGCCATTGGACGTTGAGAGGTTGCATAACACTCAGCACTCGGTCCGTCCCAAAGTCATTAAGAAGATGATAGAGAGAAAACGCCCATACAAACACAACAGACTCAACATCCACAACCAATCTAACACAAACAAAACAAACTCAACACCCACAACCGTCATAACACGAACTCAACATCCACAACCATCATAACACAAAAACAACAAACCCCACACCCCAACCGTCATAACACGAACTCAACATTACAATAACTAAATACCCAATCAAACTGAGTTAAAACCGTCACGACGGTGGGCGTTAACGAAAAACCACCATCTAAACCAAACCCATCCTCAAAGTAATCCGTTAACGTTCACCGTCACACGGTGGTTTTACCAACACTACGAAAAACTGCGAACGCAGAGATTTCGAGACATTGCGTACATTGATTAACCTTTGCACGGAATATGCGAACGAGTTCGCAGGGCAGACACACAGACAGAACGGTGAATGTATAACCCCTCCTAGGGGAGAGGTAAAAAGAATAGTTGTTCTGACCCTTTCATAGCTAGTTACTCCTTTTATACTGATATGGTTTTACGTCCTCTGACGTTTCTACCTAAAAATATGCATCGTTTTTTATTCACTTCAAATTCTAGAAAACGGGAAGATGCAAGATTATTTTTTATAAATTTTGAACTTTAACTTTTTTAACTTTATTTATAAAAGAACGATGTTTGCTACTTCATACAGCATAACAATCGCGGTAGTTAGAGGGTAAACACTAGTTTGTTTCAAGGTGTTGTAGATTATGATTTGGACGTGTTATATCGTGTTTGTAATTGGAGGAGTGTATTCCATAATTAAAAAGGATCAAAAAGCTAAACCCTAATCAAATTTGAAGAAATTAAAAAACTTCTAATAACTCGTACCAATAGGTCTTCGAGCAAACAAAAAGATGTTAATCTCGGATCAATTAGATCTTCGAGTAATAAACTAAATAAAAACTAAAAAAAAGCCAGACATTAAAACGGTAAACCAGTTTGGTTCTATTTGGAACTCATCAATACCGTGCGCGAAATCTGGCTGGCGACTGTTATATCTAAAAGAGGTACTAAGCCTAAGCATTAAAAATTTCAAAACGCGTTGCATAGCAACGGAAAGGCGAAATGGGGGAGTGTGGTGGAAAATAGTATACTATCGCGCGCGAAACTCGCTCGCGACCGTATATGCCAATACGTAGACGCAGATTGTCAACAACAGTAATTGACGCCCTCTTTCGGTTACTTTACGTTCTACATACGGTTACGATACGGTTACGTAACCTCAGGTGGACCACAAGCTTTATTCCGATGGTCAATAGGAATATCAGCCAATATCATGCTTTAGCGCCATCTCTTATTATTTCTAGTAACTTTGCATTGGTCACGATTCTCACGAATGAGTACGTATAATACCAACTTCTAATGATGAGTAACGCTTACTCAAATTGTAAGTTTTACAAACCATTGTTTCGGCTTCAACTGACGTTCCCAGGTCCAAAGCTGAGTCCACACGGGTACTCGGCTATAAAAAAAACATAAACGTACCTCATTTATTGGTGTAGACAGTGTGGCCGAATTGTCTAAGGCGCTGGTTTTAGGCACCAGTCTCTTCGGGGGTGCGGGTTTGAATCCCGCCGCTGTCCTAATTCAATTTTGTTGAAGGTATGTTTTAAAGGCGTGGCAAAACGTTTTTACTGCATTTAGACGATATTTTGGGAAAAATAAACCAAAAAGAAGGCAGTGTGGCCGTGGGTCTAAGGCGGTGGTTTAAGGCATCAGTCACTTCGGGGGTGCGGGTTTGAATCCCGCCGCTGTCCTAATTCAATTTTGCAGAAGGTATGTTTTAAGAGGCGTTAGAAAACCATTTCACAGCATTTAGACGATATTTTGGGAAATATAAACCAAAATGAAGGCAGTGTGGCCGAGTGGTCTAAGGCGCTGGTTTTAGGCACCAGTCTCTTAGGGGGCGCGGGTTCGAATCCCGCCGCTGTCATATTTCAATTTTGTAGAAAGTTTGTTTTAGAGGCGTGGGAAATTTGTTTTACAGCATTTAGACGATATTTTGGGAAATATAAACCGAAACGAAGGCAGTGTGGCCGAGTGGTCTAAGGCGCTGGTTTAAGGCACCAGTCTCTTAGGGGGCGCGGGTTTGAATCCCACCGCTGTCCTAATTCAATTTTGCAGAAGGTATGTTTTAAGAGGCGTGGGAAATTTGTTTTACAGCATTTAGACGATATTTTGGGAAATATAAACCGAAACGAAGGCAGTGTGGCCGAGTGGTCTAAGGCGCTGGTTTTAGGCACCAGTCTCTTAAGGGGCGCGGGTTCGAATCCCGCCGCTGTCATATTTCATTTTATAGAAGGTATGTTTTAAGAGGCGTTAGAAAACCATTTCACAGCATTTAGACGATATTTTGGGAAATATAAACCAAAATGAAGGCATTGTGGCCGAGTGGTCTAAGGCGCTGGTTTTAGGCACCAGTCTCTTAGGGGGCGCGGGTTCGAATCCCGCCGCTGTCATATTTCAATTTTGCAGAAGTTATGTTTTAAGAGGCGTTAGAAAACCATTTCACAGCATTTAGACGATATTTTGGGAAATATAAACCAAAATGAAGGCAGTGTGGCCGAGTGGTCTAAGGCGCTGGTTTTAGGCACCAGTCTCTTAGGGGGCGCGGGTTCGAATCCCGCCGCTGTCATATTTCGATTTTGTAGAAGGTATGTTTTAAGAGGCGTGGGAAATTTGTTTTACAGCATTTAGACGATATTTTGGGAAATATAAACCGAAACGAAGGCAGTGTGGCCGAGTGGTCTAAGGCGCTGGTTTTAGGCACCAGTCTCTTAGGGGGTGCGGGTTTGAATCCCGCCGCTGTCCTAATTCAATTTTGCAGAAGGTATGTTTTAAGAGGCGTTAGAAAACCATTTCACAGCATTTAGACGATATTTTGGGAAATATAAACGAAAATGAAGGCAGTGTGGCCGAGTGGTCTAAGGCGCTGGTTTTAGGCACCAGTCTCTTAGGGGGCGCGGGTTCGAATCCCGCCGCTGTCATATTTCAATTTTGTAGAAAGTTTGTTTTAAAGGCGTGGGAAATTTGTTTTACAGCATTTAGACGATATTTTGGGAAATATAAACCGAAACGAAGGCAGTGTGGCCGAGTGGTCTAAGGCGCTGGTTTTAGGCACCAGTCTCTTAGGGGGCGCGGTTTTGAGTCCCGCCGCTGTCCTAATTCAATTTTGCAGAAGGTATGTTTTAAGAGGCGTTAGAAAACAATTTCACAGCATTTAGACGATATTTTGGGAAATATAAACCAAAATGAAGGCATTGTGGCCGAGTGGTCTAAGGTGCTGGTTTTAGGCACCAGTCTCTTAGGGGGCGCGGGTTCGAATCCCGCCGCTGTCATATTTCAATTTTGTAGAAAGTTTGTTTTAGAGGCGTGGGAAATTTGTTTTACAGCATTTAGACGATATTTTGGGAAATATAAACCGAAACGAAGGCAGTGTGGCCGAGTGGTCTAAGGCGCTGGTTTAAGGCACCAGTCTCTTAGGGGGCGCGGGTTTGAATCCCACCGCTGTCCTAATTCAATTTTGCAGAAGGTATGTTTTAAGAGGCGTGGGAAATTTGTTTTACAGCATTTAGACGATATTTTGGGAAATATAAACCGAAACGAAGGCAGTGTGGCCGAGTGGTCTAAGGCGCTGGTTTTAGGCACCAGTCTCTTAAGGGGCGCGGGTTCGAATCCCGCCGCTGTCATATTTCATTTTATAGAAGGTATGTTTTAAGAGGCGTTAGAAAACCATTTCACAGCATTTAGACGATATTTTGGGAAATATAAACCAAAATGAAGGCATTGTGGCCGAGTGGTCTAAGGCGCTGGTTTTAGGCACCAGTCTCTTAGGGGGCGCGGGTTCGAATCCCGCCGCTGTCATATTTCAATTTTGCAGAAGTTATGTTTTAAGAGGCGTTAGAAAACCATTTCACAGCATTTAGACGATATTTTGGGAAATATAAACCAAAATGAAGGCAGTGTGGCCGAGTGGTCTAAGGCGCTGGTTTTAGGCACCAGTCTCTTAGGGGGCGCGGGTTCGAATCCCGCCGCTGTCATATTTCGATTTTGTAGAAGGTATGTTTTAAGAGGCGTGGGAAATTTGTTTTACAGCATTTAGACGATATTTTGGGAAATATAAACCGAAACGAAGGCAGTGTGGCCGAGTGGTCTAAGGCGCTGGTTTTAGGCACCAGTCTCTTAGGGGGTGCGGGTTTGAATCCCGCCGCTGTCCTAATTCAATTTTGCAGAAGGTATGTTTTAAGAGGCGTTAGAAAACCATTTCACAGCATTTAGACGATATTTTGGGAAATATAAACGAAAATGAAGGCAGTGTGGCCGAGTGGTCTAAGGCGCTGGTTTTAGGCACCAGTCTCTTAGGGGGCGCGGGTTCGAATCCCGCCGCTGTCATATTTCAATTTTGTAGAAAGTTTGTTTTAAAGGCGTGGGAAATTTGTTTTACAGCATTTAGACGATATTTTGGGAAATATAAACCGAAACGAAGGCAGTGTGGCCGAGTGGTCTAAGGCGCTGGTTTTAGGCACCAGTCTCTTAGGGGGCGCGGTTTTGAGTCCCGCCGCTGTCCTAATTCAATTTTGCAGAAGGTATGTTTTAAGAGGCGTTAGAAAACAATTTCACAGCATTTAGACGATATTTTGGGAAATATAAACCAAAATGAAGGCATTGTGGCCGAGTGGTCTAAGGTGCTGGTTTTAGGCACCAGTCTCTTAGGGGGCGCGGGTTCGAATCCCGCCGCTGTCATATTTCAATTTTGTAGAAAGTTTGTTTTAAAGGCGTGGGAAATTTGTTTTACAGCATTTAGACGATATTTTGGGAAATATAAACCGAAACGAAGGCAGTGTGGCCGAGTGGTCTAAGGCGCTGGTTTTAGGCACCAGTCTCTTAGGGGGCGCGGGTTCGAATCCCGCCGCTGTCATATTTCAATTTTGTAGAAGGTATGTTTTAAGAGGCGTGGGAAATTTGTTTTACAGCATTTAGACGATATTTTGGGAAATATAAACCGAAACGAAGGCAGTGTGGCCGAGTGGTCTAAGGCGCAGGTTTTAGGCACCAGTCTCTTAGGGGGTGCCGGTTTGAATCCCGCCGCTGTCCTAATTCAATTTTGCAGAAGGTATGTTTTAAGAGGCGTTAGAAAACCATTTCACAGCATTTAGACGATATTTTGGGAAATATAAACCGAAACGAAGGCAGTGTGGCCGAGTGGTCTAAGGCGCTGGTTTAAGGCACCAGTCTCTTAGGGGGCGCGGGTTCGAATCCCGCCGCTGTCATATTTCAATTTTGTAGAAGGTATGTTTCAAGAGGCGTGGGAAATTTGTTTTACAGCATTTAGACGATATTTTGGGAAATATAAACCGAAACGAAGGCAGTGTGGCCGAGTGGTCTAAGGCGCTGGTTTTAGGCACCAGTCTCTTAGGGGGCGCGGTTTTGAGTCCCGCCGCTGTCCTAATTCAATTTTGCAGAAGGTATGTTTTAAGAGGCGTTAGAAAACAATTTCACAGCATTTAGACGATATTTTGGGAAATATAAACCGAAACGAAGGCAGTGTGGCCGAGTGGTCTAAGGCGCTGGTTTTAGGCACCAGTCTCTTAGGGGGCGCGGGTTGGAATCCCGCCGCTGTCATATTTCAATTTTGTAGAAAGTTTGTTTTAAAGGCGTGGGAAATTTGTTTTACAGCATTTAGACGATATTTTGGGAAATATAAACCGAAACGAAGGCAGTGTGGCCGAGTGGTCTAAGGCGCTGGTTTTAGGCACCAGTCTCTTAGGGGGCGCGGGTTTGAATCCCGCCGCTGTCCTAATTCAATTTTGCAGAAGGTATGTTTTAAGAGGCGTCAGAAAACCATTTCACAGCATTTAGACGATATTTTGGGAAATATAAACCAAAATTAAGGCATTGTGGCCGAGTGGTCTAAGGTGCTGGTTTTAGGCACCAGTCTCTTAGGGGGCGCGGGTTCGAATCCCGCCGCTGTCATATTTCAATTTTGTAGAAAGTTTGTTTTAAAGGCGTGGGAAATTTGTTTTACAGCATTTAGACGATATTTTGGGAAATATAAACCGAAACGAAGGCAGTGTGGCCGAGTGGTCTAAGGCGCTGGTTTTAGGCACCAGTCTCTTAGGGGGCGCGGGTTCGAATCCCGCCGCTGTCATATTTCAATTTTGTAGAAGGTATGTTTTAAGAGGCGTGGGAAATTTGTTTTACAGCATTTAGACGATATTTTGGGAAATATAAACCGAAACGAAGGCAGTGTGGCCGAGTGGTCTAAGGCGCAGGTTTTAGGCACCAGTCGCTTAGGGGGTGCCGGTTTGAATCCCGCCGCTGTCCTAATTCAATTTTGCAGAAGGTATGTTTTAAGAGGCGTTAGAAAACCATTTCACAGCATTTAGACGATATTTTGGGAAATATAAACCAAAATGAAGGCAGTGTGGCCGAGTGGTCTAAGGCGCTGGTTTTAGGCACCAGTCTCTTAGGGGGCGCGGGTTCGAATCCCGCCACTGTCATATTTCAATTTTGTAAAAAGTTTGTTTTAAGAGGCGTGGGAAATTTGTTTTACAGCATTTAGACGATATTTTGGGAAATATAATCCGAAACGAAGGCAGTGTGGCCGAGTGGTCTAAGGCGCTGGTTTTTTGGCACCAGTCTCTTAGGGGGTGCGGGTTTGAATCCCGCCGCTGTCCTAATTCAATTTTGCAGAAGGTATGTTTTAAGAGGCGTTAGAAAACCATTTAACAGCATTTAGACGATATTTTGGGAAATACAAACCGAAACGAAGGCAGTGTGACCGAGTGGTCTAAGGCGCTGGTTTTAGGCACCAGTCTCTTAGGGGGCGCGGGTTCGAATCCCGCCGCTGTCATATTTCAATTTTGTAGAAAGTTTGTTTTAAAGGCGTGGGAAATTTGTTTTACAGCATTTAGACGATATTTTGGGAAATATAAACCAAAACGAAGGCAGTGTGGCCGAGTGGTCTAAGGCGCTGGTTTTAGGCACCAGTCTCTTAGGGGAGCGGGTTCGAATCCCGCCGCTGTCATATTTCAATTTTGTAGAAAGTTTGTTTTAAAGGCGTGGGAAATTTGTTTTACAGCATTTAGACGATATTTTGGGAAATATAAACCGAAACGAAGGCAGTGTGACCGAGTGGTCTAAGGCGCTGGTTTTAGGCACCAGTCTCTTAGGGGGCGCGGGTTCGAATCCCGCCGCTGTCATATTTCAATTTTGTAGAAAGTTTGTTTTAAAGGCGTGGGAAATTTGTTTTACAGCATTTAGACGATATTTTGGGAAATATAATCCGAAACGAAGGCAGTGTGGCCGAGTGGTCTAAGGCGCTGGTTTTTTGGCACCAGTCTCTTAGGGGGTGCGGGTTTGAATCCCGCCGCTGTCCTAATTCAATTTTGCAGAAGGTATGTTTTAAGAGGCGTTAGAAAACCATTTAACAGCATTTAGACGATATTTTGGGAAATACAAACCGAAACGAAGGCAGTGTGACCGAGTGGTCTAAGGCGCTGGTTTTAGGCACCAGTCTCTTAGGGGGCGCGGGTTCGAATCCCGCCGCTGTCATATTTCAATTTTGTAGAAAGTTTGTTTTAAAGGCGTGGGAAATTTGTTTTACAGCATTTAGACGATATTTTGGGAAATATAAACCAAAACGAAGGCAGTGTGGCCGAGTGGTCTAAGGCGCTGGTTTTAGGCACCAGTCTCTTAGGGGAGCGGGTTCGAATCCCGCCGCTGTCATATTTCAATTTTGTAGAAAGTTTGTTTTAAAGGCGTGGGAAATTTGTTTTACAGCATTTAGACGATATTTTGGGAAATATAAACCGAAACGAAGGCAGTGTGACCGAGTGGTCTAAGGCGCTGGTTTTAGGCACCAGTCTCTTAGGGGGCGCGGGTTCGAATCCCGCCGCTGTCATATTTCAATTTTGTAGAAAGTTTGTTTTAAAGGCGTGGGAAATTTGTTTTACAGCATTTAGACGATATTTTGGGAAATATAAACCGAAACGAAGGCAGTGTGACCGAGTGGTCTAAGGCGCTGGTTTTAGGCACCAGTCTCTTAGGGGGCGCGGGTTCGAATCCCGCCGCTGTCATATTTCAATTTTGTAGAAAGTTTGTTTTAAAGGCGTGGGAAATTTGTTTTACAGCATTTAGACGATATTTTGGGAAATATAAACCGAAACGAAGGCAGTGTGGCCGAGTGGTCTAAGGCGCTGGTTTTAGGCACCAGTCTCTTAGGGGGCGCGGGTTCGAATCCCGCCGCTGTCATGTTTCAATTTTGTAGAAAGTTTGTTTTAAAGGCGTGGGAAATTTGTTTTACAGCATTTAGACGATATTTTTGGGAAATATAAACCGAAACGAAGGCAGTGTGGCCGAGTGGTCTAAGGCGCTGGTTTTTAGGCACCAGTCTCTTAGGGGGCGCGGGTTGAGTTGCGTTCGAGCTTTTGGAGAGTGCAGGTCGTTCGATTTTGCACTCCGTGTTTTCGTCGCGCTAAGCCTAAGCGGGGTATTTTGCCAATTTATTTTTCTTTCGGTTATTATTCGTGCATTTAATTCAATAGTTGTTAATTTATTAATTTGGTAATCCCTCCTGGGTGTTTCTACCCAGGATGGACGCATTCAAAAGATCGGTTTTTATTGATTTTAAACGAAATCTACCAAGTTTTGAAGTTGTGTCTACGGCGGTGATTGCGAACTTTGGTCTGGATTGTGCTTCTGCTTTAGTTGTCTGTGATGAGGGTGGTTACATTCTCACCTTGAAGACTTTGGCCGATGTCGAGGGCGTTATAGATTCGGGCTTGGATATTGATGGTGAGATATATGAAATTTCAAGCGTTTCTGCGAAGACTGTGACTGTCGCCTTTTCGGACTTACCTGAGTTTGTGACTGATGAAGCCGTTTTATCCAAATTAACGTCGCTTGGCTGTGAAATCAAGGGTCCGCTTGTTTGGCATAAAAAGGCATCATTCTATTGCGGACTTCGTACCGTTCGTGTTACCTTACCTGAGAGTCTGTCATCATTACCATATCGCTTACGAGTTGCCGATGCTGTTGGTCGAGAGAAGTTTTACGCTGTCCGACATGATTCTCAGTTGAAAATTTGTAATAAGTGTTATTCTCCTGACCATATTTATCGCCATTGTCCTGATTTCAAGTGCTTTAAGTGCCAGAAGCAGGGACATGTTGTTCGGGAGTGTCCTCTATGGCCCCGGATGGCATCCCGCGATTTAGAAGCGGCGTCGGGCGGTGGTGGTGACGGTGAAGCGATGGTCGTCGATCCTGCCTCAGTCGCTATTCCTCAAGGTTCTCCGGTCCGGGCCGGTAGTGGTGAATCTTCCATCGTCGATGCTGGTGTCAAGTCTGATCCGCGTCGGAGTGCTAAGCATTCGCTGTCGTCAAGCGATGGCGATGTCGGTAAGAAGCTGTCTTCATCTTCTGGCTCTGCTACGAAAGTTCAAAGGGTTCCCGTTGCTATGCGTCTGCTCCCTTTCAAGGGTCATCGCCGGCCTGAGTGGTGGCCTAAGGAGGTTGCTTGGCCGCCATCTTCAGAGAACGAATATTTTGCTCGGGTGTGTCGGTATCAGGGTCAGCCTGTTACCAGTCCTCTGTATAAGGACTTTGTGATCCCGGATGATTACGGTTTCAACGTATAAGTTACAAATTAATGGTGATGGATTTTCTTAATGTTTTGCGGCCTTTTCTGTGTTCTGTCGGTTCTAAGCCTTTGCTTCTCATTTTCAATAAGGAGTTTTTTTTTCGTTAATTTATTTCTTCTTAATCGTCTTTAATGCTGTTTATTATCTAATTTAGCCTATTTTTGTTCATGAATTCTTTCTACAACATGTACTGCCTAATAGTGTTTGATACGTTGCTTAATTTTTTTATTTCTCACTATTGTTTAATCAATATTATCTAATCGTTTTTCTTTCTTTATCGCTGTTCATTTTCGCGACCGATTTTTCAAATGTTACTTCGTATTTTTTTCTTGTTCTATTATCTTGTTGCATTTCGCTTTTTGTACCATACACGCGTCGTGTATTTTTTTAATGATATAATTAAAAAAAAAAAAAAAAAAAAAGGCGCTGGTTTTAGGCACCAGTCTCTTAGGGGGCGCGGGTTCGAATCCCGCCGCTGTCATATTTCAATTTTGTAGAAAGTTTGTTTTAAAGGCGTGGGAAATTTGTTTTACAGCATTTAGACGATATTTTGGGAAATATAAACCGAAACGAAGGCAGTGTGGCCGAGTGGTCTAAGGCGCTGGTTTTAGGCACCAGTCTCTTAGGGGGCGCGGGTTCGAATCCCGCCGCTGTCATATTTCAATTTTGTAGAAAGTTTGTTTTAAAGGCGTGGGAAATTTGTTTTACAGCATTTAGACGATATTTTGGGAAATATAAACCGAAACGAAGGCAGTGTGGCCGAGTGGTCTAAGGCGCTGGTTTTAGGCACCAGTCTCTTAGGGGGCGCGGGTTCGAATCCCGCCGCTGTCATATTTCAATTTTGTAGAAAGTTTGTTTTAAAGGCGTGGGAAATTTGTTTTACAGCATTTAGACGATATTTTGGGAAATATAAACCGAAACGAAGGCAGTGTGGCCGAGTGGTCTAAGGCGCTGGTTTTAGGCACCAGTCTCTTAGGGGGCGCGGGTTCGAATCCCGCCGCTGTCATATTTCAATTTTGTAGAAAGTTTGTTTTAAAGGCGTGGGAAATTTGTTTTACAGCATTTAGACGATATTTTGGGAAATATAAACCGAAACGAAGGCAGTGTGACCGAGTGGTCTAAGGCGCTGGTTTTAGGCACCAGTCTCTTAGGGGGCGCGGGTTCGAATCCCGCCGCTGTCATATTTCAATTTTGTAGAAAGTTTGTTTTAAAGGCGTGGGAAATTTGTTTTACAGCATTTAGACGATATTTTGGGAAATATAAACCGAAACGAAGGCAGTGTGGCCGAGTGGTCTAAGGTGCTGGTTTTAGGCACCAGTCTCTTAGGGGGCGCGGGTTCGAATCCCGCCGCTGTCATATTTCAATTTTGTAGAAAGTTTGTTTTAAAGGCGTGGGAAATTTGTTTTACAGCATTTAGACGATATTTTGGGAAATATAAACCGAAACGAAGGCAGTGTGGCCGAGTGGTCTAAGGCGCTGGTTTTAGGCACCAGTCTCTTAGGGGGCGCGGGTTCGAATCCCGCCGCTGTCATATTTCAATTTTGTAGAAGGTATGTTTTAAGAGGCGTGGGAAATTTGTTTTACAGCATTTAGACGATATTTTGGGAAATATAAACCGAAACGAAGGCAGTGTGGCCGAGTGGTCTAAGGCGCTGGTTTTAGGCACCAGTCTCTTAGGGGGTGCCGGTTTGAATCCCGCCGCTGTCCTAATTCAATTTTGCAGAAGGTATGTTTTAAGAGGCGTTAGAAAACCATTTCACAGCATTTAGACGATATTTTGGGAAATATAAACCAAAATGAAGGCAGTGTGGCCGAGTGGTCTAAGGCGCTGGTTTTAGGCACCAGTCTCTTAGGGGGCGCGGGTTCGAATCCCGCCGCTGTCATATTTCAATTTCGTAAAAAGTTTGTTTTAAGAGGCGTGGGAAATTTGTTTTACAGCATTTAGACGATATTTTGGGAAATATAATCCGAAACGAAGGCAGTGTGGCCGAGTGGTCTAAGGCGCTGGTTTTTTGGCACCAGTCTCTTAGGGGGTGCGGGTTTGAATCCCGCCGCTGTCCTAATTCAATTTTGCAGAAGGTATGTTTTAAGAGGCGTTAGAAAACCATTTAACAGCATTTAGACGATATTTTGGGAAATACAAACCGAAACGAAGGCAGTGTGACCGAGTGGTCTAAGGCGCTGGTTTTAGGCACCAGTCTCTTAGGGGGCGCGGGTTCGAATCCCGCCGCTGTCATATTTCATTTTTGTAGAAAGTTTGTTTTAAAGGCGTGGTAAATTTGCTTTACAGCATTTAGACGATATTTTGGGAAATACAAACCGAAACGAAGGCAGTGTGGCCGAGTGGTCTAAGCCGCTGGTTTTAGGCACCAGTCTCTTAGGGGGCGCGGGTTCGAATCCCGCCGCTGTCATATTTCAATTTTGTAGAAAGTTTGTTTTAAAGGCGTGGTAAATTTGCTTTACAGCATTTAGACGATATTTTGGGAAATACAAACCGAAACGAAGGCAGTGTGGCCGAGTGGTCTAAGCCGCTGGTTTTAGGCACCAGTCTCTTAGGGGGCGCGGGTTCGAATCCCGCCGCTGTCATATTTCAATTTTGTAGAAAGTTTGTTTTAAAGGCGTGGGAAATTTGTTTTACAGCATTTAGACGATATTTTGGGAAATATAAACCGAAACGAAGGCAGTGTGGCCGAGTGGTCTAAGGCGCTGGTTTTAGGCACCAGTCTCTTAGGGGGCGCGGGTTCGAATCCCGCCGCTGTCATATTTCAATTTTGTAGAAAGTTTGTTTTAAAGGCGTGGGAAATTTGTTTTACAGCATTTAGACGATATTTTGGGAAATATAAACCGAAACGAAGGCAGTGTGGCCGAGTGGTCTAAGGCGCTGGTTTAAGGCACCAGTCTCTTAGGGGGCGCGGGTTCGAATCCCGCCGCTGTCATATTTCAATTTTGTAGAAGGTATGTTTCAAGAGGCGTGGGAAATTTGTTTTACAGCATTTAGACGATATTTTGGGAAATATAAACCGAAACGAAGGCAGTGTGGCCGCGTGGTCTAAGGCGCTGGTTTTAGGCACCAGTCTCTTAGGGGGCGCGGTTTTGAGTCCCGCCGCTGTCCTAATTCAATTTTGCAGAAGGTATGTTTTAAGAGGCGTTAGAAAACAATTTCACAGCATTTAGACGATATTTTGGGAAATATAAACCAAAATGAAGGCAGTGTGGCCGAGTGGTCTAAGGCGCTGGTTTTAGGCACCAATCTCTTAGGGGGCGCGGGTTCGAATCCCGCCGCTGTCATATTTCAATTTTGTAGAAAGTTTGTTTTAAAGGCGTGGGAAATTTGTTTTACAGCATTTAGACGATATTTTGGGAAATATAAACCGAAACGAAGGCAGTGTGGCCGAGTGGTCTAAGGCGCTGGTTTTAGGCACCAGTCTCTTAGGGGGTGCGGGTTTGAATCCCGCCGCTGTCCTAATTCAATTTTGCAGAAGGTATGTTTTAAGAGGCGTTAGAAAACCATTTCACAGCATTTAGACGATATTTTGGGAAATATAAACGAAAATGAAGGCAGTGTGGCCGAGTGGTCTAAGGCGCTGGTTTTAGGCACCAGTCTCTTAGGGGGCGCGGGTTCGAATCCCGCCGCTGTCATATTTCAATTTTGTAGAAGGTATGTTTCAAGAGGCGTGGGAAATTTGTTTTACAGCATTTAGACGATATTTTGGGAAATATAAACCGAAACGAAGGCAGTGTGGCCGCGTGGTCTAAGGCGCTGGTTTTAGGCACCAGTCTCTTAGGGGGCGCGGTTTTGAGTCCCGCCGCTGTCCTAATTCAATTTTGCAGAAGGTATGTTTTAAGAGGCGTTAGAAAACAATTTCACAGCATTTAGACGATATTTTGGGAAATATAAACCAAAATGAAGGCAGTGTGGCCGAGTGGTCTAAGGCGCTGGTTTTAGGCACCAATCTCTTAGGGGGCGCGGGTTCGAATCCCGCCGCTGTCATATTTCAATTTTGTAGAAAGTTTGTTTTAAAGGCGTGGGAAATTTGTTTTACAGCATTTAGACGATATTTTGGGAAATATAAACCGAAACGAAGGCAGTGTGGCCGAGTGGTCTAAGGCGCTGGTTTTAGGCACCAGTCTCTTAGGGGGTGCGGGTTTGAATCCCGCCGCTGTCCTAATTCAATTTTGCAGAAGGTATGTTTTAAGAGGCGTTAGAAAACCATTTCACAGCATTTAGACGATATTTTGGGAAATATAAACGAAAATGAAGGCAGTGTGGCCGAGTGGTCTAAGGCGCTGGTTTTAGGCACCAGTCTCTTAGGGGGCGCGGGTTCGAATCCCGCCGCTGTCATATTTCAATTTTGTAGAAAGTTTGTTTTAAAGGCGTGGGAAATTTGTTTTACAGCATTTAGACGATATTTTGGGAAATATAATCCGAAACGAAGGCAGTGTGGCCGAGTGGTCTAAGGCGCTGGTTTAAGGCACCAGTCTCTTAGGGGGCGCGGGTTCGAATCCCGCCGCTGTCATATTTCAATTTTGTAGAAGGTATGTTTTAAGAGGCGTGGGAAATTTGTTTTACAGCATTTAGACGATATTTTGGGAAATATAAACCGAAACGAAGGCAGTGTGGCCGAGTGGTCTAAGGCGCTGGTTTTAGGCACCAGTCTCTTAGGGGGCGTGGTTTTGAGTCCCGCCGCTGTCCTAATTCAATTTTGCAGAAGGTATGTTTTAAGAGGCGTTAGAAAACAATTTCACAGCATTTAGACGATATTTTGGGAAATATAAACCGAAACGAAGGCAGTGTGGCCGAGTGGTCTAAGGCGCTGGTTTAAGGCACCAGTCTCTTAGGGGGCGCGGGTTCGAATCCCGCCGCTGTCATATTTCAATTTTGTAGAAAGTTTGTTTTAAAGGCGTGGGAAATTGGTTTTACAGCATTTAGACGATATTTTGGGAAATATAAACCAAAATGAAGGCAGTGTGGCCGAGTGGTCTAAGCCGCTGGTTTTAGGCACCAGTCTCTTAGGGGGCGCGGGTTCGAATCCCGCCGCTGTCATATTTCAATTTTGTAGAAGGTATGTTTTAAAGGCGTGGGAAATTTGTTTTACAGCATTTAGACGATATTTTGGGAAATATAAACCGAAACAAAGGCAGTGTGGCCGAGTGGTCTAAGGCGCTGGTTTTAGGCACCAGTCTCTTAGGGGGCGCGGGTTCGAATCCCGCCGCAGACATATTTCAATTTTGTAGAAAGTTTGTTTTAAAGGCGTGGGAAATTTGTTTTACAGCATTTAGACGATATTTTGGGAAATACAAACCGAAACGAAGGCAGTGTGGCCGAGTGGTCTAAGGCGCTGGTTTTTAGGCACCAGTCTCTTAGGGGGCGCGAGTTCGAATCCCGCCGCTGTCATATTTCAATTTTGTAGAAAGTTTGTTTTAAAGGCGTGGGAAATTTGTTTTACAGCATTTAGACGATATTTTGGGAAATATAAACCGAAACGAAGGCAGTGTGGCCGAGTGGTCTAAGGCGCTGGTTTTAGGCACCAGTCTCTTAGGGGGCGCGTGTTCGAATCCCGCCGCTGTCATATTTCAATTTGGAGTTGCGTTCGAGCTTTTGGAGAGTGCAGGTCGTTCGATTTTGCACTCCGTGTTTTCGTCGCGCTAAGCCTAAGCGGGGTATTTTGCCAATTTATTTTTCTTTCGGTTATTATTCGTGCATTTAATTCAATAGTTGTTAATTTATTAATTTGGTAATCCCTCCTGGGTGTTTCTACCCAGGATGGACGCATTCAAAAGATCGGTTTTTATTGATTTTAAACGAAATCTACCAAGTTTTGAAGTTGTGTCTACGGCGGTGATTGCGAACTTTGGTCTGGATTGTGCTTCTGCTTTAGTTGTCTGTGATGAGGGTGGTTACATTCTCACCTTGAAGACTTTGGCCGATGTCGAGGGCGTTATAGATTCGGGCTTGGATATTGATGGTGAGATATATGAAATTTCAAGCGTTTCTGCGAAGACTGTGACTGTCGCCTTTTCGGACTTACCTGAGTTTGTGACTGATGAAGCCGTTTTATCCAAATTAACGTCGCTTGGCTGTGAAATCAAGGGTCCGCTTGTTTGGCATAAAAAGGCATCATTCTATTGCGGACTTCGTACCGTTCGTGTTACCTTACCTGAGAGTCTGTCATCATTACCATATCGCTTACGAGTTGCCGATGCTGTTGGTCGAGAGAAGTTTTACGCTGTCCGACATGATTCTCAGTTGAAAATATGTAATAAGTGTTATTCTCCTGACCATATTTATCGCCATTGTCCTGATTTCAAGTGCTTTAAGTGCCAGAAGCAGGGACATGTTGTTCGGGAGTGTCCTCTATGGCCCCGGATGGCATCCCGTGATTTAGAAGCGGCGTCGGGCGGTGGTGGTGACGGTGAAGCGATGGTCGTCGATCCTGCCTCAGTCGCTATTCCTCAAGGTTCTCCGGTCCGGGCCGGTAGTGGTGAATCTTCCATCGTCGATGCCGGTGTCAAGTCTGATCCGCGTCGGAGTGCTAAGCATTCGATGTCGTCAAGCGATGGCGATGTCGGTAAGAAGCTGTCTTCTTCTTCTGGCTCTGCTACGAAAGTTCAAAGGGTTCCCGTTGCTATGCGTCTGCTCCTTTTCAAGGGTCATCGCCGGCCTGAGTGGTGGCCTAAGGAGGTTGCTTGGCCGCCATCTTCAGAGAACGAATATTTTGCTCGGGTGTGTCGGTATCAGGGTCAGCCTGTTACCAGTCCTCTGTATAAGGACTTTGTGATCCCGGATGATTACGGTTTCAACGTATAAGTTCCAAATTAATGGTGATGGATTTTCTTAATGTTTTGCGGCCTTTTCTGTGTTCTGTCGGTTCTAAGCCTTTGCTTCTCATTTTCAATACGGAGTTTTTTTCGTTAATTTATTTCTTCTTAATCGTCTTTAATGCCGTTTAATATCTACTTTTGCCTATTTTTGTTCATAAATTCTTTCTACAATATGTACTGCCTAATAATGTTTGATACGTTGCTTTAATTTTTTTATTTATCACTATTGTTTAATCAATATTATCTAATC
This sequence comes from Leiobunum rupestre, assembly GCF_980474605.1. Classification (NCBI taxonomy): domain Eukaryota; kingdom Metazoa; phylum Arthropoda; class Arachnida; order Opiliones; family Sclerosomatidae; genus Leiobunum; species Leiobunum rupestre. The sequence continues at coordinate 80,572,047 of NC_143385.1, forward strand.
GTTTTTCTTTCTTTATCGATGTTCATTTTCGCGACCGATTTTTCAAATGTTACTTCGTATTTTTTTCTTGTTCTATTATCTTGTTGCATTTCCCTTTTTGTACCATACACGCGTCGTGTATTTTTTTAATGATATAATTAAAAAAAAAAAAAAAGGCGCTGGTTTTAGGCACCAGTCTCTTAGGGGGCGCGGGTTCGAATCCCGCCGCTGTCATATTTCAATTTTGTAGAAAGTTTGTTTTAAAGGCGTGGGAAATTTGTTTTACAGCATTTAGACGATATTTTGGGAAATATAAACCGTAACGAAGGCAGTGTGGCCGAGTGGTCTAAGGCGCTGGTTTTAGGCACCAGTCTCTTAGGGGGTGCCGGTTTGAATCCCGCCGCTGTCCTAATTCAATTTTGCAGAAGGTATGTTTTAAGAGGCGTTAGAAAACCATTTCACAGCATTTAGACGATATTTTGGGAAATATAAACCAAAATGAAGGCAGTGTGGCCGAGTGGTCTAAGGCGCTGGTTTTAGGCACCAGTCTCTTAGGGGGCGCGGGTTCGAATCCCGCCGCTGTCATATTTAAATTTTGTAAAAAGTTTGTTTTAAGAGGCGTGGGAAATTTGTTTTACAGCATTTAGACGATATTTTGGGAAATATAAACCGAAACGTAGGCAGTGTGGCCGAGTGGTCTAAGGCGCTGGTTTTAGGCACCAGTCTCTTAGGGGGCGCGGGTTTGAATCCCGCCGCTGTCCTAATTCAATTTTGCAGAAAGTTTGTTTTAAAGGCGTGGGAAATTTGTTTTACAGCATTTAGACGATATTTTGGGAAATATAAACCGAAACGAAGGCAGTGTGGCCGAGTGGTCTAAGGCGCTGGTTTTAGGCACCAGTCTCTTAGGGGGCGCGGGTTCGAATCCCGCCGCTGTCATATTTCAATTTTGTAGAAAGTTTGTTTTAAAGGCGTGGGAAATTTGTTTTACAGCATTTAGACGATATTTTGGGAAATATAATCCGAAACGAAGGCAGTGTGGCCGAGTGGTCTAAGGCGCTGGTTTTTTGGCACCAGTCTCTTAGGGGGTGCGGGTTTGAATCCCGCCGCTGTCCTAATTCAATTTTGCAGAAGGTATGTTTTAAGAGGCGTTAGAAAACCATTTCACAGCATTTAGACGATATTTTGGGAAATATAAACCAAAATGAAGGCAGTGTGGCCGAGTGGTCTAAGGCGCTGGTTTTAGGCACCAGTCTCTTAGGGGGCGCGGGTTCGAATCCCGCCGCTGTCATATTTCAATTTTGTAGAAAGTTTGTTTTAAAGGCGTGGGAAATTTGTTTTACAGCATTTAGACGAAATTTTGGGAAATATAAACCAAAACGAAGGCAGTGTGGCCGAGTGGTCTAAGGCGCTGGTTTTAGGCACCAGTCTCTTAGGGGAGCGGGTTCGAATCCCGCCGCTGTCATATTTCAATTTTGTAGAAAGTTTGTTTTAAAGGCGTGGGAAATTTGTTTTACAGCATTTAGACGATATTTTGGGAAATATAAACCGAAACGAAGGCAGTGTGACCGAGTGGTCTAAGGCGCTGGTTTTAGGCACCAGTCTCTTAGGGGGCGCGGGTTCGAATCCCGCCGCTGTCATATTTCAATTTTGTAGAAAGTTTGTTTTAAAGGCGTGGGAAATTTGTTTTACAGCATTTAGACGATATTTTGGGAAATATAAACCGAAACGAAGGCAGTGTGACCGAGTGGTCTAAGGCGCTGGTTTTAGGCACCAGTCTCTTAGGGGGCGCGGGTTCGAATCCCGCCGCTGTCATATTTCAATTTTGTAGAAAGTTTGTTTTAAAGGCGTGGGAAATTTGTTTTACAGCATTTAGACGATATTTTGGGAAATATAAACCGTAACGAAGGCAGTGTGGCCGAGTGGTCTAAGGCGCTGGTTTTAGGCACCAGTCTCTTAGGGGGTGCCGGTTTGAATCCCGCCGCTGTCCTAATTCAATTTTGCAGAAGGTATGTTTTAAGAGGCGTTAGAAAACCATTTCACAGCATTTAGACGATATTTTGGGAAATATAAACCAAAATGAAGGCAGTGTGGCCGAGTGGTCTAAGGCGCTGGTTTTAGGCACCAGTCTCTTAGGGGGCGCGGGTTCGAATCCCGCCGCTGTCATATTTAAATTTTGTAAAAAGTTTGTTTTAAGAGGCGTGGGAAATTTGTTTTACAGCATTTAGACGATATTTTGGGAAATATAAACCGAAACGTAGGCAGTGTGGCCGAGTGGTCTAAGGCGCTGGTTTTAGGCACCAGTCTCTTAGGGGGCGCGGGTTTGAATCCCGCCGCTGTCCTAATTCAATTTTGCAGAAAGTTTGTTTTAAAGGCGTGGGAAATTTGTTTTACAGCATTTAGACGATATTTTGGGAAATATAAACCGAAACGAAGGCAGTGTGGCCGAGTGGTCTAAGGCGCTGGTTTTAGGCACCAGTCTCTTAGGGGGCGCGGGTTCGAATCCCGCCGCTGTCATATTTCAATTTTGTAGAAAGTTTGTTTTAAAGGCGTGGGAAATTTGTTTTACAGCATTTAGACGATATTTTGGGAAATATAATCCGAAACGAAGGCAGTGTGGCCGAGTGGTCTAAGGCGCTGGTTTTTTGGCACCAGTCTCTTAGGGGGTGCGGGTTTGAATCCCGCCGCTGTCCTAATTCAATTTTGCAGAAGGTATGTTTTAAGAGGCGTTAGAAAACCATTTCACAGCATTTAGACGATATTTTGGGAAATATAAACCAAAATGAAGGCAGTGTGGCCGAGTGGTCTAAGGCGCTGGTTTTAGGCACCAGTCTCTTAGGGGGCGCGGGTTCGAATCCCGCCGCTGTCATATTTCAATTTTGTAGAAAGTTTGTTTTAAAGGCGTGGGAAATTTGTTTTACAGCATTTAGACGAAATTTTGGGAAATATAAACCAAAACGAAGGCAGTGTGGCCGAGTGGTCTAAGGCGCTGGTTTTAGGCACCAGTCTCTTAGGGGAGCGGGTTCGAATCCCGCCGCTGTCATATTTCAATTTTGTAGAAAGTTTGTTTTAAAGGCGTGGGAAATTTGTTTTACAGCATTTAGACGATATTTTGGGAAATATAAACCGAAACGAAGGCAGTGTGACCGAGTGGTCTAAGGCGCTGGTTTTAGGCACCAGTCTCTTAGGGGGCGCGGGTTCGAATCCCGCCGCTGTCATATTTCAATTTTGTAGAAAGTTTGTTTTAAAGGCGTGGGAAATTTGTTTTACAGCATTTAGACGATATTTTGGGAAATATAAACCGAAACGAAGGCAGTGTGACCGAGTGGTCTAAGGCGCTGGTTTTAGGCACCAGTCTCTTAGGGGGCGCGGGTTCGAATCCCGCCGCTGTCATATTTCAATTTTGTAGAAAGTTTGTTTTAAAGGCGTGGGAAATTTGTTTTACAGCATTTAGACGATATTTTGGGAAATATAAACCGAAACGAAGGCAGTGTGGCCGAGTGGTCTAAGGCGCTGGTTTTAGGCACCAGTCTCTTAGGGGGCGCGGGTTCGAATCCCGCCGCTGTCATGTTTCAATTTTGTAGAAAGTTTGTTTTAAAGGCGTGGGAAATTTGTTTTACAGCATTTAGACGATATTTTTGGGAAATATAAACCGAAACGAAGGCAGTGTGGCCGAGTGGTCTAAGGCGCTGGTTTTTAGGCACCAGTCTCTTAGGGTGCGCGGGTTGAGTTGCGTTCGAGCTTTTGGAGAGTGCAGGTCGTTCGATTTTGCACTCCGTGTTTTCGTCGCGCTAAGCCTAAGCGGGGTATTTTGCCAATTTATTTTTCTTTCGGTTATTATTCGTGCATTTAATTCAATAGTTGTTAATTTATTAATTTGGTAATCCCTCCTGGGTGTTTCTACCCAGGATGGACGCATTCAAAAGATCGGTTTTTATTGATTTTAAACGAAATCTACCAAGTTTTGAAGTTGTGTCTACGGCGGTGATTGCGAACTTTGGTCTGGATTGTGCTTCTGCTTTAGTTGTCTGTGATGAGGGTGGTTACATTCTCACCTTGAAGACTTTGGCCGATGTCGAGGGCGTTATAGATTCGGGCTTGGATATTGATGGTGAGATATATGAAATTTCAAGCGTTTCTGCGAAGACTGTGACTGTCGCCTTTTCGGACTTACCTGAGTTTGTGACTGATGAAGCCGTTTTATCCAAATTAACGTCGCTTGGCTGTGAAATCAAGGGTCCGCTTGTTTGGCATAAAAAGGCATCATTCTATTGCGGACTTCGTACCGTTCGTGTTACCTTACCTGAGAGTCTGTCATCATTACCATATCGCTTACGAGTTGCCGATGCTGTTGGTCGAGAGAAGTTTTACGCTGTCCGACATGATTCTCAGTTGAAAATTTGTAATAAGTGTTATTCTCCTGACCATATTTATCGCCATTGTCCTGATTTCAAGTGCTTTAAGTGCCAGAAGCAGGGACATGTTGTTCGGGAGTGTCCTCTATGGCCCCGGATGGCATCCCGCGATTTAGAAGCGGCGTCGGGCGGTGGTGGTGACGGTGAAGCGATGGTCGTCGATCCTGCCTCAGTCGCTATTCCTCAAGGTTTTCCGGTCCGGGCCGGTAGTGGTGAATCTTCCATCGTCGATGCTGGTGTCAAGTCTGATCCGCGTCGGAGTGCTAAGCATTCGCTGTCGTCAAGCGATGGCGATGTCGGTAAGAAGCTGTCTTCTTCTTCTGGCTCTGCTACGAAAGTTCAAAGGGTTCCCGTTGCTATGCGTCTGCTCCCTTTCAAGGGTCATCGCCGGCCTGAGTGGTGGCCTAAGGAGGTTGCTTGGCCGCCATCTTCAGAGAACGAATATTTTGCTCGGGTGTGTCGGTATCAGGGTCAGCCTGTTACCAGTCCTCTGTATAAGGACTTTGTGATCCCGGATGATTACGGTTTCAACGTATAAGTTACAAATTAATGGTGATGGATTTTCTTAATGTTTTGCGGCCTTTTCTGTGTTCTGTCGGTTCTAAGCCTTTGCTTCTCATTTTCAATAAGGAGTTTTTTTTTCGTTAATTTATTTCTTCTTAATCGTCTTTAATGCTGTTTATTATCTAATTTAGCCTATTTTTGTTCATGAATTCTTTCTACAACATGTACTGCCTAATAGTGTTTGATACGTTGCTTAATTTTTTTATTTCTCACTATTGTTTAATCAATATTATCTAATCGTTTTTCTTTCTTTATCGCTGTTCATTTTCGCGACCGATTTTTCAAATGTTACTTCGTATTTTTTTCTTGTTCTATTATCTTGTTGCATTTCGCTTTTTGTACCATACACGCGTCGTGTATTTTTTTAATGATATAATTAAAAAAAAAAAAAAAAAAGGCGCTGGTTTTAGGCACCAGTCTCTTAGGGGGCGCGGGTTCGAATCCCGCCGCTGTCATATTTCAATTTTGTAGAAAGTTTGTTTTAAAGGCGTGGGAAATTTGTTTTACAGCATTTAGACGATATTTTGGGAAATATAAACCGAAACGAAGGCAGTGTGGCCGAGTGGTCTAAGGCGCTGGTTTTAGGCACCAGTCTCTTAGGGGGCGCGGGTTCGAATCCCGCCGCTGTCATATTTCAATTTTGTAGAAAGTTTGTTTTAAAGGCGTGGGAAATTTGTTTTACAGCATTTAGACGATATTTTGGGAAATATAAACCGAAACGAAGGCAGTGTGGCCGAGTGGTCTAAGGCGCTGGTTTTAGGCACCAGTCTCTTAGGGGGCGCGGGTTCGAATCCCGCCGCTGTCATATTTCAATTTTGTAGAAAGTTTGTTTTAAAGGCGTGGGAAATTTGTTTTACAGCATTTAGACGATATTTTGGGAAATATAAACCGAAACGAAGGCAGTGTGGCCGAGTGGTCTAAGGCGCTGGTTTTAGGCACCAGTCTCTTAGGGGGCGCGGGTTCGAATCCCGCCGCTGTCATATTTCAATTTTGTAGAAAGTTTGTTTTAAAGGCGTGGGAAATTTGTTTTACAGCATTTAGACGATATTTTGGGAAATATAAACCGAAACGAAGGCAGTGTGACCGAGTGGTCTAAGGCGCTGGTTTTAGGCACCAGTCTCTTAGGGGGCGCGGGTTCGAATCCCGCCGCTGTCATATTTCAATTTTGTAGAAAGTTTGTTTTAAAGGCGTGGGAAATTTGTTTTACAGCATTTAGACGATATTTTGGGAAATATAAACCGAAACGAAGGCAGTGTGGCCGAGTGGTCTAAGGCGCTGGTTTTAGGCACCAGTCTCTTAGGGGGCGCGGGTTCGAATCCCGCCGCTGTCATATTTCAATTTTGTAGAAAGTTTGTTTTAAAGGCGTGGGAAATTTGTTTTACAGCATTTAGACGATATTTTGGGAAATATAAACCGAAACGAAGGCAGTGTGGCCGAGTGGTCTAAGGCGCTGGTTTTAGGCACCAGTCTCTTAGGGGGCGCGGGTTGGAATCCCGCCGCTGTCATATTTCAATTTTGTAGAAAGTTTGTTTTAAAGGCGTGGGAAATTTGTTTTACAGCATTTAGACGATATTTTGGGAAATATAAACCGAAACGAAGGCAGTGTGGCCGAGTGGTCTAAGGCGCTGGTTTTAGGCACCAGTCTCTTAGGGGGCGCGGGTTTGAATCCCGCCGCTGTCCTAATTCAATTTTGCAGAAGGTATGTTTTAAGAGGCGTCAGAAAACCATTTCACAGCATTTAGACGATATTTTGGGAAATATAAACCAAAATGAAGGCATTGTGGCCGAGTGGTCTAAGGTGCTGGTTTTAGGCACCAGTCTCTTAGGGGGCGCGGGTTCGAATCCCGCCGCTGTCATATTTCAATTTTGTAGAAAGTTTGTTTTAAAGGCGTGGGAAATTTGTTTTACAGCATTTAGACGATATTTTGGGAAATATAAACCGAAACGAAGGCAGTGTGGCCGAGTGGTCTAAGGCGCTGGTTTTAGGCACCAGTCTCTTAGGGGGCGCGGGTTCGAATCCCGCCGCTGTCATATTTCAATTTTGTAGAAGGTATGTTTTAAGAGGCGTGGGAAATTTGTTTTACAGCATTTAGACGATATTTTGGGAAATATAAACCGAAACGAAGGCAGTGTGGCCGAGTGGTCTAAGGCGCTAGTTTTAGGCACCAGTCTCTTAGGGGGTGCCGGTTTGAATCCCGCCGCTGTCCTAATTCAATTTTGCAGAAGGTATGTTTTAAGAGGCGTTAGAAAACCATTTCACAGCATTTAGACGATATTTTGGGAAATATAAACCAAAATGAAGGCAGTGTGGCCGAGTGGTCTAAGGCGCTGGTTTTAGGCACCAGTCTCTTAGGGGGCGCGGGTTCGAATCCCGCCGCTGTCATATTTCAATTTTGTAAAAAGTTTGTTTTAAGAGGCGTGGGAAATTTGTTTTACAGCATTTAGACGATATTTTGGGAAATATAATCCGAAACGAAGGCAGTGTGGCCGAGTGGTCTAAGGCGCTGGTTTTTTGGCACCAGTCTCTTAGGGGGTGCGGGTTTGAATCCCGCCGCTGTCCTAATTCAATTTTGCAGAAGGTATGTTTTAAGAGGCGTTAGAAAACCATTTAACAGCATTTAGACGATATTTTGGGAAATACAAACCGAAACGAAGGCAGTGTGACCGAGTGGTCTAAGGCGCTGGTTTTAGGCACCAGTCTCTTAGGGGGCGCGGGTTCGAATCCCGCCGCTGTCATATTTCAATTTTGTAGAAAGTTTGTTTTAAAGGCGTGGGAAATTTGTTTTACAGCATTTAGACGATATTTTGGGAAATATAAACCAAAACGAAGGCAGTGTGGCCGAGTGGTCTAAGGCGCTGGTTTTAGGCACCAGTCTCTTAGGGGAGCGGGTTCGAATCCCGCCGCTGTCATATTTCAATTTTGTAGAAAGTTTGTTTTAAAGGCGTGGGAAATTTGTTTTACAGCATTTAGACGATATTTTGGGAAATATAAACCGAAACGAAGGCAGTGTGACCGAGTGGTCTAAGGCGCTGGTTTTAGGCACCAGTCTCTTAGGGGGCGCGGGTTCGAATCCCGCCGCTGTCAAATTTTAAATTTTGTAGAAAGTTTGTTTTAAAGGCGTGGGAAATTTGTTTTACAGCATTTAGACGATATTTTGGGAAATATAATCCGAAACGAAGGCAGTGTGGCCGAGTGGTCTAAGGCGCTGGTTTTTTGGCACCAGTCTCTTAGGGGGTGCGGGTTTGAATCCCGCCGCTGTCCTAATTCAATTTTGCAGAAGGTATGTTTTAAGAGGCGTTAGAAAACCATTTAACAGCATTTAGACGATATTTTGGGAAATACAAACCGAAACGAAGGCAGTGTGACCGAGTGGTCTAAGGCGCTGGTTTTAGGCACCAGTCTCTTAGGGGGCGCGGGTTCGAATCCCGCCGCTGTCATATTTCAATTTTGTAGAAAGTTTGTTTTAAAGGCGTGGGAAATTTGTTTTACAGCATTTAGACGATATTTTGGGAAATATAAACCAAAACGAAGGCAGTGTGGCCGAGTGGTCTAAGGCGCTGGTTTTAGGCACCAGTCTCTTAGGGGAGCGGGTTCGAATCCCGCCGCTGTCATATTTCAATTTTGTAGAAAGTTTGTTTTAAAGGCGTGGGAAATTTGTTTTACAGCATTTAGACGATATTTTGGGAAATATAAACCGAAACGAAGGCAGTGTGACCGAGTGGTCTAAGGCGCTGGTTTTAGGCACCAGTCTCCTAGGGGGCGCGGGTTCGAATCCCGCCGCTGTCATATTTCAATTTTGTAGAAAGTTTGTTTTAAAGGCGTGGGAAATTTGTTTTACAGCATTTAGACGATATTTTGGGAAATATAATCCGAAACGAAGGCAGTGTGGCCGAGTGGTCTAAGGCGCTGGTTTTTTGGCACCAGTCTCTTAGGGGGTGCGGGTTTGAATCCCGCCGCTGTCCTAATTCAATTTTGCAGAAGGTATGTTTTAAGAGGCGTTAGAAAACCATTTAACAGCATTTAGACGATATTTTGGGAAATACAAACCGAAACGAAGGCAGTGTGACCGAGTGGTCTAAGGCGCTGGTTTTAGGCACCAGTCTCTTAGGGGGCGCGGGTTCGAATCCCGCCGCTGTCATATTTCAATTTTGTAGAAAGTTTGTTTTAAAGGCGTGGGAAATTTGTTTTACAGCATTTAGACGATATTTTGGGAAATATAAACCAAAACGAAGGCAGTGTGGCCGAGTGGTCTAAGGCGCTGGTTTTAGGCACCAGTCTCTTAGGGGAGCGGGTTCGAATCCCGCCGCTGTCATATTTCAATTTTGTAGAAAGTTTGTTTTAAAGGCGTGGGAAATTTGTTTTACAGCATTTAGACGATATTTTGGGAAATATAAACCGAAACGAAGGCAGTGTGACCGAGTGGTCTAAGGCGCTGGTTTTAGGCACCAGTCTCTTAGGGTGCGCGGGTTCGAATCCCGCCGCTGTCATATTTCAATTTTGTAGAAAGTTTGTTTTAAAGGCGTGGGAAATTTGTTTTACAGCATTTAGACGATATTTTGGGAAATATAAACCGAAACGAAGGCAGTGTGGCCGAGTGGTCTAAGGCGCTAGTTTTAGGCACCAGTCTCTTAGGGGGTGCCGGTTTGAATCCCGCCGCTGTCCTAATTCAATTTTGCAGAAGGTATGTTTTAAGAGGCGTTAGAAAACCATTTCACAGCATTTAGACGATATTTTGGGAAATATAAACCAAAATGAAGGCAGTGTGGCCGAGTGGTCTAAGGCGCTGGTTTTAGGCACCAGTCTCTTAGGGGGCGCGGGTTCGAATCCCGCCGCTGTCATATTTCAATTTTGTAAAAAGTTTGTTTTAAGAGGCGTGGGAAATTTGTTTTACAGCATTTAGACGATATTTTGGGAAATATAATCCGAAACGAAGGCAGTGTGGCCGAGTGGTCTAAGGCGCTGGTTTTTTGGCACCAGTCTCTTAGGGGGTGCGGGTTTGAATCCCGCCGCTGTCCTAATTCAATTTTGCAGAAGGTATGTTTTAAGAGGCGTTAGAAAACCATTTAACAGCATTTAGACGATATTTTGGGAAATACAAACCGAAACGAAGGCAGTGTGACCGAGTGGTCTAAGGCGCTGGTTTTAGGCACCAGTCTCTTAGGGGGCGCGGGTTCGAATCCCGCCGCTGTCATATTTCAATTTTGTAGAAAGTTTGTTTTAAAGGCGTGGGAAATTTGTTTTACAGCATTTAGACGATATTTTGGGAAATATAAACCAAAACGAAGGCAGTGTGGCCGAGTGGTCTAAGGCGCTGGTTTTAGGCACCAGTCTCTTAGGGGAGCGGGTTCGAATCCCGCCGCTGTCATATTTCAATTTTGTAGAAAGTTTGTTTTAAAGGCGTGGGAAATTTGTTTTACAGCATTTAGACGATATTTTGGGAAATATAAACCGAAACGAAGGCAGTGTGACCGAGTGGTCTAAGGCGCTGGTTTTAGGCACCAGTCTCTTAGGGGGCGCGGGTTCGAATCCCGCCGCTGTCAAATTTTAAATTTTGTAGAAAGTTTGTTTTAAAGGCGTGGGAAATTTGTTTTACAGCATTTAGACGATATTTTGGGAAATATAATCCGAAACGAAGGCAGTGTGGCCGAGTGGTCTAAGGCGCTGGTTTTTTGGCACCAGTCTCTTAGGGGGTGCGGGTTTGAATCCCGCCGCTGTCCTAATTCAATTTTGCAGAAGGTATGTTTTAAGAGGCGTTAGAAAACCATTTAACAGCATTTAGACGATATTTTGGGAAATACAAACCGAAACGAAGGCAGTGTGACCGAGTGGTCTAAGGCGCTGGTTTTAGGCACCAGTCTCTTAGGGGGCGCGGGTTCGAATCCCGCCGCTGTCATATTTCAATTTTGTAGAAAGTTTGTTTTAAAGGCGTGGGAAATTTGTTTTACAGCATTTAGACGATATTTTGGGAAATATAAACCAAAACGAAGGCAGTGTGGCCGAGTGGTCTAAGGCGCTGGTTTTAGGCACCAGTCTCTTAGGGGAGCGGGTTCGAATCCCGCCGCTGTCATATTTCAATTTTGTAGAAAGTTTGTTTTAAAGGCGTGGGAAATTTGTTTTACAGCATTTAGACGATATTTTGGGAAATATAAACCGAAACGAAGGCAGTGTGACCGAGTGGTCTAAGGCGCTGGTTTTAGGCACCAGTCTCCTAGGGGGCGCGGGTTCGAATCCCGCCGCTGTCATATTTCAATTTTGTAGAAAGTTTGTTTTAAAGGCGTGGGAAATTTGTTTTACAGCATTTAGACGATATTTTGGGAAATATAATCCGAAACGAAGGCAGTGTGGCCGAGTGGTCTAAGGCGCTGGTTTTTTGGCACCAGTCTCTTAGGGGGTGCGGGTTTGAATCCCGCCGCTGTCCTAATTCAATTTTGCAGAAGGTATGTTTTAAGAGGCGTTAGAAAACCATTTAACAGCATTTAGACGATATTTTGGGAAATACAAACCGAAACGAAGGCAGTGTGACCGAGTGGTCTAAGGCGCTGGTTTTAGGCACCAGTCTCTTAGGGGGCGCGGGTTCGAATCCCGCCGCTGTCATATTTCAATTTTGTAGAAAGTTTGTTTTAAAGGCGTGGGAAATTTGTTTTACAGCATTTAGACGATATTTTGGGAAATATAAACCAAAACGAAGGCAGTGTGGCCGAGTGGTCTAAGGCGCTGGTTTTAGGCACCAGTCTCTTAGGGGAGCGGGTTCGAATCCCGCCGCTGTCATATTTCAATTTTGTAGAAAGTTTGTTTTAAAGGCGTGGGAAATTTGTTTTACAGCATTTAGACGATATTTTGGGAAATATAAACCGAAACGAAGGCAGTGTGACCGAGTGGTCTAAGGCGCTGGTTTTAGGCACCAGTCTCTTAGGGTGCGCGGGTTCGAATCCCGCCGCTGTCATATTTCAATTTTGTAGAAAGTTTGTTTTAAAGGCGTGGGAAATTTGTTTTACAGCATTTAGACGATATTTTGGGAAATATAAACCGAAACGAAGGCAGTGTGACCGAGTGGTCTAAGGCGCTGGTTTTAGGCACCAGTCTCTTAGGGGGCGCGGGTTCGAATCCCGCCGCTGTCATATTTCAATTTTGTAGAAAGTTTGTTTTAAAGGCGTGGGAAATTTGTTTTACAGCATTTAGACGATATTTTGGGAAATATAAACCGAAACGAAGGCAGTGTGGCCGAGTGGTCTAAGGCGCTGGTTTTAGGCACCAGTCTCTTAGGGGGCGCGGGTTCGAATCCCGCCGCTGTCATATTTCAATTTTGTAGAAAGTTTGTTTTAAAGGCGTGGGAAATTTGTTTTACAGCATTTAGACGATATTTTGGGAAATATAAACCGAAACGAAGGCAGTGTGGCCGAGTGGTCTAAGGCGCTGGTTTTAGGCACCAGTCTCTTAGGGGGCGCGGGTTCGAATCCCGCCGCTGTCATATTTCAATTTTGTAGAAAGTTTGTTTTAAAGGCGTGGGAAATTTGTTTTACAGCATTTAGACGATATTTTGGGAAATATAAACCGAAACGAAGGCAGTGTGACCGAGTGGTCTAAGGCGCTGGTTTTAGGCACCAGTCTCTTAGGGGGCGCGGGTTCGAATCCCGCCGCTGTCATATTTCAATTTTGTAGAAAGTTTGTTTTAAAGGCGTGGGAAATTTGTTTTACAGCATTTAGACGATATTTTGGGAAATATAAACCGAAACGAAGGCAGTGTGGCCGAGTGGTCTAAGGTGCTGGTTTTAGGCACCAGTCTCTTAGGGGGCGCGGGTTCGAATCCCGCCGCTGTCATATTTCAATTTTGTAGAAAGTTTGTTTTAAAGGCGTGGGAAATTTGTTTTACAGCATTTAGACGATATTTTGGGAAATATAAACCGAAACGAAGGCAGTGTGGCCGAGTGGTCTAAGGCGCTGGTTTTAGGCACCAGTCTCTTAGGGGGCGCGGGTTCGAATCCCGCCGCTGTCATATTTCAATTTTGTAGAAGGTATGTTTTAAGAGGCGTGGGAAATTTGTTTTACAGCATTTAGACGATATTTTGGGAAATATAAACCGAAACGAAGGCAGTGTGGCCGAGTGGTCTAAGGCGCTGGTTTTAGGCACCAGTCTCTTAGGGGGTGCCGGTTTGAATCCCGCCGCTGTCCTAATTCAATTTTGCAGAAGGTATGTTTTAAGAGGCGTTAGAAAACCATTTCACAGCATTTAGACGATATTTTGGGAAATATAAACCAAAATGAAGGCAGTGTGGCCGAGTGGTCTAAGGCGCTGGTTTTAGGCACCAGTCTCTTAGGGGGCGCGGGTTCGAATCCCGCCGCTGTCATATTTCAATTTTGTAAAAAGTTTGTTTTAAGAGGCGTGGGAAATTTGTTTTACAGCATTTAGACGATATTTTGGGAAATATAATCCGAAACGAAGGCAGTGTGGCCGAGTGGTCTAAGGCGCTGGTTTTTTCGCACCAGTCTCTTAGGGGGTGCGGGTTTGAATCCCGCCGCTGTCCTAATTCAATTTTGCAGAAGGTATGTTTTAAGAGGCGTTAGAAAACCATTTAACAGCATTTAGACGATATTTTGGGAAATACAAACCGAAACGAAGGCAGTGTGACCGAGTGGTCTAAGGCGCTGGTTTTAGGCACCAGTCTCTTAGGGGGCGCGGGTTCGAATCCCGCCGCTGTCATATTTCAATTTTGTAGAAAGTTTGTTTTAAAGGCGTGGTAAATTTGCTTTACAGCATTTAGACGATATTTTGGGAAATACAAACCGAAACGAAGGCAGTGTGGCCGAGTGGTCTAAGCCGCTGGTTTTAGGCACCAGTCTCTTAGGGGGCGCGGGTTCGAATCCCGCCGCTGTCATATTTCAATTTTGTAGAAAGTTTGTTTTAAAGGCGTGGTAAATTTGCTTTACAGCATTTAGACGATATTTTGGGAAATACAAACCGAAACGAAGGCAGTGTGGCCGAGTGGTCTAAGCCGCTGGTTTTAGGCACCAGTCTTTTAGGGGGCGCGGGTTCGAATCCCGCCGCTGTCATATTTCAATTTTGTAGAAAGTTTGTTTTAAAGGCGTGGGAAATTTGTTTTACAGCATTTAGACGATATTTTGGGAAATATAAACCGAAACGAAGGCAGTGTGGCCGAGTGGTCTAAGGCGCTGGTTTTAGGCACCAGTCTCTTAGGGGGCGCGGGTTCGAATCCCGCCGCTGTCATATTTCAATTTTGTAGAAAGTTTGTTTTAAAGGCGTGGGAAATTTGTTTTACAGCATTTAGACGATATTTTGGGAAATATAAACCGAAACGAAGGCAGTGTGGCCGAGTGGTCTAAGGCGCTGGTTTTAGGCACCAGTCTCTTAGGGGCGCGGGTTCGAATCCCACCGCTGTCATATTTCAATTTTGTAGAAAGTTTGTTTTAAAGGCGTGGGAAATTTGTTTTACAGCATTTAGACGATATTTTGGGAAATATAAACCGAAACGAAGGCAGTGTGGCCGAGTGGTCTAAGGCGCTGGTTTTAGGCACCAGTCTCTTAGGGGGCGCGGGTTCGAATCCCGCCGCTGTCATATTTCAATTTTGTAGAAAGTTTGTTTTAAAGGCGTGGTAAATTTGCTTTACAGCATTTAGACGATATTTTGGGAAATACAAACCGAAACGAAGGCAGTGTGGCCGAGTGGTCTAAGCCGCTGGTTTTAGGCACCAGTCTCTTAGGGGGCGCGGGTTCGAAACCCGCCGCTGTCATATTTCAATTTTGTAGAAAGTTTGTTTTAAAGGCGTGGTAAATTTGCTTTACAGCATTTAGACGATATTTTGGGAAATACAAACCGAAACGAAGGCAGTGTGGCCGAGTGGTCTAAGCCGCTGGTTTTAGGCACCAGTCTCTTAGGGGGCGCGGGTTCGAATCCCGCCGCTGTCATATTTCAAGTTTGTTTTAAAGGCGTGGGAAATTTGTTTTACAGCATTTAGACGATATTTTGGGAAATATAAACCGAAACGAAGGCAGTGTGGCCGAGTGGTCTAAGGCGCTGGTTTTAGGCACCAGTCTCTTAGGGGGCGCGGGTTCGAATCCCGCCGCTATCATATTTCAATTTTGTAGAAAGTTTGTTTTAAAGGCGTGGGAAATTTGTTTTACAGCATTTAGACGATATTTTGGGAAATATAAACCAAAATGAAGGCAGTTTGGCCGAGTGGTCTAAGGCGCTGGTTTTAGGCACCAGTCTCTTAGGGGGCGCGGGTTCGAATCCCGCCGCTGTCATATTTCAATTTTGTAGAAAGTTTGTTTTAAAGACGTGGGAAATTTGTTTTACAGCATTTAGACGATATTTTGGGAAATATAAAACGAAACGAAGGCAGTGTGGCCGAGTGGTCTAAGGCGCTGGTTTTAGGAACCAGTCTCTTAGGAGGCGCGGGTTCGAATCCCGCCGCTGTCATATTTCAATTTTGTAGAAAGTTTGTTTTAAAGGCGTGGGAAATTTGTTTTACAGCATTTAGACGATATTTTGGGAAATATAAACCAAAATGAAGGCAGTTTGGCCGAGTGGTCTAAGGCGCTGGTTTTAGGCACCAGTCTCTTAGGAGGCGCGGGTTCGAATCCCGCCGCTGTCATTATTCAATTTTGTAAAAGGTATGTTTTTAGAGACGTGGGAAAAACATTTCACAGCATTTAGACGATATTTTGGGAAATATTAAACGGGAAGAAGGCAGTGTGGCCGAGTGGTCTAAGGCGCTGGTTTTAGGCACCAGTCTCTTCGGAGACGCGGGTTCGAATCCCGCCGCTGTCATTATTCAATTTTGTAGAAGGTATGTTTTTAGAGACGTGGGAAAACCATTTCACAGCATTTGGACGATATTTTGGGAAATATAACACAAAAAGAAGGCAGTGTGGCTGAGTAATCTAAGGCGCTGGTTCGGGAGTCTCGTCTTTCAACAAAGCTTTTATTATCGTTGTGGGGCATTTTTTTGTACTTTGCCTTCTTAAAACAAACCCGCTGACGTAGTGTAACGTGTCGAGGAGTTCCTTTAGTGAGTTGTTTTCATATTTATCAGTTGAAGGTAAATCTAGTTCACTCCTAAGTTTGTCTTCTTTATCTTTCTTCTTTGTACTTTTCAACACAGCTTCATCAACTCCGATTCTTAGCTCCACCACTAGCTTACCAAAAAAATCTTGCAAAAAAATGCTGATGCAAATTTTTTTGGAACGGTATGGCAGGCTTTCAAATGAGGTCATTTTTTCAAAACTGGTTTTCAATTTATCATTAAGTAATTTGTCGAGGCATATTTTAAGCGTTTGTACAAAGTAGTCCTCTCGCGATTTGCTAGATATTAGGTCCTTGCAAATCCCTAAAGGCTATTTGGAACCAGGGGCGGCGATATAGGGTACGCAGGGTACGCAACTGCGTGGGGACGCAGAAGGTTTGGGGGCGCATTTTTTCGAGGACTATAAAGTGAGTAAGTTTTATAGTTGGCGCCAAAAGTAGGTAAAGACTGGTTTAAATTTGATGTATTTCAGTCTTTAAACACGAGTAGTTTATTTAAATGCGTTACGAGTTTTACGCTACTTCATTTTAACTTACTCTTCGAAGAATTAGTTCATAACGCAGGCTACACGCCGGAGACTTTTTAGATTATCTAGTCGCGTTACGAGATTTACTCTACTTTACTTAAAGTTTTACTTATTAGAATTAGCTCATAAAGCAGCATACACGATGGACACGTTTTTACTCTACGTTACATTTCTACGTTGGAGAGTTTAATAAGGAAACGGGTTGTTTAAATTTAAAAGTAACATGTAATATGATATTCGCAGTGGCGGCGCCAGGATATTACTATGGGTAGGCTACTTAATTCTTTAATTTGCCCCCCCCCCCCCCTTACATACACTAACTAAACAAAACTGTGACAAAACCGGTTTATTTTTAATAATTTACAAAAGAAATGTACATGCCTGTTTAAATGTACTCGGAAGTAATTTTTTTAGTCGATGAGCATAACAATGCACATATGGGCAACATCCTCCAACAGAATTCTCCATTTTCACTTACAATTGTTGCAAAAACACTTGCCAGTTGCCACGCTTTATTTTATCTTTCTTTTTTTTTTTTAGAAGCTCGTTATGAGCGATTGTAACGGGTGGGACATTTCAGTCCGCTCGTCCATTTGATTAATCAGGTGCGAGATATGTGTTACGGCCACGCCAACGGGGGCATACTTGGGAATAGGGTTGGGACACCCGTGGCGGAAGTATGACAACCACACGTTGGGGGATTAGTGGTCGTCCTCAAACGGCCATCCGCAAACTCTGCCTCCCGGACGCCTGGGATTACAGGAGTGAGCCACTACTCCCGGCTCTTATTTTATCTTTATTTAGGAAATTGTGACTCGGAGAGTCGGAAAACCGCGTAATTTATCATCTGTCTAACAATGCAACACTTTTTGAAGTAGCTATTTTAGCAACTACAACGAATAAAGGCTGCGTTCGAAAAAATATTAGAAATCACTGTTCAGTGTTCGCAACCTAAAAACAGCAGGCTTTTAATTCGGATTTTGATATTTCTAGTTTCGCAAATCATTTTAGGGGGCTGTTCGGCACCCCTTCATCTAGATTTGGGGCCCCTACAAGCGAAATAAAGCAGGCTGTAGCCTGCGTAGCCTACCCCTGGCGCCGCCACTGGATATTCGATGTAGTTTTATCTAAGTACCATCTCGTACCCTATATCATTTTTTTGAACAATGAAAAATGCTAGGAACCAGAACCGGAAACGACAAAGCGCAAATTTAAGAACCGGAACCGAGATAGTCCGAACCGTTGCATCCCTAATATCTATATATCGCCGTTTTTGCCCTTTCGGAAATCGGCCTTTCTTTATTTGTTCGGAGTGGTAATGGCGCCAGTTGAACCACAATATTAGCGAAAAATGCTGCTGTAGTAGAAGTGGGGTCTAAGGATTAAAATGACGGTGCCAGAAACAAAAAAGAAACATTTCACAAAACGGATTCTATTTCCGCTAACCATGCCCGATTCCGGGTCTTCGCGTATTTCCGCAAGTTCGGAAGATTCTAAGGCTATTTTTAAGAAAGATACTTTTGGTTTTTGTTTATTTTTTAAGGTGCATTATTTGTCAAGGATGGTTTTTGATTATTTTTAAGGTGTATTATTTGTCAAGGATTACAGAAATCCAAAAAGTTTTAACCGCTATTTATTATTTAGAAAGATATGATAAATATAAAATTGTTACTTGCCAGCAATTTTTACCTCTTAATATACGACATATTTTGAGATTTTCTCGGGAAATTCGAGATTTTTGTACGTGTTGGATAAGGTAGGACTGATGACGAATTACATTTAACAGCGAGATATTAATAAATTTTTAAAAAGTGTCCAAAGCGAAAATGTTTTTTTACGGCGTATTCAATTCGCTAGATACTAGGTACGATGTCACCGGAAACGATGTTCGTAGGTGGGGTTAATATATGCATTCAAGAGGAGGGAAAACACCTTCGCGTGGGATCAATTCATATCTCAGTCGCTCTTCCTTGTTTAATTCGCACCACAAGAGACTATACTAGGTACTGTCCTCTAGGTCGCGTTATAGATGGCACAGCTTGATTAGCAAGAATGGGGCTGGGGTGGCGCCGCGCGCCCCCAGCACTCGAGCGAAGTCAGTGTGCGGCGCCGTGAGGCGCCAATACTTCGATGACGAGTCCAGTTTTACTTTTAATTTACACGTAAAAAATGTCGTATTTTCCGTGGTAAAAATTGATGGCAAGTAACAATTTTACATTTATTTTTCTAAATAATAAATTGCGGCTAAAACGTTTTGCATTATTGTAATCCTTTTGTTTTTAATGCAAAACATTATTTTTCGGGAATTAATACTTAAGGAGATATATTTAAAGGGGTCAAAAAAGCTACCTGTCTAAAAGGAAACACTAATTGCATACCGTTCAAGTTAAAATTGCTATATTAGTAAGTGGCTTCGTAATGACGACTCTTTAGTTAAATTAAACCATGAATATATATTGAGTACACGTGTTACATTTACATAGCGTCTGGATGACTATCCACAAGTGAAGACCACGTTCTCGAATCATCTAGGTCAGAGGGGGCTTTGACTAATATTTACTTAATATTACATTATTATAAATCTTCCTTTATTATTTATTAATAAGTTGAGTTTCCTTTCAAAATTCGACATGAACGAGATGTGCGAATGACTGGTTGATGGTCGGAAACACTGGTGGGCTGCTGAAAACGTAACTCGCTGTGGTCTGTGGTTCGTGGAATGTCTGGACGGTGAGTTCTGGATACTCTTTAGTTATGAGTTGGGGTTTGGGATAGTTCATTCGTTGTCGTTTCTGCTCACGAGTTGTTTTATCAGGTAGTCGAACTAGAGGAAATCTGTTCCGTCGAATGATACCATGGGCTTTTGATGTCACGTACGGGATCTTGCGGGTTGTCTGTACCTTGAATTCTCATATTGACCAGCCACCCGTTTTTCTGGGTTTAAGGAGCGTAAATCCTTTGTTCCTTGTCGGCAATCAAATTTAACTTTTTGCGTCATCCTTCCAGAGATCCTGCTAGTCACTGCGCTTATAGAGATATGAAACTCTCACGAAAATGCGTCAAGAAAAATTCAAGCATCAAATGGCCGGGAGTAAAGCCATTTTTGCTTAGGGCATTGCAATAGTTTTCTCCCAGACGTCAAGGGGCGCCACCGTCGGCAAAAAAAAATAGAGGGTCGCTGTGGGTATTGGGAGTTTCATATCTCTATAAGCGCAGGATCTCCGATCCTACTCTTCTCTTTCAATTGATAAACTTGCTTTTTGTGTTGAATTTTCGATTCTAACCATTCTGGCGTAGCTAGGACGGTAGTACGAAGTTGTCGATTCATAAATGGTTCTGCGGGACTGAAGCCCTTTTCATAAAGGTGTTTCTCGGTTAGCTTACTTGGGGATTAATGGAGGTATTTGTATTAATTACGGAAAACTCATGAGGCGATTTGGATTTAATTAAAATTGATTTAACAAAATGAAAATTAAAAACAAACATTTTAAAAACGTGATGTTTGAATCAACGTCCGACACTACGTTTCGGGTCCTACAAGATCCTTTGTCAATTGTGAAGATTTAGTTGAAAACATGCTTATTTATAGATTTTTTACATTAGGTATAATGACGTCATATTTCTACACTTTATTACAAGAGAGGTTATATTATTATTTTTTATTTAGGTAAATGTAGATGGAGGGACGATGAGACAATTTTCGATATCCCATATCGGGGAAATTTCGCCCTCTTTATCTAAATTTAAGTTTCCGAATTTTTGCATAAGGATTTTTTCTGTAAATTTACGTTTGAAATTATGTTTTTCAGTGTGGAGGATTTTTTTTAATTATAGGAAAAAGCTCATCTACGCTGAGGAAAAAGGAGATATATAAGTAACCCTGGGCAAGTAAGAAGGGACAGGTATTGAAAAAGCCCTAACTGGCATTCCACCTAATGACGTGGCATCGTACCAAGGGACATTGCCCTAAGTAGAATCGTACCTAGTGGCATCGCCGTAAATGGTATAGTACCTAGTGACATCGCACTAAACGGAATCGTACCAAATGGCATCGCCCTAAGTGGCATTGTACCTAATCTGGTACTGAAATCTGGTGGAGATTGGTTGGTTGGTTTTTTATTCCGTTAACGTCGCGCTGGTTGTCATGGGTGTGCTTTTCTAACTCCTTCTTATTGACTTTTGGGAAGGACCGAGTGCTGATTGTTACGGCAACCTCTCAACGTCCAATGGCCGGGTTTCCACCATTTGTTCACGGTATTCGTCTTAGTACCAATTTGCGATCACATCGGGCGGGTTTCGAACCCGAGACCGCCTGCTTGACAGGCGGACGTTCTACCACTGAACCACCGACACTCATTACGCTTCATCGAAAATTAGACCTTCAGCTTTATCGGAAGCGTATATAATAGAGTATGAAATTTTGGTTTAATTGATATAGAACAAGATTTCGTGTAAGATTTAAATTATTGCACCGAATAAATTCTAATTTAGCGATTTCTCTATTGATTAAAAACAAATGCGCCACCCAGGTTTTGAACCCGAGCCGTTCAGTTAGGCAGTTGAGCGCTCTACCACAGAACCAACGATAACTCCTCTGCTATACTGCAAATAAGACACTCATCGTAAGCATAATAGTTAATAAAGTCTTGAATTTTTATACGAATAAAATTATGAAGGCCTAATCTGGTTTTTTTACGATTGAAATTATGAAGGCCTAATGTGGTTTTTTTACGATTAGAATGAAATTATGAAGACTTAATCTGGTCTTATCGACTTAGATAAAGTTGTATTAATGTGGTGGCGTTGGTTTAACGTTTATTGATATACGAGCTGTCGTTTAGGTAAGGTTTTTGCTTCTTGTTTTGTTTTGCTTACTTAACTCGTGACTTCGTAATTTATTTTACGTGTTTTCTTATCGGCTTTAAATGTATGATACCAGGGCCGGACTGGCTAGTAGTCGGCCCCACCGGCTATGCAATCGTGTTGGCCTCATTTCCCATTAATGCCAAATTTTTCCCAATTTTTTCCCAATCGCCGGTCAGATCGGGGCCAATCTGGGCCTGTGTGATACATTTTCATTAATGTGGTTACGTTGGTTTTATTTATTTTGAGGCAAATTCTTCCGAGGAGAGGAATATTTTGGCAAGCTTGCCAACTTGTTTCATTAGAACAATTTTTAGAAATGAAACGAAAGGCACCTTGGAACTATTAATATAACCAAAGGAAGGCGTGTAACATTTTAAACGAACACTAAAATACATATATTTTGATTGTTGAAATCGCACATATGTCCCAATAAAAGCCTCTGTTAAACTCCAATGCGAGAGTCTGTAAAATAAAAGACAACGCTTTTCATGTTGCGGTGTAATTGATAAATTTCTTTAGTTTGCTTCCCTGATGGTGGGAATTAGAAATTCAGACAGTCAAAAGACAAAACCAAGAATGTATTTATTTATATTTAGGAAGAATGATTATGTTGCGACAATCGCCGGGCACGTTGAACCCCTTTCGGGGGGAAAGACAAAACGTCACCGGCGATTGATTTCCATCGCGTTAGGTGACGTAAATTTTAAGCAGCCAATGAAATACCGGGACTATTCGTTTTATTTTAAGCGGAGGAGCGTTCTGGGGGGACCAACGGGTGGTATGAGAGAAAGGCTAAAAACCGTCTCGACATAGACATTCTCCCTAGGTAAAAATAAATACATTCTTGACAAAACAAACAGTTGTAATAAGGAATTGTCCCCAAGGTATAATAATATGACCGGCTTTTAATGCATGGTAGGCTAAGCTATTGTGAGGGTCAAGGTTTTTCACTGCGCGTTGATGTTCTTTAATGCGAGTTTGTATTGGTCTCATCGTCTCTCCAACGTATTTATCTGTACATGCGCCACAAGAGATTTGGTAAATCACGCCATCTGGGTAAGATTTATGGTTTTCTGAGTTTTCCGTAATTAATACAAATACCTCCATTATTACTACACCATGACAAAAATCAGTAACTTTATTTACTTGTGGATTCTTTTAATCACATAGTGCAAGAGCTAACTGTATCTTCGAAATCCGTAGAAAAATCCTGTGTGTGTTCTCTACATTTTGTGATTACAAGATCTATAATTCTATATGATGGATCTTCGTGATAATTTTGTGTCATTGACTGTTTGGTATTAGAAGTCGACATCCAAGCATTAGAAATTCCTTCGATATAGTAATGTCCTGACAATTACGAAAACATTCAATATACTAACGGTATTTTCGATTTTTCGGGCCGTTCACTTGTAGTGTACTTACGAATTCGGTTCATGGTTTTGTATAGAAGTTGTGACTCTAAAATTCGCCAAATTTGGCATCTGTTGCTGGCAACATCGATGTGATGAGTTGAACATGCGCTGAGAGTTCATCTTGAAGTTCGATTGCTTCGACGACCTCTAACGGTTTCCTTGAAAAAACGTCAGCTTTAAGCAGGTCCTTCCTGGAATATGTATCACTATAGAAGTATCGCATCCGCCAAACTATTCATCGCTGGAGTCTTGGTGTCAAGTCATCTAGCTAATTCTCAAGTTATGTGGAGACCAAGAATATACATTTTAACTTATCACACGTCCATGCAAGTGCTTGTTGAAATAATGGAAATATGTCACCTGTAAATAGGACGTCGTGTTTTTGCTAAGCCTTCATATGTCAAAAAAAGCTACCTGGTTAAAAGGAAACACTTTTTGCGTACCGTGCCCGTGAAAAGTTTCCTTTATTTCAACAAGCACTATAATAACGGTCACATTCAGGTCCTGTCCTCGGATGTATTACTTCTTGGCAATTTCGTTGAAGATGGTTTATTGAAGCGGCTAATGGGAACGATTACACGAAGAAAGGCGGATGGGGCGTGGTTTATCTTCTAGAAATCACTAGCCAATTAGAGTACCACTCACAAATTACCTCTTATTATTATCATAAGTAACAAAATAACCAGAAGTATGACACTACCTTTTCACCCAATGCATTTTTTATGATTGTCAGTTTCGCCAATCACAACGTAAACCACTACGTACCGACGGACTTATCAGACTGAAAACTCTCCACGAACGGTTCCTAGTATTTGGAGGATGCCCTGAAAATCGCAGACGGTCCGCCGGCAGCCTTTTCAAAAGTGTAAATAACGCTTACTTTTGGAAAATAATGATAAATTATTGAATCGGAAGATAAAAACAAGAATGTATTTATTTATACTCAGGGAGAATGAATATGTCGAGACTATCGACGGACACGTTGAGCCCCTAACCCCGTCACGTTAAGGGGGTGGGGAGGAAAAAGAGAGGCGGTCTTATTTTTTGCGTCCTCGCTGCAGCGTTAATCGCGTCGAAAAACGTAATTTTTAAGAACCAATGAGATTGCAGTATTATTTGATTTTATTAAATAGGAAGAGCATACCGGGGGGCCCAACGGGTGGAATTGGAGAAACGCTAAAAATAATCTCGACATATTCATTTTCCCTGAGTATAAATAAATACATTCTTGATAAAAATAAGTATTATAAACACCTGCTCAATTTCAGAAGTTAGTTATTTTTGAATTTCAAACTTAAACGCCTGTACGCTCGTTTTTATCGCCATCAAACTAACCAACTATTTTACCAACGGAAAGAGTAGGAAGGGACAAGTTTCCTGTTCGGAAACTTCCTATTTCGCAATATCTCTACGACAGAAAATCATTAACCGAATTCGTTCTGTGCCATACTTGTGTTAATTATGTTACTTATGTTATTATTATCAAAAATAAATAGACATAATCAGAAAGTCTCGCATTAGTGATATTCTGTACCTTTCAACAAACAATTATTTACGTCCTTCGGCATCCCCATATGGTCGCGTTGGATAGTTTGTAGGAATGGGAAGTAGTTAGCGAAAGGCCAAAAGAGGGATCCAACGTGTTTCCATTGTTACTACTCTGCTAAAAGGAATCTCTATAGATGCCCGAAATTGCCCTCCTGTCAACCCAGCCACTGATTTATAGTTTTACGATCGTCTTTAGAATCGACGGTGAATAGCGTATAGTGTGCATGCCGCGTGTATTTATTATTGAACTCGAACCTTTGCCAGATTTTCTCGACCAATGCTTACAATTATAGTAGTGCGCCTCGATATTATTGTTTGGTGTAATTGTCACCGAATGTGTGCGCGTCTTGTGATCTCAAGAAAGTGAAACACATGTGAAACACATGGGCGCTTGAAATAAAGCCCTACGTTTAAATTTGGTGATTGGTCAAACCATAGTGTCCCTCCACGTGACAGCCCGTCATAGTAATTCGATTGGGTAACGAAAAAACCAGGATGGACCCAAAAAGTCACGTGGACAATACAACAAAACTGGAAAACAAGAAGAAGAATGGAAGAAGAGGACCCGTATCTCCGGACCGAAAGGAAAGGATGATCTTAAACACCCCGCTCCGGATGACCTTAATAGAAGGAACATAGTTTTCGCGCTGGTCGCAATCTATGGATGTCTCCAGCCAATTGATCAGTTATCGCCGGACCATGGTTTTCCTCTGCCGATCACCACCACGACATCGTAGACGATAGTAGTAGCCTCACCTTATCTCCAACGTCTCAAGCCTTCAACTCGTCTCTTCAACTCTACGAACTCTCTCCTCGCATCTACCTTTTTCATTTTATTTTCAAGTCTCGAGACCGACGATAATCAAGAATAGTGATGAGTACTTTTTATATGGCGCAATTAGTGTATATAGTAGACCGCGAATTTTTAGTAGTCTGGCATTGGTCGAGTGCATGCTGCATGTAGTTATTTTGGGGGTCATGTATATTAATCTAGTAGTATTTTATTTGTTAGCGGTATTGTTTGGTTTTTATTTAGTAGTTCGATTCGAAATGTTTGTCAATAGTAATTTTAGAAGTTGATCATTAAATCAGAATCTGGGTATGGCAAAACAACTTGTCCTTATTTAATAATTCATTAGCGTCCTTACGAACCATTTTAATCTAGTAGCATAGTGGTAGTATATGTCAACGCTAGGCACCTATAGGCCTATAGTAGTAGTAGAAAAGCGTTACATGTTTCGCGATGCTAAACACCCTGGAGAGATTTCCTACAAGCTCTTTAGGTCGGCCGCTTATTTTTCAGTTCTAGATGACTGGAAAAATAAATCCCAGCTCAATTGGAATTAATGTCTAAAAACCAGACAAGTTAATTTAATTTTTACGTAAAAGAGTTGTTTAGGACTGGAGTTTAAACTGAACTAGTTGAAAGGGAAAACAATGAAGACATTTGAAAAAAAAAGCAAAGCGTTAGAAGATTTAGATAAGTTAGACCTAGGCTTAGTGGCTGAATCTGTTGTTCTCCTCCTCATATTTTTCTTTCAACAATGTAAATTGAGAAACGATATCTTCATTGTGAAAAAATCGTCTACAGCATATTTCTTAACAATGATTTCTGTAACTCCTAGAATTTTCCATTACTATAACACAACTAAAACATTAAGTTTTGGTACACAAGTGCGCGTGGAGGCAACGAACTTATAGATGCTAGCTATTTCGCGGAGAGCGACAATTTTATGACCAGTTTTCGCATGTACCTCGTGCAATACCCTAAATTTGTAATCGCAGAAAGGGGATAAAGTAGTTTCTCAGATTACACGGCGCGAACTTGGCCTCCAATGCCAGACTTTCTGTTTATATCTATTTATATTTGTTATTATTATATTATCTTTTAGCACGAATACATTTTTGGTATTATTCTTGGGAAATCTGTACTTCAGTTCAGCTAAAAACATAATCAGCTAGGCTAATACCGAAGGCACCACCTTAGGCTTAAAGCATCAAGCGACATTTTAAAGCCTTTAATTCAGGTGGCTGGGTTACAATGCGTGAGAAATTTTTCTGATTCGTGGGGACAATAATCACTCCCACAGCAAGAGCGTGTTTGGAAGTGGGAGTCTGTCATTGGGGAGATAACCTTTGCTTAAGATCAGTGTCCACCGCAACGTTTACAAATATGTTTAAAGGTTTCCGCTCTAAAAATACGTTTTTACACGGATCGTACTTTAGATCCAGACATGGGCAAAATCACGAGTGATTATTAAGTATTCACTCTCACTCTTGAGGGAGAGTGGTGGAAAAAAATTATAGACCACTCCCGCTCAAGAGTGAGTGTGGCAAAAAACATTTTTAGTCCACTCTCGCTGAAAAGTGAGAGTGGCGAAAACAATTCTAGTCCACTCCTGCTTAAGAGAGAGAGAGAGCGGCGAAAACAATTCTAGTCCACTACCGCTCAAGAGTGAGAGTGGCGAAAACAATTCTAGTCCGGGAATAACTCCCGCAATAGAGCGAGAAAACCATTTTCTGCTACTATCACTCTTTCCGCACCCTTAAGTAGTTCACTCGGTGAAAGAGTTAAATAAATCAAGGCGATCACTTACACCCTTTTTCTGGGCGGAAAATTTGAAATTTCCAGCGCTTTATTCGAATTTTGTATAAAAACTTTAAAGGTAAGGCACTATGGTCTACTTTAAGATTTAGTTACCTTTTAGCCATGGTGATATGATTCAGTAGACCAATTGTTTTAAGTCATGGCTTAAATGGGTATTTTAAGGTTTGTTTCCCGATTTTCTCATTCATTGAGGAATTACTACTCGTAATTGAGCGTTATTGTTACACGATTGAAGAACTGGCTGACATTCATTTTACGTATGGAATAGCGGATAGTAATGCAGATGCTGCTTAACAAATTTACAGTGAAAGGTATCCAAACAGTGTATACCGATCCCACGAGCTTTCGTAAATGTTCATCGTCGATTACGTGAAACAGGCGCAACAGAGGTAAGATTTGGTCTGAACCCACTAGACTTTTTCCTGTGGGGATGGATAAAAGATCTTGTCTACGTAACTCCACTCGAATCAGAGGTAGATTTATTGGCAAGAATGCACGCCGCTGCGGAACACATTCGTACCACACCTATAGTGTTCCAGGACGTATGTTCAACTCTTATTTGCCGCTGCGGCCTTCGTCTAAGAGTTGGAGGACGACATTTTGAGCATTTGCTTTAAATAAATAAAATTGCGTTTCGCACGCGAAAATGTTTTGCGTCTTTCTTTTGTAAAGTCCAATTTTCCTCCTAAAACTAAAATGGGCTTTCCTATCTGGGTCCTTGTTTTCTTGTGGTTGAGTACAATAAGGCATATTTAACACAAACTTGAAAACTCTCTGACGTTTGTCCAATTCGTCACAGAGGATCGCGATGATTAACAAGTTGGCAAGCCAAAATATACCTCTCCTCGGAAGAATTGTCCCTAGCGGTATTAATTTCGAGATAACCCTCAAAGATATATCTCCCCAATTCAGAGTTATTTACTAAAAACGTAATCCCGGTTCAATCCCGCCCGGTATAAAATTTTAATTATAATTAAAATAATTGAGACGAAACAACCGATAATAATTTATTCAGAATATTATAAATTAAGTAGTTACAACAGTAAGTTAGACGTACTAAAACAATGCACAATTGAATTTAACCCTATTTACGGTACAAGTTTAGCAGTTAAATATAATACGAAGCCAATTTTAATGAAAGAAATATCTACAGAGGGTATTTGTATTTTTCTCGCTTACGAAATATTTGCCGCATCGTTAACGCTCATTTTATTTCAACGTTCGTCCTTGATGAAGATACCGTAGAATATCGATATCTGGTAGTGGACGACTCGTAGACGTCCTGTTGACGTTTTGACACATACCGCATGAAAACGACCAATACCGTCCAATTTCCAATATCATATAATGACTCGCACACCCAGGAAATCAATGACTGCATTAGGAATCGTAGATATCCAAATATCCACACCAACAAAAAATTTATTAACAAGAAGCGAAACACTTACCATTCACAAAGCACAGAAAGTCACTTGACTAAACGTATATCAATATATGACCGAAGACGGAATAGTTAGGGTTCTTTATAAATAAACACAAACGAACCCAATTGTTGAACAGGTCGGTGAAGTTGGCCCCCCCTATCGCCATTTTGATAAATTAACTATTTGATTAAAATGCACCCATTACGCACCATTATGCACCACCAATACCGCATTATGCAGCCATTGGGCTCGGAAGGAAAAAGCCACTCTAAAGGGGGGGGGGTAACTTTACCATAGCCCCCCCCCACTTTGACTTTTCACAATAACAAGTTAACCAATCAAAGGCACTCATTATGCAGCGTTATGCACCACACGCCAATCATTACGAACCAGTATCATAATAGAGTTATTTAAAATTTTAAATGGGGGGGGGGCGGTTTACCTCAACCCCCCCTTTCACCAATCGCGCCAAAAACGGTGTTATTCTAATGCACCCATTACGCACCGTTATGCACCACATTCGATATATTATGCACCATACTAGTTAATGGAAATTTTTATTTTTTACATTTTGGTCTATCCAAAATTTTTTTAAACAGACGGAGCAGATTTGAATTTACCTCAGCCTCCCCCATTCAATAATTAAGATAAAAATGGTGCCAATATAACGTAAGCTCTAGCGTAGAATTATCTTCCGTACTCAAATTATTAGGCACCATCACATTATATCATTATTTAATTATTAAATCTAATGAAATGCTCTGCAAAAGAATAACAGTATTTGCCTGGATAGCTTTTTCCGCAAACTCCCGGATTACAATTAATTATAATTTCGCATCACACTTACAATTTGTTCGCTGTTCAAAATATAATATAAATAATAAAATAGAAATTTATAAATAAAAATTTGTGGGTAGTCAAAATTGTTAATGAAAATTGTCAATATACTTATTGCACATACCCTTTTTGTATGGGGTAAAATAAACCGCTACAAATGTGTGACAAAAACAGACGCGATAAACATGAAATAGCCCACAAGGCCCTAATTAAGATTTAAGGCCGAAATAATCGGTAAATAAATATACACATTTGCGGTAAAAATAGCCACTTTTCACAGGAGCTATTCACCAATCCCCATAAAAATTGTGTCTTGCATTATGCACCACAGTTGATTTATTATAAACCATACTAGTTAGCGGAAATAATTAATTTTTTAAATTTAGACTTTAAATTTTCAATTTTAGCGGGAAATGATTTTCGTCTAACCGACCTGAAATTGGTTCCATTCAATTGCACTCATTACGCACCATTATGCACCACAGTCGATTTATTATGCACCATACTAGTTAGCGGAAATAATTAATTTTTAAATTTAGGCTTTATATTTTCAATTTTTAGCAGGGGAAAAATTACGTCTGCCCGCCCCACTTTTACTAATCCTCCTAAAAATGGTTCCATTCAATTGCACCCATTACGCACCGTTATGCACCACAGTCGATTTATTATAAACCATACTAGTTAGCGGAAATAATTAATTTTTAAAATTTAGACTTTCAATTTTCAATTTTAGCGGGAAATGATTTTCGTCTAACCGACCTGAAATTGGTTCCATTCAATTGCACTCATTACACACCATTATGCACCACAGTCAATTTATTATACACCATACTAGTTAGCGGAAATAATTAATTTTTAAAATTTAGACTTTCAATTTTCAATTTTAGCGGGAAATGATTTTCGTCTAACCGACCTGAAATTGGGTCCATTTAATTGCACTCATTACGCACCATTATGCACCACAGTCGATTTATTACGCACCATACCAGTTAGCGGAAATAATTAATTTTTAAATTTAGGCTTTATATTTTCAATTTTTAGCAGGGGAAAAATTACGTCTGCCCGCCCCACTTTTACTAATCCTCCTAAAAATGGTTCCATTCAATTGCACCCATTTTGCACCATTATGCACCACAGTCGCTTTATTATAAACCATACTAGTTAGCGGAAATAATTAATTTTTAAAATTTAGACTTTAAATTTTCAATTTTAGCGGGAAATGATTTTTGTCTAACCGACCTGAAATTGGTTCCATTCAATTGCACTCATTACGCACCATTATGCACCACAGTCGATTTATTATAAACCATACTAGTTAGCGGAAATAATTAATTTTTAAAATTTAGACTTTAAATTTTCAATTTTAGCGGGAAATGATTTTCGTCTAACCGACCTGAAATTGGTTCCATTCAATTGCACTCATTACACACCATTATGCACCACAGTCAATTTATTATACACCATACTAGTTAGCGGAAATAATTAATTTTTAAAATTTAGACTTTAAATTTTCAATTTAAGCGGGAAATGATTTTCGTCTAACCGACCTGAAATTGGGTCCATTTAATTGCACTCATTACGCACCATTATGCACCACAGTCGATTTATTATACACCATACTAGTTAGCGGAAATAATTAATTTTTAAAATTTAGACTTTAAATTTTCAATTTTAGCGGGAAATGATTTTCGTCTAACCGACCTGAAATTGGGTCCATTTAATTGCACTCATTACGCACCATTATGCACCACAGTCGATTTATTACGCACCATACCAGTTAGCGGAAATAATTAATTTTTAAATTTAGGCTTTATATTTTCAATTTTTAGCAGGGGAAAATTTAAGTCTGCCCGCCCCACTTTTACTAATCCTCCTAAAAATGGTTCCATTCAATTGCACCCATTTTGCACCATTATCCATTATGCACCACAGTCAATTTATTATAAACCATACTAGTTAGCGGAAATAATTAATTTTTAAAATTTAGCCTTTAAATTTTCAATTTTAGCGGGAAATTATTTTCGTCTAACCGACCTGAAATTGGTTCCATTCAATTGCACTCATTACGCACCATTATGCACCACAGTCGATTTATTATAAACCATACTAGTTAGCGGAAATAATTAATTTTTAAAATTTAGACTTTAAATTTTCAATTTTAGCGGGAAATGATTTTCGTCTAACCGACCTGAAATTGGTTCCATTTAATTGCACTCATTACGCACCATTATGCACCACAGTCGATTTATTGTGCACCATACTAGTTAGCGGAAATAATTAATTTTTAAATTTAGGCTTTATATTTTCAATTTTTAGCAGGGGAAAAATTACGTCTGCCCGCCCCACTTTTACTAATCCTCCTAAAAATGGTTCCATTCAATTGCACACATTACGCACCATTATGCACCACAGTCGATTTATTATAAACCATACTCGTTAGCGGAAATAATTAATTTTAAAAATTTAGACTTTAAATTTTCAATTTTAGCGGGAAATTATTTTCGTCTAACCGACCTGAAATTGGTTCCATTCAATTGCACTCATTACGCACCATTATGCACCACAGTCGATTTCTTATAAACCATACTAGTTAGCGGAAATAATTAATTTTTAAATTTAGGCTTTATATTTTAAATTTTTAGCAGGGGAAAAATTACGTCTGCCCGCCCCACTTTTACTGATCCTCCTAAAAATGGTTCCATTCAATTGCACCCATTACGCACCATTATGCACTACAGTCGAATCATTACGCACTATACTAGTTAAGGAAATAACTTATTTTTTAATTTTGGACTCACATTTTCGAATTAAAAAAGTGGGGGCTAGATTAACCCCAACCCCCCCCCCTTTCACCATAAGCATAGAAAATGGTGCCGTTTAAACGCACCCATTACGCACCATTATGCACCACAGTCGATTTATTACGCACCATACTAGTTAGAGGAAATAATTAATTTTTAAATTTAGGCTTTATATTTTAAATTTTTAGCAGGGGAAAAATTACGTCTGCCCGCCCCACTTTTACTAATCCTCCTAAAAATGGTTCCATTCAATTGCACTCATTACGCACCATTATGCACCACAGTCGATTTATTATAAACCATACTAGTTAGCGGAAATAATTAATTTTTAAAATTTAGACTTTAAATTTTCAATTTTAGCGGGAAATGATTTTCGTCTAACCGACCTGAAATTGGTTCCATTCAATTGCACTCATTACGCACCATTATGCACCACAGTCGATTTATTACGCACCATACCAGTTAGCGGAAATAATTAATTTTTAAATTTAGGCTTTATATTTTCAATTTTTAGCAGGGGAAAATTTAAGTCTGCCCGCCCCACTTTTACTAATCCTCCTAAAAATGGTTCCATTCAATTGCACCCATTTTGCACCATTATGCACCACAGTCAATTTATTATAAACCATACTAGTTAGCGGAAATAATTAATTTTTAAAATTTAGACTTTAAATTTTCAATTTTAGCGGGAAATTATTTTCGTCTAACCGACCTGAAATTGGTTCCATTCAATTGCACTCATTACGCACCATTATGCACCACAGTCGATTTCTTATAAACCATACTAGTTAGCGGAAATAATTAATTTTTAAATTTAGGCTTTATATTTTAAATTTTTAGCAGGGGAAAAATTACGTCTGCCCGCCCCACTTTTACTGATCCTCCTAAAAATGGTTCCATTCAATTGCACCCATTACGCACCATTATGCACTACAGTCGAATCATTACGCACTATACTAGTTAAGGAAATAACTTATTTTTTAATTTTGGACTCACATTTTCGAATTAAAAAAGTGGGGGCTAGATTAACCCCAACCCCCCCCCCCTTTCACCATAAGCATAGAAAATGGTGCCGTTTAAACGCACCCATTACGCACCATTATGCACCACAGTCGATTTATTACGCACCATACTAGTTAGAGGAAATAATTAATTTTTAAATTTAGGCTTTATATTTTAAATTTTTAGCAGGGGAAAAATTACGTCTGCCCGCCCCACTTTTACTAATCCTCCTAAAAATGGTTCCATTCAATTGCACTCATTACGCACCATTATGCACCACAGTCGATTTATTATAAACCATACTAGTTAGCGGAAATAATTAATTTTTAAAATTTAGACTTTAAATTTTCAATTTTAGCGGGAAATGATTTTCGTCTAACCGACCTGAAATTGGTTCCATTCAATTGCACTCATTACGCACCATTATGCACCACAGTCGATTTATTATAAACCATACTAGTTAGCGGAAATAATTAATTTTTAAAATTTAGACTTTAAATTTCAATTTTAGCGGGAAATGATTTTCGTCTAACCGACCTGAAATTGGTTCCATTTAATTGCACTCATTATGCACCATTATGCACCACAGTCGATTTATTATGCACCATACCAGTTAGCGGAAATAATTAATTTTTAAATTTAGGCTTTATATTTTCAATTTTTAGCAGGGGAAAATTTAAGTCTGCCCGCCCCACTTTTACTAATCCTCCTAAAAATGGTTCCATTCAATTGCACCCATTTTGCACCATTATGCACCACAGTCAATTTATTATAAACCATACTAGTTAGCGGAAATAATTAATTTTTAAAATTTAGACTTTAAATTTTCAATTTTAGCGGGAAATGATTTTCGTCTAACCGACCTGAAATTGGTTCCATTTAATTGCACTCATTACGCACCATTATGCACCACAGTCGATTTATTGTGCACCATACTAGTTAGCGGAAATAATTAATTTTTAAATTTAGACTTTAAATTTTCAATTTTAGCGGGAAATTATTTTCGTCTAACCGACCTGAAATTGGTTCCATTCAATTGCACTCATTACGCACCATTATGCACCACAGTCGATTTCTTATAAACCATACTAGTTAGCGGAAATAATTAATTTTTAAATTTAGGCTTTATATTTTAAATTTTTAGCAGGGGAAAAATTACGTCTGCCCGCCCCACTTTTACTAATCCTCCTAAAAATGGTTCCATTCAATTGCACACATTACGCACCATTATGCACCACAGTCGATTTATTATAAACCATACTCGTTAGCGGAAATAATTAATTTTAAAAATTTAGACTTTAAATTTTCAATTTTAGCGGGAAATTATTTTCGTCTAACCGACCTGAAATTGGTTCCATTCAATTGCACTCATTACGCACCATTATGCACCACAGTCGATTTCTTATAAACCATACTAGTTAGCGGAAATAATTAATTTTTAAATTTAGGCTTTATATTTTAAATTTTTAGCAGGGGAAAAATTACGTCTGCCCGCCCCACTTTTACTGATCCTCCTAAAAATGGTTCCATTCAATTGCACCCATTACGCACCATTATGCACTACAGTCGAATCATTACGCACTATACTAGTTAAGGAAATAACTTATTTTTTAATTTTGGACTCACATTTTCGAATTAAAAAAGTGGGGGCTAGATTAACCCCAACCCCCCCCCCCCTTTCACCATAAGCATAGAAAATGGTGCCGTTTAAACGCACCCATTACGCACCATTATGCACCACAGTCGATTTATTACGCACCATACTAGTTAGCGGAAATAATTAATTTTTAAATTTAGGCTTTATATTTTCAATTTATAGCAGGGGAAAAATTACGTCTGCCCGCCCCACTTTAACTAATACTTCTAAAAATGGTTCCATTCAATTGCACCCATTACGCACCATTATGCACCCCAGTCGAATTATTACGCACCATACTAGTTAAGGAAATAACTTATTTTTTAATTTTGGACTTTCAAATTTTCGAATTTAAAAAGTGGGTGCTAGGTTAACCCCAGCCCCCCCCCTTTCACCTTAAGCATCGAAAATGGTGCCATTCAAACGCACCCATTACGCACCATTATGCACCACAGTCGAATAATTACGCACCATACTAGTTAAGGAAATTTCTAATTTTTTTAATTTTGGACTAAAAAGGGGGGCTAGGTTAACCTTGGATGTCGTTACTTTAACAATACGGGATATGTTGATTTGATGTTTTTCGGCTGTTAAATGCTGTCATTTTACACGTAATCCTTTACAATTTGAAATTTTCTCAGTTTCCTGTTACAATTTCAAGGCTCAAATTTAAGGGAAGGGTTTTAAAATATATAAAAGGTGAGGAAAACCGATGGAAATTATTTTAGAAATATAATTTGCTTTTGAAAATTCCAAAAACAAAACTCTTTAAACCTAAAACATTTTCAATATCTGCGCCTTCATAGATCTCAGCTACTCCCCCTTAATTCAACCTTTCAACTGCTTTGATTAAAGCATTTTTTATTTAATATACTTATGGCTTCAATCTCAAATTCATCGATCTATTATTTCCGGTGGGCGGATTAAATCATGATTCTGTTAGATTACAATCACACCTGTATCTTTGATTTAAAATGATTTAATCATGATTAGATTTTTATCATGTTTATTAGGACACTTCGATACTAAGTGACCTACCCCGAGATTATTTCATTATTACTAACACAATAAAACAGAACCCCAGAAGCATTTCGTGGGTAAACCCTAGTTCAGAAATTCAGAATCGAAACCATTTGAGTGATGGCTGTATATTTTACAATTTCTCCAAGGACTAGAGCAGAACATGGTAAATTTAAAAGATACTGTAGTCTTTTAAACATTTTTACACACAATCCCTATGTGTAGTGTATTAGTTTCAAGTACAGTGTAGGTGCCCACCGCCGTTCGTTTGATTAATCTCGAACCGTTTGCGACACAAAATCCAACGATACGTCAATCGATTAGGAATAGAAAACCCTCGTCGTCATTGTTAATTATTTTAAAATAGGACGTCAAGAAGTTGGTCATTTGCCCAGTTTTTTTATACCGCCGTTTTTTTTTTCAAATTGGAATGAATTTTGCGCTTTAACTCTCGAACCGATTGCATTGTAATATCAAACGATACATCAATCGATCGATAACGTTAAACCCTAAATCGATGAACTAGAAGTTGGTCATTTATACTTTTCAAATTTACAGCAAAACAGAAGAAGAAAAAAAAAGGACTGGACATATTCTATGATGAGTATTTTCAAAGGAAAATGCTTGGACAGGGTGAATGTATTATTTCAGACGGTATTCTTAACACATCAGCGGGATTGTGTGTACGGACATGTCCGTCACATCTTGTTAACACGATATTTGTGGTTGTATTTTATAAAGATTTTACTCCTTAATCTTCAAGTAAGCTGTAGTTTTCTACAATTACCTATAACAACACCACTACACAGACCCCGACTAAAATCGCACCCCGTGCCGAAAAACATCAAATCAACATATCCCGTATTGTTAAAGTAACGACATCCAAGGTTAACCTAGCCCCCCCTTTTTTAATTAGAAAATGTGAAAGTACAAAATTAAAAAAATTAAGTTATTTCCTTAACTAGTATGGTGCGTAATGATTCGACTGTGGTGCATAATGGTGCGTAATGGGTGCATTTGAATGGCACCATTTTCGATGCTTATGGTGAAAGGGGGGGCTGGGGTTAACCTAGCCCCCACTTTTCTAATTCGTAAATGTGAAAGTGCAAAATAAAAAAATAAGTTATTTCCTTAACTAGTATGGTGCGTAATGATTCGACTGTGGTGCAAAATGGTGCGTAATGGGTGCAATTGAATGGAACCAATTTCAGGTCGGTTAGACGAAAATCATTTCCCGCTAAAATTGAAAATTTAAAGTCTAAATTTTAAAAATTAATTATTTCCGCTAACTAGTATGATTTATAATAAATCGACTGTGGTGCATAATGGTGCGTTATGGGTGCAATTAAATGGAACCATTTTTAGGAGGATTAGTAAAAGTGGGGCGGGCAGACGTAATTTTTCCCCTGCTAAAAATTTAAAATATAAAGCCTAAATTTAAAAATTAATTATTTCCGCTAACTAGTATGGTGCATAAAAAATCGACTGTCGTGCATAATGGTGCGTAATGAGTGCAATTGAATGGAACCAATTTCAGGTCGGTTGGACGAAAATCATTTCCCGCTAAAATTGAAAATTTAAAGTCTAAATTTTAAAAATTAATTATTTCCGCTAACTAGTATGGTGCATAATAAATCGACTGTGGTGCATAATGGTGCGTAATGAGTGCAATTGAATGGAACCAATTTCAGGTCGGTTAGACGAAAATCATTTCCCGCTAAAATTGAAAATTTAAAGTCCAAATTTTAAAAATTAATTATATCCGCTAACTAGTATGGTGCATAATAAATCGACTGTGGTGCATAATGGTGCGTAATGGGTGCGATTAAATGGAACCATTTTTAGGAGGATTAGTAAAAGTGGGGCGGTTAGACGTAATTTTCCCCTGCTAAAAATTTAAAATATAAAGCCTAAATTTAAAAATTAATTATTTCCGCTAACTAGTATGGTTTATAATAAATCGACTGTGGTGCATAATGGTGCGTAACGGGTGCAATTGAATGGAACCATTTTTAGGAGGATTAGTAAAAGTGGGGCGGGCAGACGTAATTTTCCCCTGCTAAAAATTTAAAATTTAAAGTCTAAATTTTAAAAAATAATTATTTCCGCTAACTAGTATGGTGCATAATAAATCGACTGTGGTGCATAATGGTGCGTAATGAGTGCAATTGAATGGAACCAATTTCAGGTCGGTTAGACGAAAATCATTTCCCGCTAAAATTGAAAATTTAAAGTCTAAATTTTAAAAATTAATTATTTCCGCTAACTAGTATGGTGCATAATAAATCGACTGTCGTGCATAATGGTGCGTAATGAGTGCAATTGAATGGAACCAATTTCAGGTCGGTTGGACGAAAATCATTTCCCGCTAAAATTGAAAATTTAAAGTCTAAATTTTAAAAAATAATTATTTCCGCTAACTAGTATGGTGCATAATAAATCCACTGTGGAGCATAATGGTGCGTAATGAGTGCAATTGAATGGAACCAATTTCAGGTCGGTTAGACGAAAATCATTTCCCGCTAAAATTGAAAATTTAAAGTCTAAATTTTAAAAATGAATTATTTCCGCTAACTATTATGGTTTATAATAAATCGACTGTGGTGCATAATGGTGCGTAATGGGTGCAATTGAATGGAACCATTTTTAGGAGGATTAGTAAAAGTGGGGCAGGCAGACGTAATTTTCCCCTGCTAAAAATTTAAAATATAAAGCCTAAATTTTAAAAAATAATTATTTCCGCTAACTAGTATGGTGCATAATAAATCGACTGTGGTGCATAATGGTGCGTAATGAGTGCAATTGAATGGAACCAATTTCAGGTCGGTTAGATGAAAATTATTTCCCGCTTAAATTGAAAATTTAAAGTCTAAATTTTAAAAATTAATTATTTCCGCTAACTAGTATGGTTTATAAGAAATCGACTGTGGTGCATAATGGTGCGTTATGAGTGCAATTGAATGGAACCATTTTTAGGAGGATTAGTAAAAGTGGGGCAGGCAGACGTAATTTTTCCCCTGCTAAAAATTTAAAATATAAAGCCTAAATTTAAAAATTAATTATTTCCGCTAACTAGTATGGTTTATAATAAATCGACTGTGGTGCATAATGGTGCGTAATGGGTGCAATTGAATGGAACCATTTTTAGGAGGATTAGTAAAAGTGGGGCAGGCAGACGTAATTTTTCCCCTGCTAAAAATTTAAAATATAAAGCCTAAATTTAAAAATTAATTATTTCCGCTAACTATTATGGTGCATAATAAATCGACTGTCGTGCATAATGGTGCGTAATGAGTGCAATTGAATGGAACCAATTTCAGGTCGGTTAGACAAAAATCATTTCCCGCTAAAATTGAAAATTTAAAGTCTAAATTTTAAAAATTAATTATTTCCGCTAACTAGTATGGTGCATAATAAATCGACTGTGGTGCATAATGGTGCGTAATGAGTGCAATTGAATGGAACCAATTTCAGGTCGGTTAGACGAAAATCACTTCCCGCTAAAATTGAAAATTTTAAGTCTAAATTTTAAAAATTAATTATTTCCGCTAACTAGTATGGTGCATAATAAGTCGACTGTGGTGCATAATGGTGCGTAATGAGTGCAATTGAATGGAACCAATTTCAGGTCGGTTAGACGAAAATCATTTCCCGCTAAAATTGAAAATTTAAAGTCTAAATTTTAAAAATTAATTATTTCCGCTAACTAGTATGGTGCATAATAAATCGACTGTGGTGCATAATGAGTGCAATTGAATGGAACCAATTTCAGGTCGGTTAGACGAAAATCATTTCCCGCTAAAATTGAAAATTTAAAGTCTAAATTTTAAAAATTAATTTTTTCCGCTAACTAGTATGGTTTATAATAAATCGACTGTGGTGCATAATGGTGCGTAATGGGTGCAATTGAATGGAACCATTTTTAGGAGGATTAGTAAAAGTGGGGCGGTTAGACGTAATTTTCCCCTGCTAAAAATTTAAAATATAAAGCCTAAATTTAAAAATTAATTATTTCCGCTAACTAGTATGGTGCATAATAAATCGACTGTCGTGCATAATGTTGCGTAATGAGTGCAATTGAATGGAACCAATTTCAGGTCGGTTAGACGAAAATCAT
The DNA here is from genome assembly GCF_980474605.1 of Leiobunum rupestre. NCBI lineage: Eukaryota > Metazoa > Arthropoda > Arachnida > Opiliones > Sclerosomatidae > Leiobunum > Leiobunum rupestre. The sequence goes on from NC_143385.1 coordinate 80,611,846, forward strand.
TTCCCGCTAAAATTGAAAATTTAAAGTCTAAATTTTAAAAAATAATTATTTCCGCTAACTAGTATGGTGCATAATAAATCCACTGTGGAGCATAATGGTGCGTAATGAGTGCAATTGAATGGAACCAATTTCAGGTCGGTTGGACGAAAATCATTTCCCGCTAAAATTGAAAATTTAAAGTCTAAATTTTAAAAATTAATTATTTCCGCTAACTAGTATGGTGCATAATAAATCGACTGTGGTGCATAATGGTGCGTAATGAGTGCAATTGAATGGAACCATTTTTAGGAGGATTAGTAAAAGTGGGGCAGGCAGACGTAATTTTTCCCCTGCTAAAAATTTAAAATATAAAGCCTAAATTTAAAAATTAATTATTTCCGCTAACTAGTATGGTGCATAATAAATCGACTGTCGTGCATAATGGTGCGTAATGAGTGCAATTGAATGGAACCAATTTCAGGTCGGTTAGACAAAAATCATTTCCCGCTAAAATTGAAAATTTAAAGTCTTAATTTTAAAAATTAATTATTTCCGCTAACTAGTATGGTGCATAATAAATCGACTGTGGTGCATAATGGTGCGTAATGAGTGCAATTGAATGGAACCAATTTCAGGTCGGTTAGACGAAAATCATTTCCCGCTAAAATTGAAAATTTAAAGTCTAAATTTTAAAAAATAATTATTTCCGCTAACTAGTATGGTGCATAATAAATCCACTGTGGAGCATAATGGTGCGTAATGAGTGCAATTGAATGGAACCAATTTCAGGTCGGTTGGACGAAAATCATTTCCCGCTAAAATTGAAAATTTAAAGTCTAAATTTTAAAAATTAATTATTTCCGCTAACTAGTATGGTTTATAAGAAATCGACTGTGGTGCATAATGGTGCGTAATGAGTGCAATTGAATGGAACCATTTTTAGGAGGATTAGTAAAAGTGGGGCAGGCAGACGTAATTTTTCCCCTGCTAAAAATTTAAAATATAAAGCCTAAATTTAAAAATTAATTATTTCCGCTAACTAGTATGGTGCATAATAAATCGACTGTCGTGCATAATGGTGCGTAATGAGTGCAATTGAATGGAACCAATTTCAGGTCGGTTAGACAAAAATCATTTCCCGCTAAAATTGAAAATTTAAAGTCTAAATTTTAAAAATTAATTATTTCCGCTAACTAGTATGGTGCATAATAAATCGACTGTGGTGCATAATGGTGCGTTATGAGTGCAATTAAATGGAACCAATTTCAGGTCGGTTAGACGAAAATCATTTCCCGCTAAAATTGAAAATTTAAAGTCTAAATTTTAAAAAATAATTATTTCCGCTAACTAGTATGGTGCATAATAAATCCACTGTGGAGCATAATGGTGCGTAATGAGTGCAATTGAATGGAACCAATTTCAGGTCGGTTAGACGAAAATCATTTCCCGCTAAAATTGAAAATTTAAAGACTAAATTTTAAAAATTAATTATTTCCGCTAACTAGTATGGTTTATAATAAATCGACTGTGGTGCATAATGGTGCGTAATGGGTGCAATTGAATGGAACCATTTTTAGGAGGATTAGTAAAAGTGGGGCGGGTAGACGTAATTTTCCCCTGCTAAAAATTTAAAATATAAAGCCTAAATTTAAAAATTAATTATTTCCGCTAACTAGTATGGTTTATAATAAATCGACTGTGGTGCATAATGGTGCGTAATGGGTGCAATTGAATGGAACCATTTTTAGGAGGATTAGTAAAAGTGGGGCAGGCTGACGTAATTTTTCCCCTGCTAAAAATTTAAAATATAAAGCCTAAATTTAAAAATTAATTATTTCCGCTAACTATTATGGTTCATAATAAATCGACTGTCGTGCATAATGGTGCGTAATGAATGCAATTGAATGGTACCAATTTCAGGTCGGTTAGACAAAAATCATTTCCCGCTAAAATTGAAAATTTAAAGTCTAAATTTTAAAAATTAATTATTTCCGCTAACTAGTATGGTGCATAATAAATCGACTGTGGTGCATAATGGTGCGTAATGAGTGCAATTGAATGGAACCAATTTCAGGTCGGTTAGACGAAAATCACTTCCCGCTAAAATTCAAAATTTAAAGTCTAAATTTTAAAAATTAATTATTTCCGCTAACTAGTATGGTTTATAAGAAATCGACTGTGGTGCATAATGGTGCGTAACGGCTGCAATTGAATGGAACCATTTTTAGGAGGATTAGTAAAAGTGGGGCGGGCAGACGTAATTTTCCCCTGCTAAAAATTTAAAATATAAAGCCTAAATTTAAAAATTAATTATTTCCGCTAACTAGTATGGTGCATAATAAATCGACTGTCGTGCATAATGGTGCGTAATGAGTGCAATTGAATGGAACCAATTTCAGGTCGGTTGGACGAAAATCATTTCCCGCTAAAATTGAAAATTTAAAGTCTAAATTTTAAAAAATAATTATTTCCGCTAACTAGTATGGTGCATAATAAATCGACTGTGGTGCATAATGGTGCGTAATGAGTGCAATTGAATGGAACCAATTTCAGGTCGGTTAGACGAAAATCATTTCCCGCTAAAATTGAAAATTTAAAGTCTAAATTTTAAAAATTAATTATTTCCGCTAACTAGTATGGTGCATAATAAATCGACTGTCGTGCATAATGGTGCGTAATGAGTGCAATAGAATGGAACCAATTTCAGGTCGGTTGGACGAAAATCATTTCCCGCTAAAATTGAAAATTTAAAGTCTAAATTTTAAAAAATAATTATTTCCGCTAACTAGTATGGTGCATAATAAATCCACTGTGGAGCATAATGGTGCGTAATGAGTGCAATTGAATGGAACCAATTTCAGGTCGGTTAGACGAAAATAATTTCCCGCTAAAATTGAAAATTTAAAGTCTAAATTTTAAAAATGAATTATTTCCGCTAACTATTATGGTTTATAATAAATCGACTGTGGTGCATAATGGTGCGTAATGGGTGCAATTGAATGGAACCATTTTTAGGAGGATTAGTTAAAGTGGGGCGGCAGACGTAATTTTCCCCTGCTAAAAATTTAAAATATAAAGCCTCAATTTTAAAAAATAATTATGTCCGCTAACTAGTATGGTGCATAATAAATCGACTGTGGTGCATAATGGTGCGTAATGAGTGCAATTGAATGGAACCAATTTCAGGTCGGTTAGATGAAAATCATTTCCCGCTTAAATTGAAAATTTAAAGTCTAAATTTTAAAAATTAATTATTTCCGCTAACTAGTATGGTGCATAATAAATCGACTGTCGTGCATAATGGTGCGTAATGAGTGCAATGAATGGAACCAATTTCAGGTCGGTTGGACGAAAATCATTTCCCGCTAAAATTGAAAATTTAAAGTCTAAATTTTAAAAATTAATTATTTCCGCTAACTAGTATGGTGCATAATAAATCGACTGTCGTGCATAATGGTGCGTAATGAGTGCAATAGAATGGAACCAATTTCAGGTCGGTTGGACGAAAATCATTTCCCGCTAAAATTGAAAATTTAAAGTCTAAATTTTAAAAATTAATTATTTCCGCTAACTAGTATGGTGCATAATAAATCGACTGTCGTGCATAATGGTGCGTAATGAGTGCAATAGAATGGAACCAATTTCAGGTCGGTTGGACGAAAATCATTTCCCGCTAAAATTGAAAATTTAAAGTCTAAATTTTAAAAAATAATTATTTCCGCTAACTAGTATGGTGCATAATAAATCCACTGTGGAGCATAATGGTGCGTAATGAGTGCAATTGAATGGAACCAATTTCAGGTCGGTTAGACGAAAATCATTTCCCGCTAAAATTGAAAATTTAAAGTCTAAATTTTAAAAATGAATTATTTCCGCTAACTATTATGGTTTATAATAAATCGACTGTGGTGCATAATGGTGCGTAATGGGTGCAATTGAATGGAACCATTTTTAGGAGGATTAGTAAAAGTGGGGCGGCAGACGTAATTTTCCCCTGCTAAAAATTTAAAATATAAAGCCTCAATTTTAAAAAATAATTATGTCCGCTAACTAGTATGGTGCATAATAAATCGACTGTGGTGCATAATGGTGCGTAATGAGTGCAATTGAATGGAACCAATTTCAGGTCGGTTAGATGAAAATCATTTCCCGCTTAAATTGAAAATTTAAAGTCTAAATTTTAAAAATTAATTATTTCCGCTAACTAGTATGGTGCATAATAAATCGACTGTCGTGCATAATGGTGCGTAATGAGTGCAATGAATGGAACCAATTTCAGGTCGGTTGGACGAAAATCATTTCCCGCTAAAATTGAAAATTTAAAGTCTAAATTTTAAAAATTAATTATTTCCGCTAACTAGTATGGTTTATAAGAAATCGACTGTGGTGCATAATGGTGCGTAATGAGTGCAATTGAATGGAACCATTTTTAGGAGGATTAGTAAAAGTGGGGCAGGCAGACGTAATTTTTCCCCTGCTAAAAATTTAAAATATAAAGCCTAAATTTAAAAATTAATTATTTCCGCTAACTAGTATGGTTTATAATAAATCGACTGTGGTGCATAATGGTGCGTAATGGGTGCAATTGAATGGAACAATTTTTAGGAGGATTAGTAAAAGTGGGGCAGGCAGACGTAATTTTTCCCCTGCTAAAAATTTAAAATATAAAGCCTAAATTTAAAAATTAATTATTTCCGCTAACTATTATGGTGCATAATAAATCGACTGTCGTGCATAATGGTGCGTAATGAGTGCAATTGAATGGAACCAATTTCAGGTCGGTTAGACAAAAATCATTTCCCGCTAAAATTGAAAATTTAAAGTCTAAATTTTAAAAATTAATTATTTCCGCTAACTAGTATGGTGCATAATAAATCGACTGTGGTGCATAATGGTGCGTAATGAGTGCAATTGAATGGAACCAATTTCAGGTCGGTTAGACGAAAATCACTTCCCGCTAAAATTGAAAATTTAAAGTCTAAATTTTAAAAATTAATTATTTCCGCTAACTAGTATGGTGCATAATAAGTCGACTGTGGTGCATAATGGTGCGTAATGAGTGCAATTGAATGGAACCATTTTTAGGAGGATTAGTAAAAGTGGGGCGGGCAGACGTAATTTTTCCCCTGCTAAAAATTTAAAATATAAAGCCTAAATTTAAAAATTAATTATTTCCGCTAACTAGTATGGTTTATAATAAATCGACTGTGGTGCATAATGGTGCGTAATGGGTGCAATTGAATGGAACAATTTTTAGGAGGATTAGTAAAAGTGGGGCAGGCAGACGTAATTTTTCCCCTGCTAAAAATTTAAAATATAAAGCCTAAATTTAAAAATTAATTATTTCCGCTAACTATTATGGTGCATAATAAATCGACTGTCGTGCATAATGGTGCGTAATGAGTGCAATTGAATGGAACCAATTTCAGGTCGGTTAGACAAAAATCATTTCCCGCTAAAATTGAAAATTTAAAGTCTAAATTTTAAAAATTAATTATTTCCGCTAACTAGTATGGTGCATAATAAATCGACTGTGGTGCATAATGGTGCGTAATGAGTGCAATTGAATGGAACCAATTTCAGGTCGGTTAGACGAAAATCACTTCCCGCTAAAATTGAAAATTTAAAGTCTAAATTTTAAAAATTAATTATTTCCGCTAACTAGTATGGTGCATAATAAGTCGACTGTGGTGCATAATGGTGCGTAATGAGTGCAATTGAATGGAACCAATTTCAGGTCGGTTAGACGAAAATCATTTCCCGCTAAAATTGAAAATTTAAAGTCTAAATTTTAAAAATTAATTTTTTCCGCTAACTAGTATGGTTTATAATAAATCGACTGTGGTGCATAATGGTGCGTAATGGGTGCAATTGAATGGAACCATTTTTAGGAGGATTAGTAAAAGTGGGGCGGTTAGACGTAATTTTCCCCTGCTAAAAATTTAAAATATAAAGCCTAAATTTAAAAATTAATTATTTCCGCTAACTAGTATGGTGCATAATAAATCGACTGTCGTGCATAATGTTGCGTAATGAGTGCAATTGAATGGAACCAATTTCAGGTCGGTTAGACGAAAATCATTTCCCGCTAAAATTGAAAATTTAAAGTCTAAATTTTAAAAAATAATTATTTCCGCTAACTAGTATGGTGCATAATAAATCGACTGTGGTGCATAATGGTGCGTTATGAGTGCAATTGAATGGAACCAATTTCAGGTCGGTTAGACGAAAATCATTTCCCGCTAAAATTGAAAATTTAAAGTCTAAATTTTAAAAAATAATTATTTCCGCTAACTAGTATGGTGCATAATAAATCCACTGTGGAGCATAATGGTGCGTAATGAGTGCAATTGAATGGAACCAATTTCAGGTCGGTTAGACGAAAATCATTTCCCGCTAAAATTGAAAATTTAAAGACTAAATTTTAAAAATTAATTATTTCCGCTAACTAGTATGGTTTATAATAAATCGACTGTGGTGCATAATGGTGCGTAATGGGTGCAATTGAATGGAACCATTTTTAGGAGGATTAGTATAAGTGGGGCGGGTAGACGTAATTTTCCCCTGCTAAAAATTTAAAATATAAAGCCTAAATTTAAAAATTAATTATTTCCGCTAACTAGTATGGTTTATAATAAATCGACTGTGGTGCATAATGGTGCGTAATGGGTGCAATTGAATGGAACCATTTTTAGGAGGATTAGTAAACGTGGGGCAGGCAGACGTAATTTTTCCCCTGCTAAAAATTTAAAATATAAAGCCTAAATTTAAAAATTAATTATTTCCGCTAACTATTATGGTTCATAATAAATCGACTGTCGTGCATAATGGTGCGTAATGAATGCAATTGAATGGTACCAATTTCAGGTCGGTTAGACAAAAATCATTTCCCGCTAAAATTGAAAATTTAAAGTCTAAATTTTAAAAATTAATTATTTCCGCTAACTAGTATGGTGCATAATAAATCGACTGTGGTGCATAATGGTGCGTAATGAGTGCAATTGAATGGTACCAATTTCAGGTCGGTTAGACAAAAATCATTTCCCGCTAAAATTGAAAATTTAAAGTCTAAATTTTAAAAATTAATTATTTCCGCTAACTAGTATGGTGCATAATAAATCGACTGTGGTGCATAATGGTGCGTAATGAGTGCAATTGAATGGAACCAATTTCAGGTCGGTTAGACGAAAATCACTTCCCGCTAAAATTCCAAATTTAAAGTCTAAATTTTAAAAATTAATTATTTCCGCTAACTAGTATGGTTTATAATAAATCGACTGTGGTGCATAATGGTGCGTTATGGGTGCAATTAAATGGAACCATTTTTAGGAGGATTAGTAAAAGTGGGGCGGGCAGACGTAATTTTTCCCCTGCTAAAAATTTAAAATATAAAGCCTAAATTTAAAAATTAATTATTTCCGCTAACTAGTATGGTGCATAAAAAATCGACTGTCGTGCATAATGGTGCGTAATGAGTGCAATTGAATGGAACCAATTTCAGGTCGGTTGGACGAAAATCATTTCCCGCTAAAATTGAAAATTTAAAGTCTAAATTTTAAAAATTAATTATTTCCGCTAACTAGTATGGTGCATAATAAATCGACTGTGGTGCATAATGGTGCGTAATGAGTGCAATTGAATGGAACCAATTTCAGGTCGGTTAGACGAAAATCATTTCCCGCTAAAATTGAAAATTTAAAGTCCAAATTTTAAAAATTAATTATATCCGCTAACTAGTATGGTGCATAATAAATCGACTGTGGTGCATAATGGTGCGTAATGAGTGCAATTGAATGGAACCAATTTCAGGTCGGTTAGATGAAAATCATTTCCCGCTAAAATTGAAAATTTAAAGTCTAAATTTTAAAAATTAATTATTTCCGCTAACTAGTATGGTTTATAATCAATCGACTGTGGTGCATAATGGTGCGTAATGGGTGCGATTAAATGGAAACATTTTTAGGAGGATAAGTAAAAGTGGGGCGGTTAGACGTAATTTTCCCCTGCTAAAAATTTAAAATATAAAGCCTAAATTTAAAAATTAATTATTTCCGCTAACTAGTATGGTGCATAATAAATCGACTGTCGTGCATAATGGTGCGTAATGAGTGCAATTGAATGGAACCAATTTCAGGTCGGTTGGACGAAAATCATTTCCCGCTAAAATTGAAAATTTAAAGTCTAAATTTTAAAAAATAATTATTTCCGCTAACTAGTATGGTGCATAATAAATCGACTGTGGTGCATAATGGTGCGTAATGAGTGCAATTGAATGGAACCAATTTCAGGTCAGTTAGACGAAAATCATTTCCCGCTAAAATTGAAAATTTAAAGTCTAAATTTTAAAAATTAATTATTTCCGCTAACTAGTATGGTGCATAATAAATCGACTGTCGTGCATAATGGTGCGTAATGAGTGCAATAGAATGGAACCAATTTCAGGTCGGTTGGACGAAAATCATTTCCCGCTAAAATTGAAAATTTAAAGTCTAAATTTTAAAAAATAATTATTTCCGCTAACTAGTATGGTGCATAATAAATCCACTGTGGAGCATAATGGTGCGTAATGAGTGCAATTGAATGGAACCAATTTCAGGTCGGTTAGACGAAAATCATTTCCCGCTAAAATTGAAAATTTAAAGTCTAAATTTTAAAAATGAATTATTTCCGCTAACTATTATGGTTTATAATAAATCGACTGTGGTGCATAATGGTGCGTAATGGGTGCAATTGAATGGAACCATTTTTAGGAGGATTAGTAAAAGTGGGGCGGCAGACGTAATTTTCCCCTGCTAAAAATTTAAAATATAAAGCCTCAATTTTAAAAAATAATTATTTCCGCTAACTAGTATGGTGCATAATAAATCGACTGTGGTGCATAATGGTGCGTAATGAGTGCAATTGAATGGAACCAATTTCAGGTCGGTTAGATGAAAATCATTTCCCGCTTAAATTGAAAATTTAAAGTCTAAATTTTAAAAATTAATTATTTCCGCTAACTAGTATGGTGCATAATAAATCGACTGTCGTGCATAATGGTGCGTAATGAGTGCTATGAATGGAACCAATTTCAGGTCGGTTGGACGAAAATCATTTCCCGCTAAAATTGAAAATTTAAAGTCTAAATTTTAAAAATTAATTATTTCCGCTAACTAGTATGGTTTATAAGAAATCGACTGTGGTGCATAATGGTGCGTAATGAGTGCAATTGAATGGAACCATTTTTAGGAGGATTAGTAAAAGTGGGGCAGGCAGACGTAATTTTTCCCCTGCTAAAAATTTAAAATATAAAGCCTAAATTTAAAAATTAATTATTTCCGCTAACTAGTATGGTTTATAATAAATCGACTGTGGTGCATAATGGTGCGTAATGGGTGCAATTGAATGGAACAATTTTTAGGAGGATTAGTAAAAGTGGGGCAGGCAGACGTAATTTTTCCCCTGCTAAAAATTTAAAATATAAAGCCTAAATTTAAAAATTAATTATTTCCGCTAACTGTTATGGTGCATAATAAATCGACTGTCGTGCATAATGGTGCGTAATGAGTGCAATTGAATGGAACCAATTTCAGGTCGGTTAGACAAAAATCATTTCCCGCTAAAATTGAAAATTTAAAGTCTAAATTTTAAAAATTAATTATTTCCGCTAACTAGTATGGTGCATAATAAATCGACTGTGGTGCATAATGGTGCGTAATGAGTGCAATTGAATGGAACCAATTTCAGGTCGGTTAGACGAAAATCACTTCCCGCTAAAATTGAAAATTTAAAGTCTAAATTTTAAAAATTAATTATTTCCGCTAACTAGTATGGTGCATAATAAGTCGACTGTGGTGCATAATGGTGCGTAATGTGTGCAATTGAATGGAACCAATTTCAGGTCGGTTAGACGAAAATCATTTCCCGCTAAAATTGAAAATTTAAAGTCTAAATTTTAAAACTTAATTTTTTCCGCTAACTAGTATGGTTTATAATAAATCGACTGTGGTGCATAATGGTGCGTAATGGGTGCAATTGAATGGAACCATTTTTAGGAGGATTAGTAAAAGTGGGGCGGTTAGACGTAATTTTCCCCTGCTAAAAATTTAAAATATAAAGCCTAAATTTAAAAATTAATTATTTCCGCTAACTAGTATGGTGCATAATAAATCGACTGTCGTGCATAATGTTGCGTAATGAGTGCAATTGAATGGAACCAATTTCAGGTCGGTTAGACGAAAATCATTTCCCGCTAAAATTGAAAATTTAAAGTCTAAATTTTAAAAAATAATTATTTCCGCTAACTAGTATGGTGCATAATAAATCCACTGTGGAGCATAATGGTGCGTAATGAGTGCAATTGAATGGAACCAATTTCAGGTCGGTTGGACGAAAATCATTTCCCGCTAAAATTGAAAATTTAAAGTCTAAATTTTAAAAATTAATTATTTCCGCTAACTAGTATGGTTTATAAGAAATCGACTGTGGTGCATAATGGTGCGTAATGAGTGCAATTGAATGGAACCATTTTTAGGAGGATTAGTAAAAGTGGGGCAGGCAGACGTAATTTTCCCCTGCTAAAAATTTAAAATATAAAGCCTCAATTTTAAAAAATAATTATTTCCGCTAACTAGTATGGTGCATAATAAATCGACTGTGGTGCATAATGGTGCGTAATGAGTGCAATTGAATGGAACCAATTTCAGGTCGGTTAGATGAAAATCATTTCCCGCTTAAATTGAAAATTTAAAGTCTAAATTTTAAAAATTAATTATTTCCGCTAACTAGTATGGTGCATAATAAATCGACTGTGGTGCATAATGGTGCGTAATGAGTGCAATTGAATGGAACCAATTTCAGGTCGGTTAGACGAAAATCACTTCCCGCTAAAATTGAAAATTTAAAGTCTAAATTTTAAAAATTAATTATTTCCGCTAACTAGTATGGTGCATAATAAGTCGACTGTGGTGCATAATGGTGCGTAATGTGTGCAATTGAATGGAACCAATTTCAGGTCGGTTAGACGAAAATCATTTCCCGCTAAAATTGAAAATTTAAAGTCTAAATTTTAAAACTTAATTTTTTCCGCTAACTAGTATGGTTTATAATAAATCGACTGTGGTGCATAATGGTGCGTAATGGGTGCAATTGAATGGAACCATTTTTAGGAGGATTAGTAAAAGTGGGGCGGTTAGACGTAATTTTCCCCTGCTAAAAATTTAAAATATAAAGCCTAAATTTAAAAATTAATTATTTCCGCTAACTAGTATGGTGCATAATAAATCGACTGTCGTGCATAATGTTGCGTAATGAGTGCAATTGAATGGAACCAATTTCAGGTCGGTTAGACGAAAATCATTTCCCGCTAAAATTGAAAATTTAAAGTCTAAATTTTAAAAAATAATTATTTCCGCTAACTAGTATGGTGCATAATAAATCCACTGTGGAGCATAATGGTGCGTAATGAGTGCAATTGAATGGAACCAATTTCAGGTCGGTTGGACGAAAATCATTTCCCGCTAAAATTGAAAATTTAAAGTCTAAATTTTAAAAATTAATTATTTCCGCTAACTAGTATGGTTTATAAGAAATCGACTGTGGTGCATAATGGTGCGTAATGAGTGCAATTGAATGGAACCATTTTTAGGAGGATTAGTAAAAGTGGGGCAGGCAGACGTAATTTTTCCCCTGCTAAAAATTTAAAATATAAAGCCTAAATTTAAAAATTAATTATTTCCGCTAACTAGTATGGTGCATAATAAATCGACTGTCGTGCATAATGGTGCGTAATGAGTGCAATTGAATGGAACCAATTTCAGGTCAGTTAGACGAAAATCATTTCCCGCTAAAATTGAAAATTTAAAGTCTAAATTTAAAAAAATAATTATTTCCGCTAACTAGTATGGTGCATAATAAATCCACTGTGGAGCATAATGGTGCGTAATGAGTGCAATTGAATGGAACCAATTTCAGGTCGGTTGGACGAAAATCATTTCCCGCTAAAATTGAAAATTTAAAGTCTAAATTTTAAAAATTAATTATTTCCGCTAACTAGTATGGTTTATAAGAAATCGACTGTGGTGCATAATGGTGCGTAATGAGTGCAATTGAATGGAACCATTTTTAGGAGGATTAGTAAAAGTGGGGCAGGCAGACGTAATTTTTCCCCTGCTAAAAATTTAAAATATAAAGCCTAAATTTAAAAATTAATTATTTCCGCTAACTAGTATGGTGCATAATAAATCGACTGTCGTGCATAATGGTGCGTAATGAGTGCAATTGAATGGAACCAATTTCAGGTCGGTTAGACGAAAATCATTTCCCGCTAAAATTGAAAATTTAAAGTCTAAATTTTAAAAAATAATTATTTCCGCTAACTAGTATGGTGCATAATAAATCCACTGTGGAGCATAATGGTGCGTAATGAGTGCAATTGAATGGAACCAATTTCAGGTCGGTTAGACGAAAATCATTTCCCGCTAAAATTGAAAATTTAAAGTCTAAATTTTAAAAATTAATTATTTCCGCTAACTAGTATGGTTTATAATAAATCGACTGTGGTGCATAATGGTGCGTAATGGGTGCAATTGAATGGAACCATTTTTAGGAGGATTAGTAAAAGTGGGGCGGGCAGACGTAATTTTCCCCTGCTAAAAATTTAAAATATAAAGCCTAAATTTAAAAATTAATTATTTCCGCTAACTAGTATGGTGCATAATAAATCGACTGTCGTGCATAATGGTGCGTAATGAGTGCAATTGAATGGAACCAATTTCAGGTCGGTTGGACGAAAATCATTTCCCGCTAAAATTGAAAATTTAAAGTCTAAATTTTAAAAAATAATTATTTCCGCTAACTAGTATGGTGCATAATAAATCGACTGTGGTGCATAATGGTGCGTAATGAGTGCAATTGAATGGAACCAATTTCAGGTCAGTTAGACGAAAATCATTTCCCGCTAAAATTGAAAATTTAAAGTCTAAATTTTAAAAATTAATTATTTCCGCTAACTAGTATGGTGCATAATAAATCGACTGTCGTGCATAATGGTGCGTAATGAGTGCAATAGAATGGAACCAATTTCAGGTCGGTTGGACGAAAATCATTTCCCGCTAAAATTGAAAATTTAAAGTCTAAATTTTAAAAAATAATTATTTCCGCTAACTAGTATGGTGCATAATAAATCCACTGTGGAGCATAATGGTGCGTAATGAGTGCAATTGAATGGAACCAATTTCAGGTCGGTTAGACGAAAATCATTTCCCGCTAAAATTGAAAATTTAAAGTCTAAATTTTAAAAATGAATTATTTCCGCTAACTATTATGGTTTATAATAAATCGACTGTGGTGCATAATGGTGCGTAATGGGTGCAATTGAATGAAACCATTTTTAGGAGGATTAGTAAAAGTGGGGCGGCAGACGTAATTTTCCCCTGCTAAAAATTTAAAATATAAAGCCTCAATTTTAAAAAATAATTATTTCCGCTAACTAGTATGGTGCATAATAAATCGACTGTGGTGCATAATGGTGCGTAATGAGTGCAATTGAATGGAACCAATTTCAGGTCGGTTAGATGAAAATCATTTCCCGCTTAAATTGAAAATTTAAAGTCTAAATTTTAAAAATTAATTATTTCCGCTAACTAGTATGGTGCATAATAAATCGACTGTGGTGCATAATGGTGCGTAATGAGTGCAATTGAATGGAACCAATTTCAGGTCGGTTAGACGAAAATCACTTCCCGCTAAAATTGAAAATTTAAAGTCTAAATTTTAAAAATTAATTATTTCCGCTAACTAGTATGGTGCATAATAAGTCGACTGTGGTGCATAATGGTGCGTAATGTGTGCAATTGAATGGAACCAATTTCAGGTCGGTTAGACGAAAATCATTTCCCGCTAAAATTGAAAATTTAAAGTCTAAATTTTAAAACTTAATTTTTTCCGCTAACTAGTATGGTTTATAATGAATCGACTGTGGTGCATAATGGTGCGTAATGGGTGCAATTGAATGGAACCATTTTTAGGAGGATTAGTAAAAGTGGGGCGGTTAGACGTAATTTTCCCCTGCTAAAAATTTAAAATATAAAGCCTAAATTTAAAAATTAATTATTTCCGCTAACTAGTATGGTGCATAATAAATCCACTGTGGAGCATAATGGTGCGTAATGAGTGCAATTGAATGGAACCAATTTCAGGTCGGTTAGACGAAAATCATTTCCCGCTAAAATTGAAAATTTAAAGTCTAAATTTTAAAAATTAATTATTTCCGCTAACTAGTATGGTTTATAATAAATCGACTGTGGTGCATAATGGTGCGTAATGGGTGCAATTGAATGGAACCATTTTTAGGAGGATTAGTAAAAGTGGGTCGGGCAGACGTAATTTTCCCCTGCTAAAAATTTAAAATATAAAGCCTAAATTTAAAAATTAATTATTTCCGCTAACTAGTATGGTGCATAATAAATCGACTGTCGTGCATAATGGTGCGTAATGAGTGCAATTGAATGGAACCAATTTCAGGTCGGTTGGACGAAAATCATTTCCCGCTAAAATTGAAAATTTAAAGTCTAAATTTTAAAAAATAATTATTTCCGCTAACTAGTATGGTGCATAATAAATCGACTGTGGTGCATAATGGTGCGTAATGAGTGCAATTGAATGGAACCAATTTCAGGTCAGTTAGACGAAAATCATTTCCCGCTAAAATTGAAAATTTAAAGTCTAAATTTTAAAAATTAATTATTTCCGCTAACTAGTATGGTGCATAATAAATCGACTGTCGTGCATAATGGTGCGTAATGAGTGCAATAGAATGGAACCAATTTCAGGTCGGTTGGACGAAAATCATTTCCCGCTAAAATTGAAAATTTAAAGTCTAAATTTTAAAAAATAATTATTTCCGCTAACTAGTATGGTGCATAATAAATCCACTGTGGAGCATAATGGTGCGTAATGAGTGCAATTGAATGGAACCAATTTCAGGTCGGTTAGACGAAAATCATTTCCCGCTAAAATTGAAAATTTAAAGTCTAAATTTTAAAAATGAATTATTTCCGCTAACTATTATGGTTTATAATAAATCGACTGTGGTGCATAATGGTGCGTAATGGGTGCAATTGAATGGAACCATTTTTAGGAGGATTAGTAAAAGTGGGGCGGCAGACGTAATTTTCCCCTGCTAAAAATTTAAAATATAAAGCCTCAATTTTAAAAAATAATTATTTCCGCTAACTAGTATGGTGCATAATAAATCGACTGTGGTGCATAATGGTGCGTAATGAGTGCAATTGAATGGAACCAATTTCAGGTCGGTTAGATGAAAATCATTTCCCGCTTAAATTGAAAATTTAAAGTCTAAATTTTAAAAATTAATTATTTCCGCTAACTAGTATGGTGCATAATAAATCGACTGTGGTGCATAATGGTGCGTAATGAGTGCAATTGAATGGAACCAATTTCAGGTCGGTTAGACGAAAATCACTTCCCGCTAAAATTGAAAATTTAAAGTCTAAATTTTAAAAATTAATTATTTCCGCTAACTAGTATGGTTTATAAGAAATCGACTGTGGTGCATAATGGTGCGTAATGAGTGCAATTGAATGGAACCATTTTTAGGAGGATTAGTAAAAGTGGGGCAGGCAGACGTAATTTTTCCCCTGCTAAAAATTTAAAATATAAAGCCTAAATTTAAAAATTAATTATTTCCGCTAACTAGTATGGTGCATAATAAATCGACTGTCGTGCATAATGGTGCGTAATGAGTGCAATTGAATGGAACCAATTTCAGGTCGGTTAGACGAAAATCATTTCCCGCTAAAATTGAAAATTTAAAGTCTAAATTTTAAAAAATAATTATTTCCGCTAACTAGTATGGTGCATAATAAATCCACTGTGGAGCATAATGGTGCGTAATGAGTGCAATTGAATGGAACCAATTTCAGGTCGGTTGGACGAAAATCATTTCCCGCTAAAATTGAAAATTTAAAGTCTAAATTTTAAAAATTAATTATTTCCGCTAACTAGTATGGTTTATAAGAAATCGACTGTGGTGCATAATGGTGCGTAATGAGTGCAATTGAATGGAACCATTTTTAGGAGGATTAGTAAAAGTGGGGCAGGCAGACGTAATTTTTCCCCTGCTAAAAATTTAAAATATAAAGCCTAAATTTAAAAATTAATTATTTCCGCTAACTAGTATGGTGCATAATAAATCGACTGTCGTGCATAATGGTGCGTAATGAGTGCAATTGAATGGAACCAATTTCAGGTCGGTTAGACGAAAATCATTTCCCGCTAAAATTGAAAATTTAAAGTCTAAATTTTAAAAAATAATTATTTCCGCTAACTAGTATGGTGCATAATAAATCGACTGTGGTGCATAATGGTGCGTAATGAGTGCAATTGAATGGAACCAATTTCAGGTCAGTTAGACGAAAATCATTTCCCGCTAAAATTGAAAATTTAAAGTCTAAATTTTAAAAATTAATTATTTCCGCTAACTAGTATGGTGCATAATAAATCGACTGTCGTGCATAATGGTGCGTAATGAGTGCAATAGAATGGAACCAATTTCAGGTCGGTTGGACGAAAATCATTTCCCGCTAAAATTGAAAATTTAAAGTCTAAATTTTAAAAAATAATTATTTCCGCTAACTAGTATGGTGCATAATAAATCCACTGTGGAGCATAATGGTGCGTAATGAGTGCAATTGAATGGAACCAATTTCAGGTCGGTTAGACGAAAATCATTTCCCGCTAAAATTGAAAATTTAAAGTCTAAATTTTAAAAATGAATTATTTCCGCTAACTATTATGGTTTATAATAAATCGACTGTGGTGCATAATGGTGCGTAATGGGTGCAATTGAATGGAACCATTTTTAGGAGGATTAGTAAAAGTGGGGCGGCAGACGTAATTTTCCCCTGCTAAAAATTTAAAATATAAAGCCTCAATTTTAAAAAATAATTATTTCCGCTAACTAGTATGGTGCATAATAAATCGACTGTGGTGCATAATGGTGCGTAATGAGTGCAATTGAATGGAACCAATTTCAGGTCGGTTAGATG